>NW_024412391.1:30272786-30461315 GCF_014898765.1 Herpailurus yagouaroundi
ACAACAAAAAAGGAAGTGAAGAGTTAGCTACAGGCATACAGATATAGATCAACTAAATCCTGGAACATAACTTTGGGTGAAGTAATGGTGAGGAATAGTCTTTAAAGATGTTGGGGATCTTTTTTTTTTTTTTTAAATGAGATGATTTTATGACAGTCTACATATGCTAAGATGTTAAGCTATTTGGATTAGTGTACTATAAGTTTCTCCTCGCTATCTGCCAGTGAGAAATTTTATAAATGCTTTCTCTGAAATATGTCTACTGCTGATTTTTTTCTTACCCCCTAAAATTCACTTTAAGAAAGTTTGTTTTTTTCTTAAATTGAGATAAAGTTGTAAAATGATGGCTGTAGCTGTGTATGTCTACCAAAATGATACAAAACTAAAATAATACAAAAAACTTTGACAGAAAATGCCATTATAAAAGTTAAGAAAGAAATGAATACCAGAAAAACTTTACACTATTTCTAGTAGTATGCTTTATTTGAGGAACTCAAAGTAAATTTCCTTAACTTCCTTTAAAAAAAAAAGTGTAACATTCTCATGGCATAAATCTTTTAGGCTTATGTTAGATAGATCTTTAAAAAGAAACACTAAAAACTTAAATAAATTTTAAATCAACATTATCCTCCACACAGTATATTTTAAGCCTTCCAAGATAGAAATCAAGAGAAATTAAGCAACATTAATAAACTAAAACTGCTGAGAGCTTTTAAACCCCTGGGGATTCATTTGCTTCACAGCCATATACTTTTACAACATTTAAATTTTATTTGCCTTTGCTAATAAAAATAATTTGCCACAGAGACAGGAATGAAGACATATTTATCAATATAATGGGAAGGTATATTCTAGAAGTCCTTGGTGGATTGAAGGAAGAGGGAGGTATACAACTGAATGGGAAACAGACTTATATTGGTAGAGTATAGGTCCAAGAACACATATTTCAAATATCAAGGAATTTAAAAGGCTAAACGTGGCCCTTCATAGATAATTTACAGAGAAAATGCATTTTAAATAAAATTTTAGATAAAATTATATAAGCAAGCGTAATTTAGAATTTCAGTTGTTCATAGAAAGCAAGTTGACAGGTGAAGAAATACAGTAAGGAGTAAGCAAAGTTAATAATTACAAAATGAAAAAGTATTAGGGTTCAAAGTGAAACAGGGGTGATACCATTATAGCTCATTTTTGAGCCATGATACTCTTAATTTAGCTGCCTGGCAAAAACCTGTATAGATAAACACAAATTCCTAGTCACTCCAATTACAAAGTTAACATTATTCTCCTAAGAATTAGGCCAATTCTTAACAATGCCGCATTTGAGAAAACGGCAAACTGCTGAAGCATCTATTTAGAGAAAAAACAGTTTTAGTAAATACTGAAAATAAGTCACCACATATATATAGGTTTACTTTTCATTTTAATATGAATAGTGTTGGAACATTATGAATCTAAATCTTCTTTAAGGACCTCTCTCCAGTATCTCAATGTTCTAACACTAACCTCTTAATTAGTCACAATATTTCTTTACATTTCACCAACGTTATTCCCTTTTTTGTTTTGTCTAGAAATTTGGGGGAGGGGGATGGATAAATACACTGAGCAGAGCAAAAGAATATATACAAAAATACATCAGAGGTAATGACAAGACAAAAGTAAATCAGCAAGTGGAAGTAAATGCCCATTTATTTTAATACGTAAGAATACCTACAAGGAAAGAATATTCTACAGGAAAAAAATATTCTACCATATGAGTATTTATGTAATTCAATAGCAATGAATTTTCACATAAACAATGTGGGACTTAAAAAAAAAAGTAATGGTACTTTTAGACAACTCCCCAAACTATACCTAGTTAGGGCGCTGAAAAACACAGTAATGGGGTCCACCTGGAAGTTCTGAAAAACAAATGAAGATGCTAAATTTCTGGAACAACTCCATAAAAAAATCAATGAAAATGACTCAAGCCACATGGGGGAAAAAAAAAGACCTAAGAACTTAAAGTACTTTGTACAGACTATGGAAGTTATAGGGCTGGAAACCAAGTATATTAAGAAATACACAGTTGGATCTAGGAAAATATTTATGTCATCTAAAGAAAAAATAGAACTAAACTATGGCATATAACATCTGAATTAGGCACTAGATTATCTGTGGATCATAAATACTGCAGTATGTTTAAGGCAAGTTGTAAGCACCTGTATTGCTTTTTCAGACTCTTAAGAAAATAAGCAGTTATCATTTTGGGTTGGGTCTGATCAAGTTTGTTAGAACTCCACAAATTAGGGGGTACATAAGTAAGCTTACTTTGAAAAGTCTATGTAAACCTTAAGCTCTCACTGGGCCTAATTTAAGAAACAGGCTTTCTTTATTTAAAGGGCAGTGTGAATCTGGGCACTGGTTAGAACATTTTGGATCCATTCATTTATCACTAAGAGTACTCCCATCTACCACAAAGTTAAAGGGGGGGAAAAAAAAACCAGTGTGAGTGTGCCAAGAATTAGTATTCAGTAATTGCAATGAAATTGTTATTACTTCTGAATTCAGTAGTGGTTTGCAATTTTGTCTAGCAACAATGATGTCAAGAGAACTTCTCAGTGACATTCTCTTACAAGTCAATGGCTTCTTTCTGATTTAATTTAGAGAGGTAGAAAATACGTGACCACTTCCATCATTCAGTTTTCTATCAGTATTACAACTAATAGCTGATCTAACATGAGACTATCAACACAGAAATAGACAAGGGTGATGAGGCACAGCCAGCTATAAATTCTTAAAAATATCACAAATAATATGCCCTTTATGTAATTGAGTTCTGTATCCCTCACATTTTCTCTTGAAATAAAAATGTCTGGTAAATTTGTCTGGCTATGTTCATTATACTGTTGTATGCCCTATGAGTCTCAGTCAAACCATGAAGATATTTTCACATATTTAAATATACTTTCATAAAGTATAATTCTAATAGCTCTACAAAGAGAATCGGTTTGTGTTTTTAAATTTTTGCTTGTACAAAAGGAATAGAACTTCTCATTACAAGTTATCTGTAAATTTAATGTTCACCTTCTTTCTTATTTTTACAGTGTGCCACATACAACAATTTCCCCCTATTTAGGTTTCTAGAATATTACAAGGATTCATTTTATTTTATTTGTAAAAGCAAAACCACTGTACTATCACCAGTGCAAATAAATAAAACTTCAATGACAGTTTACTTAGATACAACCATTAATAAGTCTAGTCATGTCATAATGTGATTAAAGGTCTCTTTCCACTCCAGAGTATGAACTCTATGAAAACAATATTCAATTCTAAAATGTCCATCACTCTAAATCTCAAAATGCAAGTTGAGGAATTTTGAAAAACAGTTAAGAATAGTTCATAATTGTTATTTGTATATAATTTCTTTTGATTATTCTATATCCACCGTAGTGCAATTGTAACATTTTAGTTATCTGTATATAAAAAGAAAGCATGTACTGCACTCCTTAAATTGAATTATAAAGAAAATACTCTTAAAAATTCTTCCATTCTTGTACTGAAACGTGAACTTTTGGATGATCTTTTAAAATGGAATGTCCTCCCTCACTTACCTACAGTGATGTATCATCAGGTTTCCAGTCTCCTCTTTAAAAGTTAGTAACTCAATCACAATTAAACACTTATTCCACTCAGTTTTGGGTAACAATGAAATAGTGGGGTTCTTAAGGAAGTAGTGACTTGAACAAGGACTGAACCTGGGTCTCCTTAAGTAACAAAACTGGGAGGATGGGAGAGGGGAAGGAAAAAAGGAAAGAAAAAATGACTTCTAAAAAGCTTCTAAACTAAAATGAAGTCTTAGGACCCTAATGAGCATCACATACATAACTTTACACCCACTTTATTAATGGTATACACAAATAAATCCAAACTGTAAATTAATTAACAGTATTAAACAAACACTACATTTTAAAATTCCAGTACACCGAGAATATACTTATCCATAACTCATAGTGACAGAAAAGATAAACAGGCCCCTTGACAACATAAAACATTTCCCAAGGTACCGCACGATGCAAGATTGAAGAGGAGAGTCTCTAAAAGCTCATCTTGGCTTCAGTGTTGACCTGTGACATAGACTTGCTATTAAACACACCCCTCCTGTCTCCGCGGCTGCCTAACCAAACTATTTGAGTTAGGAGAGCATGCAAAGAGGTGCCTTCCAGGCAAACTTTTGTTTTCTAAAAGTTAATCTCTCCAAATACTTCCAGTTGGAAAACGTCCCACTTCGGCTACTTGACACCAGGGCGTCACTTTCTCCCCTCGGCTTACCTGCTACTACTTAATTATTCTTCCAAATAGACTCTGGGCATGTTGCGGAGGTAGCTCTTTAAGCACTTCTGAATCCATGATGACTATATATGTACACATCTTACACACTCCCACAGGTCTCTCACACCCTTTTTCCCTCCGGCCAGTCCTCAGCACTCACCCAGGCCACGTCCGGAATGCCAGCCCACCTGGGAGCAAACAGTACTCGAGGAATAATCCTCAAGACCAAGAAACTGACTGGACTGCAACATGTGGTGAGAGAAAATGGGGGGGGGGGGGGGGGGGGGGGATAAGCATTACACATAGCAGCTGTCCATTAAGTGGTTTAAATCTGTTGGTTAAAAAGCCGAACAAACAAATACACAGATGGGGTCTCGTTCCTTGGGGATTCCGGAGTCTGAGGAGCCAGTGTCCAGTTCGGCCTCCCTGGAGTCGTCCCTATGCAAAACTTGCACCGGTTGCGCTCTCAAAAGCCCCAGGCTCGCACGTGTCTTTACCCTCTGGTCCCTCCTAATCGGTGTCACCCCACGCGCCAGGTGCCCTGAGAGACTTACCTAAGAGATCTCAGAGTCTGAGGATAGTAGGGCAACTTCTCCTCCCTGCTCTAGACGGGCCCAAACGCCCTCAACAAGCGAGGGTCCACAACGACGCTCGCCCAGAGGTCGGGGTGTCGGGGCGCGTCCTGGCCTGCAGGGCGGGGAGACGCGCGCGGGAGGCACGCGGGCGGCGCGCCCGGCCACCCAGTGGGTCCTGCCGTGCAGCCGCCGCCGCACGTGAGCCGCGGCGAGCGCGAAGGGCTGTCGGGACACGAGCTGTGCCCGGGTTAAAGCCAACCCCCAGCTACCGACTGCCCTCCGCTCGTCAGGGGCCTCCACCGACTTACAGGTAAAAGCCAAGCGAGAAGCCCTCCCTTTCTCCGCAAGGTGCCCGCGCCCCTCCCACATTCCCTCCCTAAAGAACCGGGAGGCGCGAGTTCACCCTAAACCTACGCCCAGAGTGAGGAGACCTTTCCAAAGCAGAGTAAAAGTAAGACTAGGACAGATCCCGGGTGAAGCGGGTCGTGCTGTGGACAGGGGAAAGAGCGTGATGGGGGCAGCAGTCAAGATGCACCATTATCCCGAAGCATCACTAGGGGCCAGGAGTTTCCTTACTGGAGAAACAGTTGTGTCCCCTCTCCGCCTCTAGTTCCCAGAAAAGTACTTCTTAAATGAACGCCGAAGCGCCTAACTTAGAGACGGACGAGCAGCATGCACTTGCCCAATTGAGTAAATAAAGGTCAGCAGTTGGATCAATAGTGTGCTTCCAACCGCCAGATGTTTTTACTGTTGTTTCTCCTCCCAGGGGGAAGGGGGGAAGGGAGGGGAAGGAAGAGACAACAAACAATAAAAATAAAAGAGTAAACAAACACACATCTGGTGTTTCGACACACATTTTCCTCCAGCCGCGGTCTCTCTGGACGAGGCAAAATTTTGCATATTCAAAACTAAAAATTAAACGTGAGCCAAAGGCAATCTCCCCTCTGTCGATTCTCCCTTCCCCCATCACAATGCAAAATGAAAAGGAACAACAAGTGGTGATGTTAGGTCCGGAAGACGACCCCGACGCGGAGCCGAAATTTGACACATGTCACACTCGCCCCGCCGCACCAAGCTCAGCGGCTGGGGCTAAACTTTGCCGCCGCCGCCGCCGTCGCCGCCGCCGCCGCCGCCGCGGGAGGAGAGCGCAGCAGAGTAAAGTCGCAGCCCGGCCCGGCGTGGAGGTGGCTGGGACGGGGTGGGGTGCGGAGGTGCAGCGCGCCAGAGTGAGGGCGAAGAAACTTACCGCGACCTGGGACGCCTGGGCAGCGTCCCGGGAGGTGGCACCCGCGGCGCCGAGGCAGAAGCCCCCAAACAACACACCCACGAGCGAGTCCCGGCAGCTGCTGCCACGAGTGGGGGGCGCGCCCTGGGGGGGGCCGGAGGAAGCCGCAGCCAGCAGACGCGGCCGCCGCATAAATAACCGGGACGGGCGCTCGCTGGCGGGCTGCGGGTGGCGCGGGGCTCGAGCCGGGGCGCAGCGGCCGCCGCGGAGCTGCACGCGCCGGCGTGTCTCGCGCTTTCTCGGAGGCTCGCGCTGTCTCGCGCTGCCGCTCCCCCCACCCGGATCTGTGTGTGTGTCTGTATGTGTGTCTATGTGTGTGAGTGTGCGCTGGCGGGCGCGCGCACCCGGGCGCGCGCGCGTGTTGTTGGCAATGCAAACTGTACACACACTGCGCGCAGAGCCGCCTCTCCTCCGAGGGGCGGGGTGGGGGAAGGGATGCCTCGGAGGATTCTGAAGTACTGCCGGGCCACTTGTTTGTTTTGTTTCACTTTGCGTTGTTATTGTTGGTTGTTGTTGTTGGTCCCCAAAGTGGTTTGGAACCAGCCGGTTAGAATGCCTGTCGCCCCCATCTACCTATCTCCCCCGGACCCCCAACTTCTTTAAAAGAGGGGGGAACGCGGAGCAGAATATTGTTCGGCTTTGCAGTGGAGCCTCCTGGCTGACGTCAGGTCCACCTGCTATGTAAACAACTCGCTGGAGAACTTGTTTGTTCTGCGCCTGATCTTCCCCCACCCCCACCCCCACCCTTCTCCCCACCTCCTGCTCCGCCTCCTCCCGCTCGGCCCAGACGGCGCGTCGAGGAAGGGGGTGGGGAGGGAGGAGAGAACAAAACCGTATGCTGTATTGGCAAAGCCGAGTTGTGTCTGCTGCTTCTTGGCAGTCCCCAAAGTACGTCCTCTCAGCAGACGGAGCTGCTGGCAAATGAAACAGGGGATTCCACGTGAAGTGCAGAAAGCCTCGAAGGGATCCAAAGCCCTCGGTGGCAGGGAGTTAAAAGTGCACGGTAGTGAGACAGGGAGACCCAAGCGTGCGTTAAAATGCTGATTGGCCTTTCTTTTCACGGTGTGCGCCTCCGCGGCCTGGGCTGGAGAGAGGCCGAGTGTCTTTCTCACTCTTCATTGTTGTCGTGGCTCCTGTCTCACTTGGGCCCAGGAGTTCTTGGGCTTCCTCGTGGTGGCTCCGTCCGGGTCACCGGCGTGGGGCTGGGCGGCGGGCCGGCCGGGGCGGAGCTTGAAAGGAAGGGGCCGCAGACCTGGGACTTTTAGGGTTTGAGGCTTTCGAGACGGGCCCTATCAGTGACTGAGGGTTGCCAAAGTACCCGGAATGAAAGGAAAGAAGAAACTGCCACAGCCCGCTCCGCGCGCACTTCAAAGCCAAGGCGCCGGCGCGGGGGATGCGCGGGCCCATCCTCCACAGCACCCGGGTCCCAGCTCCCGTCCGTGGAGCACGACCCAGCCAGCTGGCCCACGCGGGACCAAGGGGATGACGAGGGAGAGACCGAGGCAGGACCAGACAGGCCTGGATGGGGCGCGGGACCCGACTGGGGGATTCCTCCGTGTAGTCTCTTCCCCAAGCCCGCTCCCCGCAGGCGGTGCCTCCCCTCCGTCTCCCGCCAGTCGCTCCGCTGCCCGCTGGCTGCGCGACCCTCCACCCGCCGCCTTCTCGGCGAGCTGCCGCCTGAGCCCGCCGCTCAGCTGACAATCAGTGGCAAAGCGTGGCGTTCCGAAAGGCGCTGAAACTTTCTTCCAAATAGCTGCAGCCGAGAGGCCATTGCGAATTAGAGCCTGGCCCCCGGCTTCTTCCCGGCCAACTTTAACATCTCCGGTGGCAGAAAGGGGGGAGGGTGGCTGGGGAGACGGGCGAGCAGCACTAAACTTCTGCCTTTGAGTCTTTCTTTTCCTCAAAGAGCAGCGCGCCCTTTCTCTAAAGGGCAGACGCGAGCTCACACGCACACACACTTGGCACCAACTCTTCCCTTCAGAACCCGCAGTTCTCCCGGGGAGGAAGCAGCCCTGGCACCCACATCTGTAAACACACCGTCAGCTTTTCTAGTGAAACCAATTAAGTCAATAAGCCAAGGGGCTGGTCGTGGGAAGACGGCCCCTGCCAGGAGCACGAGGAACGAGGTAGAGTTGAGCTTTGAATTGCGGGGCTTTCTGCGAGCTTTTAAACTCCAGGTAGTCCTTAAGTGCTCTGCTTATGAATTGTGTTCTCACTCTTTTTAAAACTGTCCTTTTCGAAATGCAGGCTGAATAGTGGACAAATAACCCAGATCTTTTTTTTTTCTTTTTTTTTTCTTTTTTTTTTTTTTTCTTCCCCAAGATGGGAGCAGGGAAAGAAGGAGAGAGCATTCTTTAAAATTAGGAAACGCCAGACCCAAATGGCCCTACCTCGCCCTTCTGAAAGATTGGGGATAATTTCATGTTAAGTAATCTGCGTCTGTGCTTCATTGGCAAACCTACATAAAAAGCGGATTCTATGAATTAACCTGAAACTATTTTGCAAAAGACAAGGAGCAAACGGTGTCGAAATCCTTGGAGAGCTGAGGATGTCTTTCCACAGGATTTGTGAAAAAAGGTAACAGAATAGTCAAGAGGTCTACAGAGTCCCACTTTCCCCCTTTCTTCTTCCTCCCCCGCAGACACCGACTCGATTTACTTCTCTGTCCAGGGGTCTGGAGGAAGTGAGTGGGAAAGGTTTATTAGAGAGGAGTCCGGGCCACTTGGAAGAGAAGTTCAAGTTCCCAACGAGGAGAAAGAGGGTTACGCTCGAAAGACTTGGAGAAGAGCGGGTTTAGTTAGCCCTTCTCTTTCCTGTACACAAAGACACGTTTTGGTGAAATTCGCCGCCTCTGACGTTTCTCTCCTGTGAATACAAATAGCCAGGAGCCAAGGGGTGCAAAAGGATATCTCAGTCCGAGGAGCACTTCTTTCTAAGTGGGCTGTGTCCCCTTGACACTCGTCTTTCTAAGCGGGGCTGAGCCCGCAGCCCCCGGATGCCCCCGCTTAACTTCGCCCCATTCTGTCCTCGCCTGCTGCCATTCCCCGGGCCACCAACCCTTCCCGCAGGGAAGGCGCCCAGGGCGTTGAGAAAGCAGGTCCTGCCAAGAGCCGCTGCCCCGGGCGGACCCCTAGCCCGCAGCCAATGGGCTGGGCCCGGGTTCGAGAGGTGAAAGTTCAGGCCCAGGGCTAGCGGCTCGCTGCCCCTCTGCGCTCGCCTCTCTCCCAGCCCCCGCCCCCGGCCACAGTGCAGACACAGCCCGGCTACCAGGGGCTGCCACGGTGGCACGTAGTTTGTTGATGGGTGGTCATAAAATATATTTATTTGCAATTCCTTTAACTCGCCCACCACCCCCGCCCCAGCCTGGCCCGGAACACTGCGGGCTTTGTTCGCCTAGCTGCTAGCTGGAGCCGGCCGGGGTTTAGCGCTCTGTGCTAACAGACTCCAAAAAAAGTTGAAGTGTAATAATAGGAAAACCGGGTTTCCGCAGCCGAGGAAAACGCTGAAAGGGCAAACAGCGAACGAATAGTTTTCTTTTGCACAAGTCACTGGTCAGCCCACTGGATCGTGGCAGCCTTGCAACGAAACACTGCCTAACAGAGAAAAGGGGGAAGCCAAATCCTGTCCCTGTAGTCGCCGCGCAGGGTCGCAGCCACAGCTCAAGCCTCCTTTGCAGCACGTGGGGCTGCAAAAGTCATTTAGAAAGGTTCCAGGGGAAGTTACACGGGGCTACCGGGTACCTGGGGAGTTTCACCAACTGGACCTCGAAGTGCTCTCACGAAAATTTATTTGATTGCAAGTTCCTTTTACGATGAAACCGCAAATCAACAAATTCCAAGCCCCTGCTCTGGGACGGTCGAGGCGAAAGATAAATTCGTTTGGGATGGTCTCTGCGAGCGCCTCTTGCGCGAAATAACCCACCTCAAATGAAACTAACCAAGGCCAGGATGAAGGAAAGCAACGTACGCGAGTGACACGTATCAGAAATGTCGGTTTCATGCTTCCCCGAGCGGACTGCTTCAATTTGTAGCCATTTGTTACAAAATAGAATTATTCATACACGTAGGGCTACTTTCTCCCAAACTTTCAGTTAAACAACAATTACAGGTTTGTTTTGGTTTTGTGTTTTCTTCAGAGCCATTTCACTGGGGTCAATTGTGACTGATACTTAAATTTGACTGACTTGAAAGATGGCTGGGAGAAAGGGTAAGGGGCAGGTTGTTATTAAATTATATTTTTCTTGCTAGAGATACCGTCTTCAAAGTTGTACTACTCACTTCAAATAGCTTGTAACAAAAGTCTTCAAATGCAAGGTGAAATATCTTCCCTTTTCCACCTAAGAACGGGCACCTATCAGGTTCCTACTTTTCCCCGTCCTCTACAGTTTTTCTGAAGATGAGCAAATAAACAGACTCCTCTTAGACATTCCGCTATCACCACTCTCCTCCCTGACACATTTTAGGAAAGAGAGAAAATTCTAGTTTCACGGAAGTCAAATCAAGGGTAATCTATGTTACCAAGTCAAATTGAATGTTGGTGGAGTTACACCACCATCTGTCGTTAAGCTTCGGGACTACAAAATTTGGGGCCTATAATAAATCTTAATGAGCTTTCCCAACTTTTTGTTTGTTTGTTTGTTTGTTTGTTTGTTTGTTTGAAATCACAAACTATACTTTTCGTTTGTATTTGTATAACATGTACCCTAAATTTACCTGAGTCCTAAAGCAACACATAGGCGTTCCTGAATTCATGCTGCTACCCGGCTTCTCCAGTCATCTCATCGTCAGAAAAAAATAAATACCCCACTTCTGCCAGCTTCCAGATAAAGCCTTTAGAAATCAACAGTGGGACTGCAGACTTCCATTACCCCTCCCCTTCCCTTGCTTCTAGCAGGCTACTGATAGAAAGAGCCTCCGCTATAAGGGCCACCCATGTCCTGGAGCCAATAATAGACTTCTAATTCTCTCATGAATTTAACCTCATCCTTTGTTAGTATATGTAATCTTGAAACCTATAAACACAGCATATCTCTGCTAAGAGGTCAGCTGTGTCTTTAAAAATTGCTTGAAAGACAGTTAATGTCAGGTTCCAGTTCTGGTTGATATCACTGCAGAGACAAAGATCAATTGCTCTGGCATAAGATCATGCCAAGGAAGGCTTTATCCAAATGAATATAGAAAAAAAGACAACTACTGGATAAAGAATTCTAATGCTCACCCAAAAGCCTCCATCAAGCAATGAGAACTCCATTTTTTTTTTCACACAACACTGTGGTGGCACAGTATATATACATTAGACCTATTTTTTTTTTTAATGATCTCAAAATATCTCACCCCTCTCTGTGTTAGAGACTCGACTACCAAATTTCTATTTTCCAGAAAATAATTACTTTTTAAAAAATGTAACAGCTTGCTTATGTTGGTAGGCATTCCCTGGAAATAGTAATATTAAGTAGAATCATACTAAATTATCTACATTTGAGCAACTTTGACCACACAAATCACAATTTCACGTGATTCAAATTCATAGGAACTAGATTTTTCTGAGAAGTGGTCTATCACTGCAAGAGTAAGTATAGCTAAATAGTTAAATCCCTGATGTTTACTTCCTGACACATTGACTTAAATATGTTGAATTGCTTGATGCAAGAGCCCTTTGCTTGATGATGTTTCTACTATTACATTAGTTTTAGAGTTTGTATGTCTCTCGATAGCAATGAAATTTTGGAGCTGAAGGAAACTTCAAAATACTCTAGTCCAGTCCCTTCATTTGAAAAATCACAAAGCAAAGATCCAGACATGACAGCAAGATTATACCCCTCATTAGTAAATCTGGTAATTATTATTGAACTATTTCATATTTCTAGACATATAATAATCCTCCTTCCTCATACTCTACAAAAGGCATTTTTGTCACCCCATCTCCCCCCCCCCACCCCTGCCCCATCTCTTTACATTTTCTTCACATCCATCGAAACTGATACGGCTCATTGATGGCAATACCTTTGGATGTCAGTACAGTATTAAAGATGGTTAACTGTCATGTCATGTCCACTGTAATACACAGGAGGAAAAAAAAGTCTGATGACTTGTTTCTCTTGAAAGTCAATTAAAGTCTGCAAGATTTCTTCAATAGTGTAAAGAGGTTCATCACTGTTGATTGCAAGTGTTCATTATAGAAAAACTGATGGCAAGAGGTGCTAACACAAACCACGGTTTATGATGTTTTTCAGGGTTAATGATCTTCAGGGACTCCTAGGGGGCGAAACCCATAATCTCAGTAGCAGCTTGTCTTCACTACACTCCAGAAATAAAGGCTAACATGAGGCTGTGAGAAAAATACAACATTGATTTTTTTTTTTTAAGCTATGAGCAAAAACGAACTATATCAGGATCCTACATCGGTGTAGATTTTTATTTTGGTTTCATAACCATAGGGCTGTAGTAACCATAGTCGTTTACCCAAAAGATGTATTGAAGTGGTTAATTGTAACAAATCATATAAAAGTTCAGTTGTTCGCCATCTCCCTCTCCCCCTTCTCCTTCTCCCTCTTCTCCTTCTGTGTCTCTTTCTCCTCCTTTTCCTTCTACTTTTTCCTCCCTCTGCCATCATCTACATTACCACCCTCACAATGAAAACTTCCAAACTTCCCCACAGATACTCATCTCCTAAGCTCCAGATGTGTTGAATCAATTGCCTGTGGATATCACCATATGAATTGTGAAAAGGTACCACTTGCCCTCTTCTCTCCTTGGGCAGCTACTCCTCATGCCGCCTGGTGAACAGTTAGTAGTCCCTCAATCCAACCAGTTGCTGAAGCCAAAAGACCCAAGTCACATGTGCTACCTCCTCTGTCTTCTCACAGTTCAAGCAGCATTAGGTTTTGTTCACTGTTACTATTTCCTCACCCATTCTCTTCTTCCATCTATCCCAGTGGTGTTGCCTCACTTCAAGATTTCATCACTTCTCTCCTGGTCATTCTGGATAACTTTCTAATCACCTTCCGTACTTTCGTTTCTTTTTGTTCTACGTCATCCTCCTCTCTGCTTCCTAGAACACGTCTGAAACACGTGTGAATTACACCAAGCTTCCCTGTGGCCAGTGGAGTTGAATCTCAAGTTCTATAGTCCAATAGGGCAAATATGGCTAACAAATACGAGGTATTTAATCACCTTCTTTGGAATGAATGAATGAATGCCATGCCCCAGACAGATGTATTTTAGCTGTGAAATATTTGCTCTCAGAACATTATATATACATATATATATATATATATTATATATTTTATATAATATATCTATCTATATATCTATATATATAATATCTATATATATAAATAAAGATATATTTTTAGCTGTGTATCATTTTCAGCAGATCTGTAAGTCTGTTTTGTACCCAATCATCTGGCTAAAATAGTTGTAACTGAAGATTTTCATTATTTTTTCATATGAAAGAACTTAGCAGATAGATATAAAAGTATGTTCAATCTGGCATTCCTATTCCCAACTGCATTATTTAATGGATCAACAAATATTTATATACTAAGCACTGTGGTAGGTATTCTGAGAATTAAAAATGTATAAGATTAGGTCCCTGCCCAGAACGTACCCTCTAGTGAGAACTAGAAGATATATAAGTGGATTATTTCAATAAAACATGAATTTCAATACAGCCTAAGATAGAGGTATATCCAGGATACAGTGAGACCAGGGAAAATATGTCTTGAGGCTACACTAACAAGTTATGCAGCCCTATGTTTTTGTGTGTTTGTGATGATAGCTTTAAAAAAATAAATCTAAGAATACATCTTTTATTTTTTAAAGTTTTTATTTATTTTTTTTAAATTTTTTTTTCAACGTTTATTTATTTTTGGGACAGAGAGAGACAGAGCATGAACGGGGGAGGGGCAGAGAGAGAGGGAGACACAGAATCGGAAACAGGCTCCAGGCTCCGAGCCATCAGCCCAGAGCCTGACGCGGGGCTCGAACTCACGGACCGCAAGATCGTGACCTGGCTGAAGTCGGACGCTTAACCGACTGCGCCACCCAGGCGCCCCTAAAGTTTTTATTTAAATTCCAGTTAGTTAACATACAGTGTAATATTCGTTTCAGGTGTACAATATAGTGATTCAACACTTCCATACATCACCTCGTGCTCATCGCGAGGGCTCTCCTTAATCCTGATCACATGTTTAACTCATGCCTGCACCCATGTCCCCTCTGGTAACCATCAGTTTGTTCTCTATAGTTGAGAGTCTGTTTCTTGGTTTACCCTCCCCACCTCATCTTTTAACCAAATGTTTAAATTTGCCAAACAGCAGCCTCAGAAAACTTATAACCTTTGAGCAAAAGCACAAAGTTGTGGTAAAAAGTTATACCAAGGACAATGGTGGGTTTAAGGACTGTGAGGAAGTATGAGACAGTTCCCTGAATTATCTCAAAAGTACAGAATGCACGTTTATAAAAAGATTACTTCTAATTTGTCCTGATTTTGCCACGGGAAAATACTTTCATAATAGGCAAGAACTGAAAAGAAAGTAAGAGAACATTTTAAAATGTTCTCAGTTTAGGGAGAGATTCGCATGTCTTTGTTTGTTTTGTTTTGTTCTTTTCCCTCAGCATCCTTTCTGGCTCTCAACTGAGGAAAGCAGTTATCCTGGCCCCATGGGGTCCCCTAGGGACAGTCATAGGATATTGCATTCTCCAATTTTTCCCCCATGTCAATCACCTTTTTCTGTCCCATCAAGGCATGCTGGTCCCCTGCTATCCCTCCCTTGTTAACACCACCCCGAGTTCAGTAAATATAGCAGTAGGCCATACTTTCTCAGTTACATATTACCTCCTCTCTAAAGTCTTTCCTCCCTCTTCTGCTTCTTTTTCATTTAACTTACAAAAATGTTTCTCACTAATTTTGTGCCTCTCTCTTTTTCTGTCTCCCATTCTTCCCAGAAAACACACACACATGCACACAATCATTGTTGCTATGTTTAAGAGCAGAGCTAGTAATGTAAGAAATGAAGAAACATGGAAATGAACATGAAAATAGGAAAAAAAAATTAAAAATTAGTCCTATTAGCTTTTAAAACCTTCAGGTCCCCAGATAAAGGAGCAGCGAAATACTCTTATACCCCTCTGTGAGTTAAATTGATACGATTCAATTGGAAAGCAATTTGGCAACTTGTGTTACAGCTTTTTAAATTAGTCCCTTAGCTAGACTGCAATCCAAAAGAAATTATCTAAAATGCAGATGGAAAAGCTTCATGCAAAAGCTGTTTATCATAGAATTATTTACAATAGTGCATATATGGAAGTGATTATAGTCAACAATATATAATATAGCCTAACCACTAAAATAATATTATAGGATGTTTTAATAACATATAAACTGCTTTTGTTACACGGTGGAAAAATAGTATATAAAAATGTATCAAAAAAAAAAAAAAGACTAGGAAGAAATGTACCATTGTGATATTCCCCAAACTGGCTCATAATCATCTCTACTTCCTGGTAGGCGCATTCTTGTGCAGTCCCCTCCCACATTGTTCCAGGCTCCATCTATATGGCAGAGGTGATGGTATGTCACTTCTGAGCTTAGGTTATAAAAGATTGTGTGACTTCTGTCTAGGGTTTTGGATCTGCCTCTTAGATCACTCGCTCAGGCAAGCTGCCATATTCTGAGCAGCTCTGTGGAGAGGCCAACATGGTGAGGAAGTGCTGTCTCCGGGCAACAGCCGGGGAAGAACTGAGGACTGCCAACAACCATGTGAGTGAACTTGGAAACAAATCCTCTTTTTCCCAATTGAGTCTTCTTATGATGACTGCACCCTGGCCATCAGCTTGATTCCTACATCATGAGAGAATCTGAGCAACAACCACTCAGCAGACCAATTCTGGGTTTCTGACCTTCAGAAACTATGAACTAAAATATGTTTGTTAACTTAAGGCTGTTATTTTTTTTTTTTCTTTTTTTGGCGGGGGGGGTGTAATTTGTTACACAGCAATAGATAACTGTAAAAACATGATAAAAAAGGTTATATTTAAGTAGCTTAATTTCAGGTGATATTTTTTTCCCTTTCCTCTTGTATTTTCAAATCCTCTGCAATAAAGGCTTATTGTAATTGGATAAAATTAAATAATTTATTAAACAACTATTTTAAATTTTGTATTTGAAAAGACAGTGCCCTAGAGTGCTTTTTAGAATTGCCGCAAATTTAGTACCACCTCCCCCACCAATCGACATCCTCTAATAAAACTGGATTTATCTCAAGCATAACTTAAATACAAAATTACATTTCAACTTTACTTTTTAAAATTTACCTAGAAAAGTGGTGTTCCACATTTTTTTAATACAAATAAACAACATAGGCACATATGACATGTGCATTTCATGAACTAGCAGGGTATCTGAACACCATTTACAGCATTGTTTCTGAGAAGAGCCGATTCCAAGTTTAGACAAATCACTTGCAAACATACTGTATTGTAACGCAGCATCGTCCTATATAGGCCATTCAAGAACTCATATAGGTAAAAGGCCTTTTCTTCCTTGATTATATATAACAGGAAAGCTTAAATGATTTTGTCTTAAGTGAAATAAGTGAAGTGAATAAAACAAACTGTGAACTGATAAAGTAAAACTAGATTCTCACTTTATATTTAATCATAAGAAACAACCATTGTCTCTTGAGGTTTTCCTAATTAGGTTATAGCACAGTTACAGTAGTTGAGTAGAGAAGGTCAAAGCAAGTTCTAAATTAGTTTAGCAAAAATTAGCAAGTCAATAAGTGTGTTTTTCTCAAATTACAGTAAACATGCTAAAACAAACAGATTGCCTAATCTGTTAATAATAATGCCTTCTGTCTTCATATTATAAAAACCCAAAACATTGATTTTATGCTCAGTTGATTAAAAAATTAAGTCATGAAAAACCATAGAAAACCATTTTTGGATCCTGATAATAGTTTTTGTATAATCAATTTTTATAATATCTAATTGCCTTGTGAATTTAAAGTTGGTAAAATAAAATAGATATATAAAATAATTTTCATAACATAAAATATATATTGTGAGTATGTTAATTATTTAGTTTTTTCAGGTTATATTTCTAAGTAACTGTGAACACCAAGTGCATTGTAGAGTTTACTTCAGGAAACTTATATAGAATATTATCATTGAGTTCATGATCATAAATAAATATGGTTCCTCTCATAAGAATATATTGTATGTACTAGACAGATAAATTTCTGCTAAAGTAAGATTTCATTTCCCTATCCAAAGATTCTCACGTTTTCTGACTTATTTTTTGAAGTTAAAAAATCTTTTCATTACTTCTATGATCCTTTGTCCATAGTGTTGTTGATTCATCTTCTATAACAATCCTCTTTTCCACCTCCTCACTAAATTCTGTGAATCAGGATCAAAGACAAAGATGTCTGAACTGGTGAAAGAAATGTATGATATTTTAACCAATTGAAGAAAACTCATTGATACCTTCCATGGTTTTTTCAAATAACTAGGTCATTAAGGATCATAAATCATAAAGTATTTTTTTTAGAAAAAAAATTGAATATATGTTAAGCAAAAATCCATGTTCGTTAGTCCCTGATCCTATATGCAATCAAGTTCAGGTAATTTATTTTTAGATAAGAGATACGAAAACTCTATGTTGGGACATAATAATATTGGAGAAAAGACACTCTAAAATGAACCACTGAAGGCAATTTGACCTCTAAAATATGGTATTAAGATGAGCTCTACCTCGCAGATTTTAGCAGGGAAATGTGGTGAACAAATGTAAGACTTTCAAAGGAAAGGAAGTTCATACAGCTGTTTGACTGTGAAAATTAGATAACCTGCGGTCATAAAACATAGACCCTTTTACTTCCTGAATCCAACTCAGTTCAATTCCAACAAATATTTATTGGGTCCATGTAATTTGTCTGTCAATATTTAATATCATAGAATCATAATCTTTAGGTTAGATGTAGGCTTAGAGGACACCTAATCCAAGATTTGTCCTGAAGAATTTGGGTATGGATTTTTGTTATGAAAGTAGTATTTCTTGGAGTCTTTTCATTAAGAGTAGTCAGGAAATAGGGTCCAGAGGTGACTGGCTACCCAAGCTGTTTCCAAAAATTCTTGCATTTCAGAGTAAATGTCCTCAGTGCTTTTCTTGACTGAGTATTAAGCAGTTCACCTCTAGAAATTTGTAACTTAAACTGAAGCCAGACATACCTTGGAAGATTGCCCTTTCTGCTTCCCCCTCCACCGCACCATCCTTTACACTGATTTTCTAAGGACAAGCCTTAGTTCTGCCATAATCAAGTTCACCAAGGATTCAATGCCTCAGAAAGACGCCTGTAATATCAAGAGCTAACTCAGCTGGAAGAGAAAACAGAGCTGAGCACACTTACCGGAACAGGCTTACCGGTCCGATTCTATTCTACGGCAGAACCTCAGGAAGAGCTTCCTTGAGAATATCCTGGGCTGTGGAGGTGTTACCTTATTACCTTGCTCCTTCTAAAGCAGTGCGTGCCTTTTCCTAGGGCAGGCCCTGGCAAGAGCAGATCATCTTCAGGTGAATATATAGGACAACTAGGTACACTTGTTTCTCCACACATACCTTAGCCATTAAGCAGGAGATGAAGTTTATGAGGCTTGCAAGAAGCATGCTTTTGTGTGGATATTTGGTGGAGGAGGCTCAATTAAAAATGTTTCAGGTGAATCCTGTCTTTACCATTCGTATAACAGAATAGGTGTCACTATTACTTTGCCAACTATGGACCTACATTTCTAAAATGCAAACTGAAAAAAAAAAAAAAAGCATGTGAGAAGAGACATGATTGACCATATTCATTCTTGAATATTGTTTTTTGGGTAATGATGATATAAACAAAAATAATTTGACTGTGAAAAATGGTTCACCTTAATTAGAGAGATGTGAGATTACCATATGATCACTATAAAAAATTACTGAAAAAAGTATTCATCAATTGATTTGATGCGGAAATTTTTCAAATCACACAAGGAAACTATATTACTAATATATTTTTTTCTTTTGTGTATTATGACATTTTCTATGACAAAACAAATCTATTTTCAGTTTTTAATTACTGATTCTGGTTTTGGTAGTTTTCTGATTTTCAAAAAGATAATAAACTTACAGGTGTTGAGTTTATTAATGCTTAAATGATAACACAGTTAATTTTGGTAATATTTATATAAAGTAACCTGGTTACTTATTAGATTAGTCCTTTTTAGTCTAGGTTTAAATTGTTTTATTTATTTACAAAGTAAACATTCGAAAAGTACCCAGAAAAGGGAAGAGAGTTATTACTTGAAACAAGTTTAGTTTATATTGCTTTATAAAGTAATATATTACTAAAGTAATATAAACTAAACTGATAGCTTATTATGTAAAACAAAAATAAATTTGTAAATTGGACTTCATCAAAACTTTAAAAAAACTTTTTCTCTGTGAAATACCCTGTTAAAAAAGCATGAAAAATTCAAGCTATGGACTAGGAGGAAATCTTGGCAAGCCACATATGTGAAAAAAAGATCTGTGTCTGGAGCATATACTCTCAAAACTTAAGAATTAAAAAAAAAAAAAAAAGAAAGAAAACAATTCAATTAGAAAATTGGCAAAAGACATGAGACACGAATCAAAGAGGATACACAAATGGTAAATAAGCACATGAAAAGATGTTTAACATCCCTAGTTACTACACACCTATTAGAACCGATAAAATTAAAAAAAAAAATAGTGGTAATGTCAAATCCTGGCAAGGATGTGGAGAAACGCTCTCTCATACATTGCTGATGGGAATGTAAAATGGTATAGCCACTTTGGAAAAGAATGTGGCAGTTTCTTAAAAAAAAAAAAAAAAAAAAAAAAAAAAAAAAAAGAAACATACACTAATATAACCCAGCAATTGCAATACTGGGCATTTATCCCAGAGAAATGAAAATTTAGTTCCACCAAATACCTATCCAAGAACTTTCATAGAAGTTTTATTTGTAATATTCTAAAACTTGAAACAACCAAAATATCCATCAACAGCTGAGTGGTTCAACAAACTGTTTTGCATCCACACCATGGATACACTGATAAAAAGGAATGAATAATTGATACACAAAATACTTTGGTTGGATCAGGGGCATTAAGCTGAGTGCAAAACGTCAAACTCAAAGGTCACACAGTATATGACTCCATGTATATAACATTCCCAAAATAACCAAATTGTGGAGATAAGGAACAGAATAGCGGTTCCTAGGATTAGGACCCTGGGGTGAGAGGAGTTGGTGTGACCAAGGGAGTAGACTGAGAGATCATTGTTGTGATGGAATAGTTCTGGATCTTGATTGTTGTGCTGGATACACAAACATATACATGATAAAATGTCATGGAACTGTACAGACACGTTGTACACAAGCCAATGTCCGTTTCCTTCTTTTAATGTTAAACTATGGTTTGTAATATGTAACCATTGTGGGGAACTGGATGAAGAGTACATAGAACCTCTCTGTGGCATTTTTTTTTAAGTTTATTTATTTATTTTGAGAGAGAGAGAGAGAAAGAGAGAGAGAGAGAGAGCGAGCAGAGGAGGGGCAGAAGAAGGAAAGAGAGGGAGAAAGAGAAGCCCAAGCAAGCTCCGCACTGTCAGCGCAGAGCCCAACGTGGGGCTCGAACTCACCACGAACCATGAGATCATGACCGGAGATAAAACCAAGAGTCTGACATTTAACCGACTGAGGCATATCTGTAGTATTTTTTTAATATTCCTGTAGTCATATAATTCTTTTAAATTTAAAAGTTGAAAAAATATGTACGCCTGACATAGAAAGCCCAGACTTACAAGAAGAGATAATGGGTTGTCCTGGCACATACTGCAAAGGTCTATTTATGTCCCTGGATAGTATTTAAGAAAAAAAATCCTCTCCTTTTTTTATTTAACACAGTTATGCTTATTTCATAATGTCTAAGCAAATTACAGGTTAGATTGTCTTGTTCTAGGACTTCGTATGAATTGACTCACATACATATGTCTTTTATGCCTGGCTTTTTTTTGCTAGCATAATGATTTTAAGTGCATCCATGTTGTATGTATCAATAGTTCATTCTTTTCTGTTGCTGAATGGTATTCTACTGAACAGGTATACTACTGTTTCTGACTCATTCACTTACCTATGACTTTTTGGGTTGCTTCCAATTTGGGGATGTTAGGACCGTCTGAATTTTTCATTTTTCAAACAGTTGTGCTTATGTTACGTTATAAAAATCAAAACAAAAAACTGCCAGGAGCAATAATTGTAATAACAAACCCCAAAGCAAAAAGAGAACTCTTGTGTCAGTCAGGAATTCTTTTGCTTTTAGGCAATAGCATATTCGAACAACAGTGGTTTAAAACGTAAGAACATTTATTGTGCCTCAAGAAATCTGCAGATGCATGCTTTCAGGGTTGGTCCAGGAGCTTAAACATGCTATCTGTGACCCAGATTATTTTTATTTTTTGTTCTATCACCCTTGGTGTGTTAATTCTTCTCTTTGTATTTGCGACCTGATGCTTGCAAGATTTTCTGCAAAAACGCCAGGTCTTATGTTCAAAGCAAGAAAAGGGGGTGGGGGTGGGGTGGGACAGTTTCAGAATGTTCTCTCCTGTGCCTTTTTATGAGAAAAAAAAAAAGCTTTGCCGAAGGCTCCCCAGCAGACTTCCCCTCATGTCTCACTGCTCTGAACTATGCCACCACTAGCTCAAGAACAGCTGGGAAAGAGGCAAAATTTTAATGACTGGCTTCCCTGAAACAATCACATTTCATCACTTGGGGCTGAGTCCATTGCCAAGTGAGACAAATTAGGGTTCTGTTAGAAAAGAGATTAGAGGGAATGGCTGATATATTGGAAACGAAGAGTGTTTGCCACAATACCTTCCCTTGATCTTATTAATTTCTATTTCTTTCTCATTTGAGGTCTCTTTTAACTTCTATCCTCTCAAGAATTTTTGAAGAAGTGCACTTTCCAAAGGCACTGTTACCAGTATGGGCTATGTTACGAGCATATGACGAATTTTTATTCATTTGTTTGTTTTAAAAGAGACTGTAGATGAACAAAAGTCTACATTTTTGGCAAAATAGAATTCATTTTTTTCCCTCTAATTGTGATGTCTTGTCCATATTGAAGAGATGCTCTAGAAATACAGATTCCATCCCAATTTTACCGTGTCCCAGGAATAAATGCTCCCAATCCTCAGTTCAACTTTTCCATACTTTTTAGACCATCCATTCTTGATTTAACTCAAAATATTATATTTAATATATACCAGCTGTATAAGAGTAACCTTGAATTTAAGATATGATAGACTAAAGAGAAAAGCTTTTATCACAACTTCCTATGTACATTTTCATCAACTCATATGGTACACATCTGGGCCTTTGATAGCTACGTGTTAAAAAAAAAACCTGATAGACTCAAAATTAATTTTAAAATCCTGTGTTTTTCTTGATTCTAGTCATTTTAAAAGATAAATATTATTAACATAATCATAAAGCTACCTATGAAAGTAATTTGAAGATAGTGATATAGGCACATTCTTAGAATCTAAATGTTATACGTTAAAAAAAAATCTTATTGAAAGAGAAGACAGAAAGAAACTAACAATTATTGAACACTTAAGATATTCCAAGCAATAAGCTTGGTGCTTTTACAATACCTTTGATTTAGTCTTTCCCAAATATCTGTGAACTAGATCTTACTTGCCATTTCCAAATGAGAAAACTAAGGCTCAGGGAAGTTAAGTAATTTGTCTTAGGTCACATTAAAAAATAAATTCAGTTCTATGGATTTATTATCCAGGTTTTAAAAACTAATAAAGGGTGGGCAACCAACCAACCTAGCATCTCAGAGAAGACCATCAAGGCAAACATTGATAATAGCAGAGAACTCTTTATTTATGTTGGGCAAATGAAAAATAGAATTTAGGAAACCCAAGAAAACATAAAATTCAAATGTGAACTATGTCTCCCACCTTGTCATTTATTGCCATCGTTAGTAAGCAGTTTCTAGTGATCTAGTCTCTACCAATGTTCACTTTTATTCCACTGAAGGCACATGCCAGGTGGATTTAGAAAGGTTTAATTGAAGAATATTTGTTCAATAATCAGGCAATTAATTAAAATGGGCAGGAAAAACACAGAGTACCAGGATAGCAATGTGAAAAAATCACAGAATTTTGAATCCAGTGAAAATGTAAAACAAATCTAAAACAAAAATGTCATATAATTTGGGCAGAGGAAGCACTTGAAGAAGAATCATCAAAAGATTTAAACCCAGTGAATTTTATGAGACACTGTCAGGCAAAAAGGAACTGTGATAAAAGAAGAGACAATAAGAGTAAGAAAAAGGGTGAAGGGGAGTGAGAGTACATGTTGAAAAAAAAAAAGAATAAAGGGACTGGGCTGTGTGTATAATAATGGAAAAATGAGACTTTTTCCTTACAGATGGTGATCAGCGGCCAGAGCCTTGAACACAAAGAAAAGAAGTGATGATGCAATTATAAAAAGAAAGTTACTGGATAGATGAGAAAGCCTGACTATGGTCCCAGTAACGGGAGGGCAAAGCCACCTGGGCAGAGACCTGTACCCCAGTATATAGCCCAGGAGCAGGTCTGTGCCTTGCAAATTGAACAGCAAGTAACCTCTGGGCAGAAGTCAGTGTGTGTGTATGTGTGTGTGTGTGTGTGGGTGTGTGTTTGCATTTTGGAGGATAACGGCATCTTAAGGCATAAAAGAAATAGGACACATTTTCCTGAAACCTTAATTTTATCATCTGGTAAAAAAACTGAAATGTAATTGCTAATCGTCCTATGCTTTAGGTTGTCAAATTTAGGTGAATTTTTAAAGATAAATTACTTTTCCGGGCTTTACTGATGTATGATTGGCATATAACATTATGTAAGTTTAAGGTGTTCAAAGAGTTGATTTGGTACACTTGGATATTGCAAAATGATAATCAAAATAAGGTTATTTAAAATTTCCATCATCTCACATAATTACAATTTATTATTTGTGACGAGAACATTTAAAATTTACTCTCTTAGAAACTTTCAAATATATAATAGGATATTATTAACTATAGTTGCTGTGCTGTGTATTACATCCCTGTGACTTATTTATTTTATCTCTGGTGGTTTGTACCTTTTGACCTCTTTTACCCATTTTCCCACCCTGGTAACCACCAATCTGTGCTCTGTATCTCTGATTATCCCTTGATTGACGCTTAGGATGTTTCCTTATCCTGGCTATTGTAAATAATGCTGCATTGAACAAGGCAGTGCATGTATCTTTTCAAGTTAGTGTGTCATTTCCTTTGGGTAAATATCCAAAAGTATAATTGCTGGGTCATATGGTAGTTCCATTTTGTCTACCATAAAGGTTGCTCTGAGTTACACTCCCACCAACAGTGCACAAACGTTCCTTTTTCTCCACATCCTTACCGACACTTGTTATTTCTTATGTTTTGGACATTTTCACAATATTAATTCTTCTGATCCACGAACACAGGACATCTTTCCATTTGTGTCTTCAATTTCTTTTATCAACATCTTATGGTTCTTAGCACCCAGATCTTTCATCTCCTTGATTAAATTTATTTCTAAGTATTTTAATGCTAAGGTGAATGGAATTGCACAAAGTAATATGTGTGCTGTAGTAATGGAAAGGTTTGAGATCTGGGGAACAACATGCATCCATCCTTCCATCCATTCGTTCATCTGACACATACTTTTGTGACTGAAAACAAATATGATCTCACACACAAGATATTGATTTATATGATACATATTAAAACCCAAATAGGTTGGGAAGGAATTGCTATCATGTTCAAAATTTTCCTATAGCTCTGCATAGATGCAGAATGAAATCTAAAATCTTCTGCTCATCCCAAAAGGCCATTGTGTCTGCTGCTTCCACCTCTGGTCTCAGTTTGCCTTTTTCTACACCTTGTCCTTTCTTCCTACCTCCACACCCAGATTTCACTCTTCAACATTACTGTCCTGCAGTTCCCAGAATTTGCCATGAGTATGGTGTATCCTTTGCCTAGATTGCACTCCCTCCTTGCTAACCTGGGGGCAGGTTTGATTACTCCTCCCAAGCCCCCACTGCACTTTGTTTATACTTATTAACGAAAATATCTTCGTGTATTTTTCTGAATAGTTTTCATTAGATTCTAAGCTCCTTTAAAGCAAGGACCAATTCTTTTGTTTCTCTAGAGGCCTCATAGATTGTGTATCGTATATGGACAGGACCTAATAAACATGTAATGAATAAATGCATTTTAATAAATGAATGAGGCCATTTAATACTGTATCTGGTTATAAACATAGTAGAAAATTTATTAAATGAAGCCTCTTGCAGAAAAAAAAAAGCCACAATTCATTGAAGACATGTGCTGAAAGAAAAGGATTTAGGTTAAGAAGAAAATTACATAAGGATTAATCATATGCCACATTTCAGTCCAGAATGTTTTAAAGAATGTTAAAAAATATTTAAAGCAGCAGAATTTTTCCTTCAAATCAAATCCCACTGAGGAGTGTAAACAAATGAGATAAAACTATAAAAGTTTCTTCAAATGCATGTAGGCGAGGTAGTTTAGGGTTCCAAGAGCTTTTTTCCTGGGGAAAGCAAATGAGAAATGCACTGTCAAAGGCACAGAATATTAAGATCTTACTTACATGGGACTTTTCAGTTTATAAATTGCTTTGACATTGTGTTTTCTGAGCCTCACAACAACATTGCTGAAGTTGGCAGGCAGAGTAGATACTATCCCAATTAACTAAATCAAAGCAGACTTAAGGGACTTGTCCAAGTCTTGCCAAGAATTGCGCTCACTGATGTTATATATATTGTAGCTACTCATCAAAACCAGATCCTAAGACTCCACATATAACTTATCTTCTGGCATAGAATTGCCATTTGAACGGACAAACATGCATGCACACATAAATGTCATAAATGTCATTATAACCCTGGAAAGCTCCCAATGAAGTCCCTCAAGCATAATTGTATATCCTCTGGGTTTCCAGCTCTTTTTTCTTTGCTCTACCGGTACAGAGTATGCTCAGACAAAATTCTAGAAGAGCGACTGCTTCCTAGCCTTGTTGACTCCAGGCTACGCCATGAATCTTTATGCTGGTGGGTTTTTTTGTTTGTTTGGTTTGGTTTTTTTGGTAAGTTCTATACAGGCCAAATACCCCTATATAAATGCCTCAATGCGATCTTTTACTTAGGATTTTAAAGTCACCGATCTCACAATGTACCATGAAAATTTCATACATTTATCATAAATAATCACAAAAAATAAAAAATTCTGAGGAGGTAAAGCCAACTGTACAATTAGAGGGCACTGTTTCCAAGGCTACCTTCATTTCTAACACCAAATATATGATCAGTGTGTTCCCAAAGTCACTCTCAGTTTTTTTCAAAGTTTATTTATTTTTGAGAAAGAGAGAGAGTGCAAGTGGGGGAGGGACAGAGAGAGAGAAAGAAAGAAAAGAAAGAAAGAAAGAAAGAAGAAAGAAAGAAAGAAAGAAAGAAAGAAAGAGGGAAGGAGAGAGAGAGAGAATCCCAAGCAAGCTCTGCACAGTCAGTGCAGAGCCCCATATGGGGCTTGAACTCAAGAACAACAAGATCATGACCTGAGCCCAAGTTGGACACTTAACTGACAGAGCCACCCAGGCACCCCTCAGTTTTGATAATTCACTAGAAGTACTAATGGAACTCACCAAAAACTATTACACTCTTAGTTACAGTTTATCGTAGAAAAATACTATGGATTGAAAGTATTAAAATCAAAGGAAGAGACACATAGAGCAGAGTCCAGTAAGTTTCCAGATATGAAGCCCTCACTGTCCTCTCCCCATGGAATCAAGATATGTTACTGTCCCAGCACTGATGTGTGACAATATACATGAAGCATTGTCAACCAGGAAAGCTTAGACAAGCTTTGGTGTTCAAAATCTTTATTGGGACTTCATTTTGTAGGTATGATTCATAGATTGTTTGATTGATTTCCCATGTGCTAGACTTCGGTCTCGAGGCTAATTGATACTGTGTGATCCAAAGCCCCTACTCTCAGTTACGTTGCTGGCCTTTCTGGCATGGCCAGCCTGCACCCTAGGATGTTGTTTGTGCCCTAGACCACACATTAAGATCCAGTGTGGCCAGTCCCCACACTAAACAAGGACACTTCTATCACTTATGACATAGATTACTTCCTAGGAACTGAAGGCAAAGGCCCGACCTTCAGGCCATGCCAAATTCTTTACCACACAGGTCACAACCAGCATTTGGCCACGGCTGTCTTAAAACAAAACAATTATTTTTGTCTGGGCATCTACATTTAATATAGCAGACACAGCAATAGTATCATTATAAATATGCCTAACATTTGGAGGAGATGATGTGGGGGTAAGGATAGATTTTAAGAAAAAGTTAATCCATCCTATAAAGCCATTACATACATTTTCATATTTTTGTCCTTAGATTTACCACTATTTGTATCTTGTGATGAATTTGTGTAGAACAATTTAGGGTAGGAATTTGCTGATGGTTAGCTAAATGCAGTTCTCTCTCAGGCCAGTCATTTTCCACAAGTATTACATGCTGAGGAGGCTTTAACTAGTTTCCCAACACCCTTGACCATCAATATCAGGACTACAATCCTACCAACAGTACCAGTGTTACAACATTTCACAGGACGGTAGTAGATATAAACTGAAAAAACTGGTCAAGAGATATTAGCACAATACTGGACTACTACTCAGTCATTAACAATTAGTCCAGTCCATCATTATATATTGGTTTTTTTTTCAACGTTTTTTTTTTTTTTTAATTTTATTTTTGGGACAGAGAGAGACAGAGCATGAACAGGGGAGGGGCAGAGAGAGGGAGACACAGAATTGGAAACAGGCTCCAGGCTCCGAGCCATCAGCCCAGAGCCTGACGCGGGGCTCGAACTCCCGGACCGCGAGATCGTGACCTGGCTGAAGTCGGACGCTTAACCGACTGCGCCACCCAGGCGCCCCGATCATTATATATTGTATGACCAAAATGTCTCCCATCTGCCTGAGATGCCACTCAGGTTTGCAGACTTCTATTCACTCTTACAAGATTCTGAAAGCAGAAGTGGCTTCATCCTTTCAGATATTTGGCATAATTAAATTAGGAGAGGATATCATCTCTTGCTATGAGCCTTTTGAGGAAGCAATATAATATTGGATTTTCCTCATTGAATAATCCATTTGTTCATTCTCTTAGTGACTATTTTTCCTTCTGTACTAAATTCAAATCTAAATTTTTTCACCTTTGGGAAGGATGTTAAGTTCAGCCATGATGCCAGTCCAGATTGCAGAAGCAATACTGGCCATCTTAGTCCAACAAGTGCCTCCTGCTCAGCCTACTTCTTTTCATATAGAGTAAGGACAGAACTAATGGGCTATCTTGACCACTAGTCAACCCAGTTGACTCTCAACCCAGTTTTGCCCGATGGGATAAATGCAAAGTTCACCTCATCAGGCCCAGAAATTCTGACATAAATTTTGTTTTTAAAAAATTTTTTAAATGTTTATTTATTTTTGAGACAGAGACAGAGCATGAACGGGGGAGGGTAGGAGAGAGAGGGAGACACAGAATCCGAAGCAGGCTCCAGGCTCTGAGCCGTCAGCACAGAGCCTGACGAGGGGCTCGAACTCACAGGCCACGAGATCATGACCTGAGCCGAAGTTGGACGCCCAACCGACTGAGCCACCCAGGCGCCTCCTGACATAAATTTTCAAAGGTATAGTTCCAGTTTCTTACTGAGGGATCATCGCTCTTTCCAGTGCCCACAGCGACAGCCCTGGTTTACTACTGCATCTGGTAGGAAAAAGGAAAGTTGGAGTACTTTGGGGGGAGAATGAGAAAAGTATCATCATCCCAATACCCTCCTCCTGTGGGAAGGATTATATAGTCCTGCTAGTGTCCTCCCCACCTCCTCTTCCTCATATCCTTTAGAAAGCTGAGGAATCTAATGGAGATCCTCTCTTAACCTTCTCTCCTACTGAGTGTGAGCACACACTTGTGAAGTTGTGTAAGCCTTCCCTTTAGGTCTTTACCTGCCCCCCATTTCAGAAAACAAATATTTCAGTTACCCTTTCTAATTTTCTATCAAACCATCACTTGAAGGATGACATTTCTTTGTCCATTATTGGACATTTATGGACTGTAAAGTGTGCTTCTTGGTCTGAAGAAATGTGACTCGGCCCAAAATGGTGCAGTATTTTCTGTTGGGTTCTTTCTGTATTACCCTGAGGACTTGCATCTACCACCAGGTAAGCAAAGCCAGGTTCAGAATATGTGTCTGTTCCTGTCAAGGTCCATTTGTGGCCTCTGAGGACTATTGGCATTAGTCTGACTTGACACTGAAGTGTTGGGCCTTCTCTCTGGGGTATCTTCACCATCACCACCTGTGGTCTCTGTCTGTCTTGTTGTGAGACAGAACAGTTCTTATTGGCATTTTGTGCCTCAGGAGGTATTTAGATTCAGTCCATTTATGCACTGCTGAAAGTTCCCAAGTTCATTTTTATAAACCCAGGTAAGTAACTAGGTCAAGGGAGCACAGCAAGATATATGCTTTCTGGTTCCAATCACCTACCCATCTTGGAAGGGTATCTTCTGATTGGGCATCTCTGTACCCTACTTTAAGGTATCTCTTACATTCCCATTATCAGAAAAAGTCTCATTCCGCCAGAGGAAAGAGCTGAAAATAGATCATCATTATTTGAGAGACTTGATACTCTCTGTGTCACACTTTTAAAGGTCCCCTAAGCAACAGCATCTGTATTCATATATTTTACTCACTATGGATTACGTAAAAATGTAGCAAGGTGGTTCTCAAACTTTATCAATATCCTATGGAGAGATTCTGATTCAGTAGGTCTGCAGTGCAAACAGAATTTGCAAGTCTAAGTTCCTAGGGGATGCTACTGATGCTGGTCTGCAGACCACTCTTTGAGAGCCATTATAGCACATTGTTTTAAAAATCATCTGTTTATGTCTCTTTCTCTGCTGGAAGGTGAGATTTTCAATTGCAGGAACAGTTTTATTTATCAGTATGTTCCCATATCCTAACAGAACATCTAGGAAAAATATAAATATTTGTTGATTTAATGAATGGTAATGATGTTTCTTGCATTATGCTACTAATATTTATACTGCTTTTATTGGTAAAATCACCTGCATATTTGACGATGGTAATATGACTTTGTTTTTCATACATATAGTGTTAGCCTTTTATTATTAGTATAAATATTAATAATAGAACATTATTTTATTATATTTTAATAATTTCAACATGATACATGGCTAATAGTCCTTGCAAAACATTTTTTTGCTAAATGACTAGATATATGTGTGTGTGTGTGTATGTGTGTGCAAGTTCTTGGATGAGAAGAATGCTATTTTTCTTTTATTATATGTGAATTGGTGATATAAAATTATTACATGAAATATTTGGCAGCTGTATATACCTTGCAGGCAAAATTAATGAAAAAGAAAAATTTATAGAATCTAGGCTAATTTGAAAATGTGATGAAACATGTCTTCACAAATTAAAGTTTGGAGAATGGTGGAAAGTACAAAAATGCACTGATAGCCTTTCTGAAGATGCCCCCCCTCCCTACCGCATTCTGTATTCTGCTCATTAATTGTTAAATTAATATTCATTTGGATTCTGGTTGGCCTCTTCAATGCCAGGTTCCCAAACTCAAGTGGAACTAAAGGCAAACTACCTTAATTTTGCCTCTTTTACATCACTCTTAAAGTTTCCAGACTAGCACTAGTAATTCTAAGAAATTAGCAAACCAATTTACCCTGGGCCATGATTTGGTCCAATCTCATTAGCTAAGTGAGTCCCAACTTCAGTGTTGCCTGTCTTCAAATATGTAATTAAGAGGGCCAATGAAGGCCAAACTGTGTTTGAAGGTAAAGCAGGACTCATGGATGCAATAATGAGAAACTGTGGCAACTAGGATTATTTAATCCTGCAAAACAGAACGTAAGTAAATAAAATTCAATTACAACTTAATTAAGCTAAAAATTCTATAAAAATCATAAAATATGGATCAAAAGCTGATTAGTCTCTTCTTTGAAACAATTCAGTAACATGTTGAAAATAGTCAGTGGAGGACATTGATGGCCTATACATTTAACACCAATAAAAAGAGATACGTATGTGTCCATATAGCACAAAATCAAACTATGAAGTTCTTCACCACTGAACACTGAGTGTTAGATTCCACAGTTGGGTTTTTAAAATGGCTTTAAAACTTTAAGTTTAGTTTGAATTAAAAACTCACCACAGACTTAAAACTAAGACTTAAAGGGTATGTGGTAAGTTTTGTCAACTCAAAAGAACCAGTTATTACATTGAAGATATTATGGCTTTTTGATAATTTTAATGGAGGTGGAAATGCCAGTCATTACTGACAGATAAAAGCAATGTGAAATGTGAAATGTCCTGTTTGTGTCCTATTTGATGAGGTGTTTACCAAAAATGTCTAAACAAAAATCCCTGATATTATAAAATATTTTTTTCATTCTTGCTGGGTCTCCAATATTTAGACCCGATTTCACCAGGTAATTACAACCTCAGAAAATGAAAACCATACCAGAATTGGGAAGGTGTTTTGCAATCTGGTCCTACTCAAAACTGTGGACCAGGTACGGTTTTTCTATGGGGCTTGCCCACTTCCCTTTGGTGTCTAATACAGCCGTCTCATTCTGTTTCAGGGTTTCCCACTTCTGGAACAGGCTTCCAAATCCTGCAGGGACCAGATCTCTAACAGGTGATGATTTGCTAATCCTGTGAAGTAAACTGTGCTGATGTGTATAGTTCCTACCAATTGGACAGGGTGCTAGAGACTATGACTTCCTAATTCAGTTAGTGCAAATTGCAGTCTCTAAGGATTGTAGGAGCCCTTACGGGTAGCTTTCCACACAGTGCAAGAATCTCACCCAAGTACCTCTTCAGTGACGGTTCAGTAATGGGAAGTCCAGTATTTCACCAGGTGGGGCAGTTTTAGATGTTAGAAAGTTCTGTTTTATATTAAGCCAAAACCAGGAAGGAGCAGAGGTGTCAGAGAAAAGAACGTTAGCTTTGGGAAAGGTTCAAGGCCAAATTCCAGCTTCACCATTCTCTATCTGTGGGAATCTGAGGGTGTTTTTTAACTTCATGGAACTCGGCGCTTTGATAAAAAGGAATAAAAGAAAAAATATCAAAAGAATCATAATAATATCAAATATTTGTAAAACAGCATACAGTTCTGGGTACATAGTGAAGGTCCAATACGTATGAATTTTGTCTTTTCTCTTATTATTCCTAATCTAGTTCTTCCTATATGAAACATAAAATTGTTCTGTTCCTTTTATTTGGTGACAACTTTCCAAATTATCTAAACCTAGGTTCCATGCTTCTCTTTGCACAATTTTCTTTTATAATCCAAATATCAGCCTATCTTTGAGCCATTCCTTATAGGGCATCTTCTTCCAACCCTTCACTATCCTATTTCTTTTGTATAAGTGCATTCTACTTTACAAAAATCCATATAGAATTAAGGTGCCTATAATTAAGGATGGTTCTGTAAAAAATGAGCTAAGTAAAATAATTTTCGAAGTGTTAATTTGTATTTCCACTCCCTACATCATCTCATCTTCTCACGCCCTTTGCTGGGCTTCGTAGCACCCTATCATTATCAGAAGTATCTTCTTCATTAGTTAGCTAGTTAATTAGTTCAACAAGTATATGTGTGCTTATTATTTCTCTCTCTTAGTTGAATGTAAGTCGCATGATGGCAGAGGTCTAGTCTGCCTCCCTCACCCTTTTGTAACTGGCACTTAGTACAGCCTCTGGCACACTGGAGATGCTACTGGATATTTGAAAGTAATGAATTCAAAAGGACCATGAGAAATTATTTGAGGCAGAGATGATGATGACTGTATACATGGAATTGCTAACTCATAATTCTTGCATAAAAATTTAATTGCTTAGAATTTTATATTTGTCTTCTTAATAAGAATTCACATACGATAGGAAAAGGAGAACATGGAACTAAATGAACATATCTATCCTTGATTCCTTGATCAGGTCTTCCTTTTGTTTAGGCTACAAGGAGCTATTCTCTAACCATAGAGATTCTCTTCACCTGGAGACAGAGGAATTCCCTCTGCACCCCCAGCAGTAACCCTTACCCACCATTGAGAGAATTCTCCTCCAACTGCCAACTTTGGTTGACAGACATAAGGGAAATTCCTGTGCCCTTGCATGACACAGAAAAGCACAGTTGTGGCCACTTGTCCTTTGTGAAATGGAGACTGCAAAACAAAACAAAATAAAACCATTTGTAGAAAAGTACCTTATAATTCAAGGAGGTCACTGTTCAAGGTATTAAGGAGATAATTTAGTATACAACAAACAGTCTGTGAGATTTTAAAGTGTCAGTTAAAATAGTTTTGGTATTTGTTATTTTAAATGAGTGTCAAGTTTAAAATATTCCATCGACTTCAGTGAAAATGTCTAATTCAAATATCTTCAGTTGAATCTGGTATTAATTGATTCATTTGTTATATATAGAAATAAAAGTTCCCAATAAAATATTGGTCATACATCAAAACAATTTGTATCATCAGAAAAACCAAAAAGAAGTGGCTCTAAACTATTGATTAAGCATATATATTCTTGGGACGCCTGGGTGGCTCAGTCTGTTAAGAGTCCAGCTTTGGCTCGGGTCATGATCTCTTGGTTCAAGAGTCTGAGCCCAGCATTGGGCTCTCTGCTGACAGCTCAGAACCTGGAGCCTACTCAGAACCTGGAGCCTCTGTTCCTTCCCTGCTCATGCTCTCTCTCTTTCTCAAAAATAAATAAAAAGCATTAAAATTTTTTTTTAAAAAGTATATGTATTCTTTGAAGGAATCATCTGATGATACCATGTTTTCCACTTTTGCAAATTAAATGAGCTTGGTGACCCATTGGCTTAATGGACAAAGCAAATAAAAGGTGAAATTTTAATTTAAAAATATTAGATTAAAATTTTATATGCTAAGGAGTAGTCAATTCAGTGGTCAAACTGTCTCAGGGCTTTGGAGGAAATAGAATTGAGAAACTTAGGCCATGTCAGGGCAGATGGGGGAAGGCACACTCCGTGTAGGTGGTATAGCCCTGCTTCATGTAAGTGTGCTGACATCATTTCACTAAGGAATATAGACTTGGTCGTGCCAGATCTTCTGATTTTAAAGATGAGCTGGAAGTCTGTATTTTTACTTTAACCTCTTAACTTAATGTATGCATAATACAAATTATAATATAATACATATATACATATGTATAGTATATATATATATATATACATACTCTTAGGCCAACATTCTAGGAATATATTTTATTTTATTTTATTTTATTTTATTTTATTCTTTTATTTTATTTTTATTTTAGAGAGAGAGAGAGAAAACACAAGTAGGGGAGAGAGGCAGAGGGTGAGAGAGAGAATCTCAAGCAGACTGGAGGCTGACGCAGGGCTTGATCCCACAACTCTGGGATCATGACCTGAGTCAAAATCAAGAGTCAGACACTCAACCAACTGAGCCACCCAGACGCCCCCTATGAATATATTTGAAACAAAGACCCACTTGTGTGTACAGTGGTAATATGTATTAGAATGTCACTTTCTGATTTATAATAGAAAAATAAAAGTAAAGACACCCTATATGTTTGTTGAGTAGGTAAGGAATTTGAAATGTGTTGCGTCCGAATGATGAAATGTTAGAAACAGCTGAAAAAAATGTGGAAGATTCCCAAGGAAGATGTAAGACATAGTTATTAAAAATAATACTGGAAGAATGGGTATAGTATAATTAAGAATACATGAAAATGGTATTTCTATTGTGAATGGGTATGTATGTTCAGTGATTGAAGGGGTACTAGGAGAAATGGGCAAAGTACAATTGGCTTTTCATAAAATATTTCTATATGTATGTGTGTTAGTTCTCAGCAACAGGATTGAAAGGGCATACAACAGAATTTTGACATATGTTGTCTTTCAAATGGGAACTCAGACTGGAGAAGTGAGAGGGACTTTGATCTTTTATACCTGCTGCTTAAATATTCTCCAATAAGGATATATTCATGAATTGTTGCATAAAGAAAAGGAATAGTTAAGAGGAAATGAAAATGAAGTCAGTAAAAAGAGGTTTTCATAGTGATGAACAATAATAATATGAGAAATAAGGCTTTACCTGTTGGTTAAAAACCTTAATTACTGGTATGAAAGCTATGCTATTAAATACAGAACTCTATCTTGAAATGATTTAAAATACAGCCTCTCTTATCTGAATGTCTGGGTTCAAATCTAAGACAGTTCAGCTGTGTGAAATGGCCAACATTTGTGTATGTAATAAATTCCAACTGATAGCATCTTACAAATAATAAGAGATAACGGAGGTAAGATGCTCAGTCTGGTTTCTGATACATTGAGTACATTTTCTAAAAATATTAGCCATTATTCTTGGAAATGAAGTTTATGAAACAAAACCAAGAGGATTTGCTTTAGCCATCTCTGGATATGTTTTTAATGATATGTTTTCAATCAAAATCCATGTTATTTTTGTAGTGGGTCAACAACAGTGCACAGATAGATATTTGGCTGTGTGAAAGTGATGTATTCAAGATGATGTTTTTGTGAAATTCTCCCTCTGCCTTTTAGCAGCTGTCTTAGTATCAGGCAGTTCTACACATTATAGGTATACTATAGTAGTATAGTATACGGTTTGCTTCTGGGACTACAGACTTTGCAACAGAACAAATTTCATCAGTTGCTTCCTGCATTTTTATACACATGCAATACATTATCTCTAATAACGTAGCTCTAGAGAGGGGTCAGTGGCCATTGAAACGAATGCTCGTTAACACCAGCATTCTTCACAGAACTAGAGCAAACAATCCTAAAATTTGTATAGAACCAGAAAAGACCCCGAAAAGCCAAAATTATGTTGAAAAAGAAAACTCATTATCAGTTTTTCTGTGTCAGCTTTATGTGGAAACAGACGACGTCCAAACTGAAGCCTAACAGTCTCTCTATCAGCTGGGCAACCCTAACAAACATGAGGCAGAAGTGTTCAAGGATGTATCTTGTGGGTACATTTCCATCACTCCTGGAAAAGCAGTTGCTGAAAGACATTCTGGCTGAAGAAAATCAGGAAACCAAATAGAAAGCTATTTTTGATTCAGAAAAGAGAAAAATACAAGTAATGACAGACAGTGAAAGGAGAGATAATAGAAGCAGGTGAAACAGAAGGGGCTTTAGAGTAGGTGTAGACTTCTTTTGTAGGACAGTAACTTAAAAGACTTAATATTCGAAATTTATTAAAATAAACATTGCTTTTGTTTATGCAAAAATTTCTTTCCATCTTAAAGTTCTAACCTTTGTAAAAGCCATTCTCACTGGCAGTAAAAATATCTGTTTACTGTCACTACCACTGATTAAAGAAAACATAGCTCTAGTATAATTAAAGGAAGTGTGTACATATTAACATTTCATTTCTCTTACTGCTGTTTCCCCAGCCATTATTTTAAAACCTATTTTTTTTAATGGTAAATGTGGATAGAGCCTTTTAATTAACTAATGTTTAAAAGTAGGAAATCATGAATCTTCCCCAGATATGCTAGATTCTGATCGGGAGAATATACCCTAATTGACCTGCTTTTCTTTTTCAGGATGTAGAAGAAATTTGAAATGCATGCCCCTGAAAAAGGCACAGATTTGAAATAGAACACCTGCTAAGCCCTTGTTTTCTTCTAATCAGTAGTTGCTGATTGAGAAAATTACGCACACACAATATGTACGTATTATGTGTTAAAAATATTCAAGATAATTTACTTTTACTTATCCATACTGAATTTAGTTACCATGTTTTTTAGTTGCTTGAAATATAGGCAAGTTTATTATCTTGAGGTATTTACATTTTTCTTTATTTTATATTCTACCAAAGCAAAAACTTATTTGGAAACATACTGTATAATTCCAATAAAAAACTTGTCATTCAGTCCTATTGTTTATATTTGTTACAATTATCCACTTAATAACTGTAGTTTTATATAACTGCCTCAGTGTCTTGCAATCTCTTATCTTAATCATACTCAACATTCAACAAACCTTTGCTGAATGACAATCAGAAAGAACTATGGTACATTTAAACTGGTTTTAGGCTATTCTGTTAATTTCATTTTTCATGTAATTTTTGTAATAGACACCTACTGCTAGAATATTTCCATCGGCAGAGAAAACTGAAATGACCCTGTGTTCTGCTAGTCCCTGTCTCCTTCCTACACAAGTAAACACTATTTATACAATCTAAATTAAGGACCCACATTTTCAAAAAATTCTGATCATGAAGAACGGCAGAATGAGTTCTTTTCAAGCCAGAAAATGAGATTGAGTAGTAGAGTCCAGGACCTCTAACTTTGAGCTCATCATCCCATCTGGGACAACCTGGTAAATTCCTTTAACTGCCAGGCTAGGGAATGAGGACGTCATATAACTTACTTACAAGTCCTAGGCCATGGAGAGCTTTATAAATTAAAATGAACACCTAGAATGACTGTTGGAAGCCAGAGCTATGCACAGAGCATCCGTATAATGTGCTCTGTGTGGTTGGCATTGCTAAACAGACAAGCTGTCACATTCTGTACTAGCTGAATATTCCAGGGCTTTTCCTCTGTCAACCAAGGTAGAGGACATGGCAGTAGTCAAACCTTGAGGTGACAAAAACCTAAAGTAGTGTGGTGAGCCCTGTATTATAGAGAGAAATTTACAAGTGTAGGTGGGGAGGAGCATCTCTTGCCACAGCACCTATATCATAATCCAAATGCATCCTTAGACTGAGAACATCACTATTAAAATAAAGGCACATTCTGTAATGACAGGAATTACATTCAGCAAAACTAGATCTTAAACACACACACACACACACACATGCACACATGTCTAGAATGGGCCATCTTACATATTTTAAAACAAAATAAAAAATGAGTATTTCTAATTCTGCAATCATTTAGTAGAAGAACACAACACCATATTTTGAAATCCAATGAATAATGTTACCATGAATTTATTAATAGGCTACATGAATGAATACATTTCAACTTATTAAAAAGGATCATAGTAAATTTTATTTATTTAGAAAAAAATTTAGTTTTTCCTGCTTTTTCTAAAAAAAGAAGAAATAATTTGTTTTTAATTTTTATAAATTAGAAGCAAAGAAAGAATGATAGTTCTTAGATAGCCCGCCTTTGGTTTTAGGATAGTCTATGAATTGTGGCTATTTGGTGCCACCTAGTGTCAGAGGCCTTTTAAAATACATTTAAGTTACCTTTGCTTTTAGAAAATTTGTGATGAAAAATAATTTATAGATGGCTGGATTGTCACCTGAAAGATATAAAAATTAAAATAAAATTTATTTGGCACTTATTAAACATTATCTAATATTGTCTCTTACTCTCAACTGTAGAGAGGCTTTTGGTTTGACAAAAAAATGTTTTACGACTCTAAAATAGAGATCTGGAATTGAGAGTGTTTAACTCTATTGTATTTTTTATTTTTTGTCGGGCTGGTTTGTTGGTTTCTGAAGTCAAGTTTATATATCTAGGATTGGTATAAACAGAGATGATATTCCATCTGGAAATTAATTATCATTAATTATAACATTACCAACGTAATAAAAGATATAATCATATTTTGTGGGCAAAGTGAAACCTTATAGCATATAGAAGGTTTAAGGTTGATAGATAATTGTTTTCAGAATTAAGGAATGATGGAGATTTGAATTTGAGTAGTCACATCATCATAACATCCTGTACCTTTTTACAGAGAACCCATTCTACTCACAGCATCCAGAAGTAGATGCACAAGGCAAGTGGCCATCCCTGGGGTACAGTTGATTGGATATGAATGGAATGGAATGACCAGAATGGAAGTATTTTGATTCTCTCTTGTGATCATTCGGGATGGTGGCACTGTGGGGCTTATGAACAAAGGTAAGGGTTTAATGTGAAGATTCATGATAAGCCACGGTTGATGCCAATACAATGCAACATTAAAACCATTTTCAAGTTATAGAATCTACACAGAAACAGAATAAGCCAGTTTTAGAGAAATCAGAATAGTAGAGACATATGCAGGGAAACCAAACATGAGAGACCCTATATGTTATAAGAGAAAAGAGGGATCTTAATTCTTGACTTACAGTTCCAGCCTTCCCATGCCCAAGCTTCTACCTTGCTTTTTTGCCCTTTCTTAATAATACCCTCAATAATACCTGATAATGCCTTCAAATAACTTCCTTTTACTTGACCTAGGAGTTTTTGATCCTTTCAACCAAATGATCCAACACTATAAAGTTATGTTTCAAATTTGGTGAAATAGGTTTCATCAGATGGGAATGACATCTTTTCTAAAATACCTGTGAATATCAGATACCACTAGGAAATTATACAATGTTTGACTGAAATTTTAATTTTTTACTGAATTTCTACACCTTTAATTGTGGCTTTGATAACATTTGATGACATGTACTTTTTCTCCTAGATTTTCCTTTCCCTTCCTCCAATTCTAACCTAACTTGCTGCCTCATAAGAGAGGTAGAGGGTGAGTATAAACACTGCTGTTGCTGACTTGGGTTCCCAGAAGCCCTGGACTGGACTGTGTTTGAATGGGGGTATGGGTTTAGGATTTTATAGCACAAGCCCCCGTCTTGGCAAAACTTGAAGTGTGAAAGACTTTATCTAGTCTAGAAAAACTGATATTGAAAGTGGAGAAGAGAGAGGCTTGTGGACCTCTCCTGAAGACAGAGAGGCAGTGAGGCCCTGCTTATTGAAAACAAATCTGGGGGAGGAGATGGGACAGGGTGATAAGACCCCAAGAAGGAAATAACTGTATAGTAATAGTATAGACAGAGGGGACCACACACAGCCATAAAATGTCTTCCTGCCTCCATAATACTTCAAAAGAAGCAGCAAAGGGCTCTGAGAGGTACAGGGCCACGTGGCCAGCCCTAAAGACCTGGACTGATGGCTGTAGCCAGAGGACCTCTTTCTTCCATCCTTGATCCTGTGTAAAAACCTAGAACTGGTCCACCACCCTGGAAGGATTCCAGGAAGGGCTGATGTTAAGTCTTCAAGATCTAAGCAGAAGGGGGCTAGGAGCTAGAAAATAAGTTTTTACGTAAAACAATAGTCTTGGACTCCTTGGTGCATGAATTGAGATCCCACATTATAATTCTAAAATATAAAGTGTTCCATTCTTGTTTCACATTAACTAATATTTAAGTTAATTTCACGAACTTGTATGGAAAGACTTTATTCTCTGTATTTAAGGGTATCTCTAAACACTAGCTTCTTTAGCATCACCCAAGTGTTTATCAAATAAATATAGATTCCAAGACTGCTCCCCAGGCATACCATTTCCCCATCGTAGGGGCTTAGGGGAAACCTTTTAAAAGAAGTGCCCCAGATTTTCTGAATTGTAACAAACCTGGGAACCAATGCTTAGCTGAGTGTAGCCTTTAAGAATCACTCCACAGTTAAACCAGTCTTTACTATTTAAACCTCTTTTGGTTAAATATGTTCATTTGGAGGACTTTTTATACAAGAGAATAAAAATTGTTATTTTCACCAAATTAACTTTAAAATCACTGTGTAAATCATGTGTTCGTAATCTCAATTATTATAGGTAACAGTTATAGGGCTACATGGACTTCTCTGACATACAACACTTTCTGAACTAGAGAAAAACCATTTGAAACACTTAAGCAGAGCAGGTTTAGATTTCTCCTTAGTTGTGAGTTTTCCCTTTCAACCTATCATTAACCTTGTCCCAAGCTTGAGATTTGAATGGCAGGAAAGATGGGGTATTGGTTATCCATGGTTCTAGCACTTTCTACCACTTACCTTTCAGTATTGTGGGTAAGAATAAGACTACACAAATGATTTCAGGGGTACTACTGGCTCAAGCATATGTTTGGCACCAGAATATCAAAATATATACCTTAATTTTTTTATCATAAATTACTAAATTAAGATAAATTTTTACCCCTGGAGAGCACAAGTTAGGAAAAGAAGGAAAAAGAAAATAAGCTAGTACCCCCCACCCCCATTATTGGCTCATGGAATATAAACTAAAAGTACAGCATAAGAACATTTTAGGATCAACGTACAGGAGTGGATGGGTCCTGATATGAGTCATTTCCCTTGGCAGGGTGGGTGGTTACTGCTGGCAATGATCTCAGAGTAGACTGCTCACAGCCCAGGCACAATGCAAAGCTGACTTAATACAGAACATAGATAACAAATGGGGACAGAAAGCAGCCTTTCAAAGTTTTGCTCCTAATCACAGGGACTGGGTCTTCTCATGCTGTATTTGTAACATCTGTAAGGTACCCAATAAAAGTCTACTGAATGAAGTTGAATATGGGAGCTCCCAGGAGAGCTCACCTCCCTGTGCCTGAGGTGAGAAGAAAGTATCAGTAGTTCTGGGACTCTGCTCCTGCTTCCAATATTCATCCAACAACTTTTGCTTTCTTTTATGTGTCAGTTTAGTTCATGTTCATATCATTTTATTGAGAATCTAGTCATTATCTAGGCACTTGAGATACAAAGATGAAAAATCCAGTTTCTGTCCCCAAAACAAACATCACCAAAAGTCTCCAATATAACTTTATGCATACCATGCCGGAGTGATACACAAAGTACTTTGGATGCGTACAGAAGGGCCACTAAGCCAACTTGAGATTTTTGGGAAATTATTTGGAAATGATGGCAAAGAGAAGTGAGTTATGGAATTGATCTGGAAAAGATAGGAGCTGGACCCATGTAAGGCATCTCTAGGACATAGGTCTATGCAGGGCACAGGGTGGAAATCTGACCCTGTGCAATCTAGGTGAGGAACACTCAAGCTAGTGCAGGTGACAAATGATGAGGGCTCAAGTCACCAGTAATAAAAATGGGAAGGTGGATCTCAGAAAAATTTAGAAGGCAAAACTGGTAGACCTTAGTAGTTGGCTGGATATTGGGAGGAGAGTGGGGATATCTCAGGATGTCTTATGATTCTGCCTTACAGAGATGGGAAATACTTGAGGACAAGAGAGAGATTTAAGGCCCAGACAAGAAGGCATATTAGATGAACCGCATGCAAGGTGCCTAAGGGCTACAAAAGCAAGGAACTGGATACAAAGGTCTAAAGTTCCAAATAGATGTCAGGGCTTCAGGTACACATTTGGAGATTTTAAGTAAAAAAAAATCATGAGAGAGGAGGAGTTCATTCAAAGAAATTCAGAATGAGAAGAGCAGTGGGCAAAGGGGCAACATCTCAGTTTTCAGGAAAGTAGCTATAGGGTGAGAGGTCACGTACCTGCCTGCAAGGGTAATGAGATTCTCTTGGTCAGTGTTGGAGGTGGTTTCGGTCTGTACTTGCTCACTGTCTGCCTGCTTCTCTTGAACTCATTGGCGCCCCAGGCACCCTCGAGCTGCCAGGACGTGGTCTGGACCACCTAGGCTGAGTCTCAGCTTTATTTGTGCGACCACTGGTTTCAGTCTCTTGACTTCCTAGATGTGGGCAGAATTGCAGGAGCCCGGGCTTCCCTGAAAAACACAGGGAAAGACACATGGTGAAATACAGTGTTTTGTAAACTTTTTCTTTTTAATCAGTGGGATCACTGATTCAAATGAACTCTGATAGATGAGAGATACCCCAGGGCTGTTGTGATTAAAGCCAAGTGTTTGTCCCAGAACAATGCTTTCTCAGATCTGCCCTCTGGTCCCTGAAGCAGCCCCTTAGGCATCTCCTCAGAACCCTTGTAAGGTAAACAGCAAGCCCTTTCTGGAAACACGGGTTTAAACCCTGATTCTGTGGCTCAAAGGTTATTTGTCTTTGGACTGATTGCTCAGTTTTTGTGATTCTTATATTCCTCAGCTATAAAATATAATTACTTCGTGGGCTTGTTAGCATCAGATGAGATAATGTGTCAATGCAAAGCTCAAAGGTCAAAGTAGTCTCAATAAATGTTACTTTTCTTCCTTGCACCATGTCTAGGCCCCAGTGGACAATTTATGGAATCAAAATAAAATCATTGAGTCTTAGAATGGAAAAGGGTTGAGAGTTTTCTAGTCCAACCTCCCCAGGGAGCTCCTGCCAAAATGTCCACATCAGATGGTCCTTTAGTAACTGCCTGGAAAGTGCACAGACAGTGGGAGATTTGTGCGTACGTGCGATAGATTCTGTTTTACTGATGTATGCCTCAGACTGAGTCCAATATTTGACCCATTATTCTAAATTTTATTTTTCAGAACAATACACGCAGTCATTCAAGTTTTAAAGCCAGATTATCAAACATTGTATAAGTTGTGATCCTGTTTTGGTTAAAAGTTATATAAACATACATATGTATGAATATGTTTACAGACCATCTGTAGGATTTATATAAAAATTTAATAGTGGCTGTATATTGTATTACAGAAACAGTTTTTCTTGATAAGAAATTCTATATTAGGTGCGCCTGGGTGGCTCAGTCAGTTAAGCGTCTGACTGTGGCTTAGGTCATGATCTCACAGTCTATGAGTTTGAGCCCTGTGTTGGGCTCTCTACTGACAGCTCAGAGCCTGGAGCCTGCTTCGGATTCTGTGTCTCCCCTTTTCTCTGCTCCTCCCCTGCTCCCATTCTGTCTCTCTTTCTCTCAAAAAGAAATAAACATTAAAAAATAATTTTTAAAAATCTGTATTAAATGCTTTTTCCCCTCTCAATTAGCATGTGCTTTCAAAGATATGATTTTTTTTTACCTTTTTTTTTACCTCTGGTCTTGAGCCTCTTAACTATGCTTAAGGACAGATAGAGGAGATGCTATCTCCATTCTTCACCAGCATGTGAGTGTGTGCACATATACACACCCACACATGCGCGCGCGCACACACACACACACACACACACACACACACTCCTGGAATCAGAGGGATGGAATGATTTTCTGGGAGTGATTTTCTAAGGTTTATTGGGAATGGTGGAATAAGAATTAACCTCAGGTTTTCCCTTTTTCTTCCCACTGCACCTTTTATGTTTGTTTTTGTCTCTTTTTAGTCTAAATGTTCCACTTACCTCAGCTCTGTCACTTTTGACATAAACCTCAGACTTCCTATCATTCAAGTCATTCTTTTCTGAATGCATTCTTGACTTAAAATCCTAATTAACATGAGGTGTATAGGAGTGTGTGTAATATTCAGGTGTAATCTGAAAAACACATAAAGGAATGTATTACCTTCCTTGATTAGGACATTATTAAACCAAGATATAACACTTTTATTAAATATGTATGCATTTCAGCTAATTTTAAAATAATATTTTATATTTCCATTATAAGTATAATATATGTTCACTATGGGACATTTCATAAGTAGAGAGAAAGAATTTTAAAAAGTCACTCCTATAACACCCATAGTTTTTCTAAGCAAAAATAAGTTCTCTAAATATTTTATGTCTCATCCTATCAGAAAGAAAACTCTTTGGGGGCAGGATTTTTATTTCTTGTGTTCAGCACTCATTTTGTGCCTAGATTAGTACCTGGACTATATTAATGGGCATGTATTCAAACTTTGTTGAAGCAGGGAATAAAATATTTATGTATATACATTTATATTTTTGAGTACATAATAGAATCAGTAAAAGTTTGTATCTTCATTTTTTTAGTTCATATTAGGTTGTTGAAAGCATTTGAATTTTTTGAAAATGTTTATTTATTTATTTTGAGAGAGAGAGACAACAAGCAGGGGAGGGGCAGAGAGAGAGGGAGAGAGAACCCCAAGCAGGCTCCTCTCTGTCAGTGCAGAGCCCATCACAGAGTCAGATTCAGAGCCCGAGGCAGGGCTCCGTCTCATGAACTGTGAAATCATGACCTGAGCTGAAAGCAAGAGTCCGATGCTTAACTGACCGGGCCGGCCATGTGCCCCGCATTTCTGTGTTATAATAAATTCTTCCTAACTACCATCATGATTGCATAATGCTCTGTGGAGTGTATATGCTGACTTTTGAGAGGCCACTTAAGTGCTTTTCATGTTTTGTTGCAATGACCAATAATGCTGTTGCAAACATCTCTTTGTACGTGTTTTTGTAATTTTTGAGAAATATCTTGCATAGGCCTTTCCAAAGTGAAATTCTTGATTCGAAGATGTGAAGGGTTCAAAATAAACACTCTTCTCCCCTTCTCTCTCTGTTATTTAGAATTTGAGTACATGTTGAATGTGTGGTCAACCACTGTCATTGAACTTACAATTTTTTTTCACTTCAAAATCTCCATAGACACCAATTCATGCATTTTAGGTGTGTTTTCAGGCAGGTATGAATCCACGTGACTGCAAAGTCCGTGGCTACCTTTCTTCGCCCTGCCCGGTGCCAACCACTTATTTCTTCCTGGTCAGTTGAGTGGTGGGCACACTTGTTGCCTCCACCTTCTGAGAGATGAAATTGTCAGCAAGACAAGTCAAGACTCTGTCTGATGCTCAGCTTTTTAGTATAATGAGATTTCTAGCAGATGTCTTTATAGTGGAAGTGCCCCCATTACTGTTATATCTTTTCTCTGTGACAGATTTTTAATCTGTGTTAGGAAAAGTGATGTCCATATCTTTTATCAGACTGGGCAGTCTTAATTTTCTCTTTTTTCAGATGGTTTCATCTTTCCCTGCCCATAGATATCCGTATAGAAGCTATCTTGTTAAAAACAAACACACAAACAAACAAACATTTTCTATAAAAACAAGGACATAATGCCTGTTTAGGCCTAATTTTACAGGTTGTGCACATCAACTGTAGAAAGCCTAGAAAATGATACAAAGTATAAAGAAGAAAGTGCGAAAAAACCCATAATCCCGCAATTTTATGGGATAGTACTTGCTAATATTTTGCCATATTTCTTCTAGATTTGCTTCTGTGTATGAGTACGTGTGTGTTAGATGTAACTGGAAGAGGACTATAAATTTAACTCTTATCCTGAGATTATATTTAACATATTATAAGCATTTTCTTTTTTCTTTTTTTAAAAGTTTATTTATTTGTTTTTGAGACAGACAGAGAGTGGGAGCAGAGTAGAGGGCAGAGAGAGGGGGAGAGAGAGAGAATCCCAAGCAGGCTCTGCACTAACAGTGCAGAGCCCAACTCTGGGCTAGAATTCCCTGTGAGATCATGACCTGAGCCAAAATCAAGGGTCAGATGCTTAACTAACCAAGCCACCCGCACACCCCAGCATTTTCTTTTGGCTTTAAAAACTTAAAAAAAAAAAAAGTTAGCTTAATGATTATGTAAGTTTTATCTTGGAAGCAGGCTATAGCTAATTTAATCATGTTCCTGTATTTTTCATGTTTCCATTTGTCTCTGATAAAGATAACACCTCCATGAGCATCCTAGTAAATAAATATTCACATATACACTTGTGGTGACTTCCCCCAGAGAGATTCCTCCATGTGGGTTTGCCTGGAGAATGTGCCATGATCACTTCAGGCTGTGTTCAGTGGATCCTGTGTTCCTACCCCTTTGCCAACACTCAGCTTTTGTAATCTTTGCTCATTTTATAGGTGAGATCGAAGGCGTACCGTTTTAATAGTCACTACACTATTTGTGAGGATGAATTCTCTCATCTTTTGGCCCATTTTTCTTCTTTCTTAACTTGAGATTCATTATCTTTACTGTGCTTGTTCTCCCCATGTAGGAACTTGCTATATCCTTCCGTTATTTATAGCTTTTTTGAATAAATTGATAGTTTTTAAGTTGATCTTTATCTTATCCCATTAATTCATGCCTGGTGTAAAAAGTCCAATTGTATTATAAGGTTGATCACCAAAAGCAGCAGTCCTCAGCTCACTCATACCCAGAGTCAATTCCCCTTTATCAGAGGCATCCATGTTCACATCTCATAGCTCTGTCATCTGTTTTCTTCCATTTTTCTGAATAATATGCTAAGACAGCTATTTAAAATATTTAAAATTCAGACATTATTGACTTGCCATTATGAGGTTAGCTATCTTCTACACTCCCCACCAATGCATATTTGTTCTCCATCCCACCTCTCAAATACAGTTATACCACGGTTTGGGCTAGAATCAGTACATGTTTTCACTAGTATGGCTATATACATATTGCTCATAGTTATGTTCTTGTACAAGTTACATTTTCCTGTTTGTTTGATTTTTGCTTGTTTAGGTTCACGTTGTGCATCACTAACTTGTTCTCAAATCATCTGGAGCTACCGAACTCTTGTCTATATGATCAAACACACCCGATAATTGTTTATCTCCGTTCTCTTGGTGGCGTCCTTTGAGGGACCTCCTGGTCTCATGCTCCAATCAGAAGTATTCATTCTCTGGTCCTGCTACATGTCTGTCACCCAGAGGACCTTTTGTCCCTCTCTTGCCTGGAATTCCATCTTTCTTTCTTGATTTACCTCCTTCAGCAGTTTCCAAGAGGCCAGTGTATAGGATATGAATTTTTTGTGATCATCTATACTGTTGAATTCACTCTTATATTTGAGAATTGTTTTTTTTTAAGTTTATTTATTTCTGAAAGAGAGAGAAAGAAAAAGAGAGAGAGAGAGAGAGAGAGACAAAGTATGAGCAGGGGAGGGGCAGAGAGAGGGAGATACAGAATATGAAGCAGGCTCCAGGCACAGAGTCCTATGCGAGGCTTGAACTCACAAACCGTAAGGTCATTGCCTGAGATGAAGTCTGTTGCTTAACTGACTGAGACATCCAGGTGCCCCAAGAATTGTTTGTTGTTCTTTTTCTTTAATTTTTTTAATGTTTATTATTTGAGAGAGAGAGACAGAGAGCAAGCAAGGAAGGGGCAGAGAGAGAGGGAGACACGGAATCGGAAACAGGCTCCAGGCTCTGAGCTGCCTGCACAGAGCCTGACGCAGGGCTCAAACCCACAGACCGTGAGATCATGACTTGAGCCGAAGTCGGCAGCCCAACCGACTGAGCCACCCAGGAGCCCCGTTTGTTTTTTTAATATAACGCTCTTTTGGAAATCATATACCCTCAGAATTGAAAAAAAAAAAAAAAAAAAAAAGGCCCCATTGTGATCCAGGATTGCTACTGAGAAGTCTGTCATGTTTCTATTCCTATTTTTTTATATTCGACCTGTATTTTTCCTCTGCAGGTAAGTTCTAAAATCTATACTTTACTCCCAGTGTTCTGATATTTCATCCTTTATTTTTGGTATGGTAAATCAACCACTCCTTCAATGGTTCCTGGAATTCTGTGTCTTTAACAACTCCAGAAAGTAAATGTCCTATGTTCTTCCAGGTGGGAAGGACCAGTCATCTCCCCAAGGACCACTTGGTGGTGGTTGTGGGGGCAGGTGGGGGGGGGGAATGCTGATTTCTTCTGAATTTTATTCATTTGTTTGTTGATTCTTTCACTTATTTGTTCAGTCATTCATTTTTGCGTTCAACAAACACATAAGTATTGGCAATGTGGCAAGCAGAACCTGGCAATGCAGATACAGAGACACATGTTTTCTGCACTTGTGGAGTTTATAGTCAGTCTGGTTCCTTTTACTTCAAAAAAAAATGTTTATTTATTTTGAGAGAAAGGGGAGAGGGAGGGGCAGAGAGAGAGGGAGAGAGAGAATCCCAAACAGGCTCTGTGCTGAGCCCTGACATGGGGCTCGATCTCATGATCCATAAAATCATGACCTGAGCCAAAATCAAGAGATGGACACTTCAATGACTGAGCCACCCAGGCTCTGCTCCTTTTATTAGCATTCTGATTATGTTTTTCTGTGCTATTACTCAACGATTGCATCCTAATATATGCCTACGTTTTGATATTAGTTTTAACTTTACTCCAACCACTTGGTGCATCTTACTTTTTTCCATAACCTGATTTAACATTTATCGGTAGCACACTGTGCACATTCAGTGCTTGGGATCAGGGATACACAGGGGAGCGAGGATGAAATCTCTGCCTATATATTGCTCTTTGGTTCTCTGTGTTTGCCTCTCCTGTGCGTCAGAGGCTGAGAGAACTCTGCAAGAGATTTCCTTTCCTCCAGGGCCGCTGAAAGTGAGCAAAGAGCAAATCTCTTCTTCTCTTAGATTCATAATCTTTGATGGGATTTTATTAACTCAGCCCTCTCCGATCCCAGGATTCCACCTGAGGGGGTCCTTTATTCCTCATCCTTCCCTGACCAGGTGCGTATGGAGTGTGTTAGTGGTGCTCAGAAGGTGGGAAGAAGGATGGATGCCACCATAAACATAAAAATCTCCTTAGTGCTGAGGCAACTTAAGAAGGCAGACATTTGATAACTTAGCTCTCTATTCTCCCTTGAGATAACACAGGTCAGGTTCAACCATGACCATGGGCAGTGTCCCAGGGCAAAAGTCATTGTCAATATCATTAATCAATGACATTCCATTTTTCTCTTTCAATCACTCTCTCCATTTTTTGGCAGTAGAATTGAAACATGTTTGTCAATTACTTTACCAGCTCTGACCTTTGCAATTAAAACAGCGCTACAAAACTTTCTCTGATTCTTGCATTTTCATTCTTTCTTACATGCATAGAAGTTTTGGGGATTCTTGAATTCTTCTTGCCTACCAAAATTTAGAATGTTTTCTCAGAGAATTCTTTTGCATATGTGTTTCAAAGGCCATCTGAGTTAGGACGATCTCATACCACAATTTGTGATCATCTCCAAACCAAAGACCTGAGACAGAATATATTCATTCTCATCACAGTTCATACAATACACATTTAAAATAATTTATTTATATCTGCCAACATTTTTGTTTCTTGTAGAGTGTTTATTTTTTATAGGGTTAACAGTTCAGAAAATTTTTAATTTCACCCTCTTATGTAAATGAATTACATAATTGATTAAATCATATTCAGCATCAACACTCATATTTTCAACTATTTTCAACTTTAGTCTTTTAAAATCCCTTCTTTCATCATGGATCTACAATGGGTTCATCAAAAAATAACAAAAATGCCAAAGAGAACACAAGTAAATTCCAGTTCAAAGTTGTGAGTACTGATACATACTTTGCATATTAAACCAGTGCCAACATTTTTAAAATCCTTTTCTTTTCTTTCTTTTCTTTTTTCTTTTCTTTTCTTTTCTTTTCTTAGAGATAGAGAGAGAGCACAAGCAGGGGAGAGAGAGAGAGAGAGAGAAAGGGAGAGAGAGAATTCCAAGCAGGCTCCATGCTGCCAGCACAGAGCCTGGCATGGGGCTCAAACTCACAAACCAGGAGATCTTGACCTGAGCCAGAATCAAGAGTCAGATACTTAACCAACTGAGCCACCCAGGTGTCCCAAGCCATTGCCAACTTTTGATAGTAAAATCTCCATAGAGATTTTGTGTGTGTGTGTGTGTTTGTCATTTTTTTATTTTTGAAAGACCACACCTGTGTGAGCAGGGGTAGGGACAGGAGAGGGGGCAGAGGAACCAAAGTAGGCTTCGCACTGACAGCACAAAGCCCAACGTGGGGCTTGAACTAAAGAGCCAGAGGAGACGCTCAACCATCTGAGCCACCCAGTGCCCTATAGTGTGTCTTTCTTGGCAGGACTGGGGATCACTTACGGGAGCTTTAAAAAAAAAAAATCTACACCCAATGTGAGACTTTATCTCAGGATGAGTTCAAGTCACAAACTCCATAGAGTTTGTAAGTTTGTAAACAAGGAGATGCTTTTTGCAACCTTGAATTTAGTTTAAGACATGTTTTTAAAAATGGACTTTATGTACCAGTTAAAGAATTTTATATAATGTGAACTAGAATTAGGAGAGTTGAGACAATTTCAATAAAAATTCTTTACAAATTTAAATACGACTGCTTATTTTTACTTAATCTTTTTAAAGTACCTAATTATACAATATGATAGTAATGATTCTATATGCCTAAAGTGTTAAACATCTAAAATGTTAGCATATATGTCATGATAAAACACCCTTTGAAGAGTGCAAACACAGAGAAATTACTTTTATTTTGTTTTTGCATTCCCTACAACTTCAGCCAGTTAATCTTATCCACTGCTTTAGGCAGTAGTGTTTGCCCAGAGATTCTCAAACATCAATGCTATCATTGCAACTGAACATGGTCTTATGACTACATTTGGAATCTATTTTTAAACAGTAAGGTCTGTTACAGTCCTTCTTTGTAGCTCAATACATTGTCCCCACAATTAATCCATTTTCACTTTGCTGAGAAATTCCTAGATACTTAATGACTGTTTCTTTGTTGCATTTACTATTTACTCATTTACTCCAGTCATTTTAAAGAAGAAAATGTTCTCCAACGAATGAGACCTAAATGTATATTCACTATTTTGTTTCACAGACCCAATTACTATTTCACACTTCCTTCTTTGCTATGATCAATAACAAATGTTACTTTAGTAACCATTGACAAACATGGTCTTAAATGTGCCCAATATTATTTTGAGCCAATAATATTGTTTTCCATATTTTCTGTAATCCATGAAACCACTCCATGATCATGACTTGTTATACAGATCTATTTCATTACCACCTTCTTTTCAATGTGATTAAACTACCACTTTCAATTGTTTTACCTGGTTTTACATGCATTTCCAACACCCCAAACCTTCAATGGTTTGGTGATACTTAGAAATAATCACACTCTACTGATCATTTTGTGCCTTTATCAACTTTTCTCAAATGGTTTCCTCAGACTGATGGTGATTTTTATTTTTATTTTTTTGACGTTCATTCATTTTTGAGAGATAGAGAGACAGAACATGCAGGGGAGGGTCAGAGAGAGAGGGAGATAAAGGATCTGAAGCAGGCTCCACACTGTTAGTGCAGAGCCCCCATGGGCCTGGAAATCACAAACCATGAGATCATGACCTGAGCTGAGGTCAGACTCTTAACCAACTGAGCCACCCAGGCATCCCTGATGGTGACTTTTAAAACTCTGTTTGGTACCTGAATTTTCATGTTCTCCAGTTGATTTCATTAACACTTTATAATTTTGAGAATGTTTTCTGGTTAATTATATTTGGGAAATACTGTTACATTTTAGTACCATACTATATTGGTTAGGACTCTATGGTTGAAAGTAACAGAAAACAACTTGATTCAGTTTGAGCAAAACAAAGCAATTTATTAAATGGAGATAGGATTGTCTCCCAGACCTCAAGGGTAGGAAGGGACTATAACTAGAAACTGAAATGTTGTTAAGAACCCAGATCTCTTGGCTTCACTTTTCCCCTTTTGTGATCATTCCTTCTTCTTTTCTTCTCCTTCTACACTCTGCCCTTCCTCCCCTCTCTCCTCTCATCTTTCTCTCTCTGTTGGCTTCTCCTATTTCTTTATTCACAGGGCAGAATATTGCCAAGCCACATCTCCTGAGTGTGTGTGTTCCAATTCCAATCACACACAGGACTGCTCCCTGGTTCTCAATTCCTGCTCCAAATTACCAGAAGTACCTGACTTGTCAACTTGGATCATAGCCAGGAGGGCGGGGTCAATGTACAAATATGGCTGTTAAGCGCTCAGCCTTGGAAAATTCCAAGAAAAAGAATGGGGCATTATAGAGTGAAAACCCAAAGGGTTATAGTAATACACAGCAATATAGCAATTTATGAATCCTTGATTTAAATATTTTCTATCATATCCAAAATTTCACCATTATTTCTTCAAGTCTCCAGAAAATATTTAGGTTATGGTGATAAGTCAAAAATAAAATCAACACTGATTTTCATTAATTTGTAGAAAAGCTATTCACTTCTTGATTTGAAAGTAAATAATTAACATAAATTAATATAATTTAAGCATTTAAAATAATGCCCTGCACATGATAAGCAACATACAAGTGTTTGCTCTTATTTTTATATTCTTATATTTATTTATTCATTCTGTGTTTCTTATGTGCCAGAAATTATACTAAAGGTTGGGGATATAATGTTACATAAGACTATTTTTTCTATCTTCAAGTAATTCAGTTTAAAATATACCTAGAAATACGGTAATTAAGCTTTTGGCCCAAGAGATTTAAGTAATATACATCAGACTTTATAATTAATGATAGGTATGTTATTTGCAATGTAAGATGGGACTGGGCATTGTAAATTAAACAAGATTTACTTTGATGTTTCTCGTGCCGTCTTTCTGCATGCTGCTTTCTCTTCAAATCCTTCTTCCCCACTCTAAATACTAATTTTGTGGCTCCAAAATTGCCATGCATGGGACTTGTCTTCTGCCTAGCCCTTTAGAATCTGAACCTTTTCAGAAAGATTTTCTCTTTCCTATAGATTTCATGTGTCATTTTCAAATTGCCTGGATGAATTGCTGGCTCAATAGTCAAAAAAATTTTTTTTAATTTTAAAGTGTTGGGGCCAGAGCACCTGGGTGACTCATTCGGTTAAGCGTCCAACTCTTGATTTTGGCTCAGGTCATGATCTCACAGTTCATGAGTTCGAGCCCCATGTCAGGCTCTGTGCTGACAGCATGGAGTCTACTTGAGATTCTCTCTTGCCCTCTCTCTCTCTGCCCCTTCCTCCCTCTCAAAATAAGTAAGTAAACTTTAAAAAAAAAAGGTTGGGGCTCACATAGTGGGTCTGATGGGCTACGGGAAGAAGAAGAAAAAAGGTGGAAGAGTCTATCTAAGAATAGGTGATGTCATAGAATAGAAGCCAGAAGCCCAAGTGGTGAACTCGAGGGAGGAAAAACCGATGTATATCAAATCACTCACTGGATCAATGTGGCAAATTGATCACTTTTGCAAAGGAGATCCCTGGAGTAGGAGTTAGACATTCTAAACAACTGAAGTCAAGGTGAATACAGTATGAGGTAGTGGAGTGTGGTGAGCACAAAAAGGACTGAATATATGCCTGCTCAAGACTGAATTGAAATCCTCTAAATAATCTTCTGCTTCCCTGCAGAACTTTAAGGTACTTTGAAAACAAGTGGCTCTGCTATGTGAATTTAAGAATTTTTCGTAAGGACAAGACGAGGCCTACACTGAAGTCCTTTAGTTAAGATGGAGGATGGGGGAGAGGGGAAAGTGGGTGATGGGCATTGAGGAGGGCACCTGTTGGGATGAGCACTGGATGTTCATCCTATTTTAATAGCCTCCCAAAGAGTTTCATATTTTAATTCCTTAAATCCATCCTTTCTACTGCCTTCATGACATATTTATAAGATTTAAATCTGTTATATTTATAGGCACAGGAGAATGTGTGATACTTTAAGTTAAAAATGATGCTACCAAAAGCTATCGACACAATAATCCCTCTTTGGGCAAATTGTATATTTTAATATGCATTTCTGGAAGAAAAAGTCTAGAATGAGGAACACAAAATCAGAAATGTGAAGAATAATGATTATTGGGTATGGTGATTGAGGATGCTTGTTTGAAAATTGCTTGTCTGTATACTTTTGTAAGAACACACTACTGGTTTAAACACCACACACATATATACCATATGTATAAATTAAATATAATAATACAGTATGGTCTTCATTTTATTTGTGCTTCCTCTTCACTAAGATAGATCAAAACCTTCAGTCAAGACGATGTTTCGTCCTGATTCTGTCCTAATTCTCTTCTGCTCTTCTGTCGCTGTTGAGTGTCACTCTGTGGCATTAGCATTGCTGACTGCTTCTTCTTCGTGCTGTCCTCAACTGCTTAAACCTCACACATTAATCACTGGATCTCTTTTATGTACTATATTCCGCTTAACCAACTCCCTTTCTGCATTCAAAAATAAATGAAGTATTCAAGAGTTCATATATACAGAATGATGAAATATGTAACGTGAAATTGCATGTGTACCTTCCATTAAGCTAAAAAATAAAACATTGCAAATACAGTTTTAAGTTGTGTGTATTCTCTGAGCCCATCCCCCCAACTCACTGTGCCTCCATTCTCCTAGATCTCCTTGTTACCAACACAGCGAATGCGATGTTTATTTATGCACTATTCTTTATGTCATAGCTAGATTGTATGTGTCCCCAGATGAAAAGATGGTATTATTTAGCTTCATTGATAACTGGTAGAAGTTATCTAATTTTCTGCAACTTGCTTTTCTTCCTCAACATTTTTCTTGTTAGATTAATTCCAGCTGATACTCATAGTGTAATAATAGTGTGATTAGACAATAGAAATATTATTCACTTTTGCATGATATTTAAACATACTGCATTTGGTTCACCTGTTCTCCCTTTGATAGGCTTTTAGGTTGCTTCTAATTTTTTACTTTTATAAATAATAGCACAGGAAACATTCTTGTAGCTATCTCCTTGTATTCACTTGTAAGAGTTTCTCTAGAGTACATCCCAAAGAATGGAATTTCTGGGTTGTGGGGTGTATGTACCTTCAACTCTCCCCATCTTGTCAAATATCTCTCCAGAGTGTTTATACCTATTTACATTCTTACAGCATAGAAGAGTTCCTGTTCTTCTTGTCAGATTGTTTGCCGATGTGATGGGTGTGAAATGGTGTCTCACTGAGGTTCAGTTTTGTATTTTCCTCATACTGAGCTTCCTTTCATATATTTATTTGGGCTTCTGCTTATATCTGTTTTCTTATTTATATGCTGTTAACACATATTACTTCTTTTAATGAAAATAACAGTACAGGAAAAAATGCAAGTAGAATAATGTAAACTTTCTCCACCACCCCCAAGCCCAGGAGCCTTATCAGATCAGCCGACCTTCCCTGACCTGTGCTCTTCCTGGCTTTAATTTGGGCCTATGTTTATGCATTTCCCTCCGCTTGATTGAACCTCCAAAAACTCTTTCAAAGTGTGCCTTCTTGGTGCTCCTGTAGAACTGCTCTGTTAATGTATGAGGCACATTATAGTAAAATGAGTTACTTTCAGGATTATTCCATCCTTGCCTTTCCCACCTCCCAGGAGTGGACTTTACTCTCCTGGCTGCAGGGGTCAAATATAACTGGTTTTTGCTTTCCCAAAGCTCAATCCATGGCATTGAATATGAGTTAACTTTAACTCCATGAAGAGTTTCTAAGATCCTAGAAAAAAACACATACCTGCCCCACAGTTGTTCTTTGGTGGCCCAGCAAGGAATGTGTGAATAGTTGCCATTTAGTGATGCTACTGAAAGGGTAATGCTGAGTAGTTAAAATATTCATAGAACTAAGATTGTTCTAGGACAGTGGTCCTCAGACCCGGCTACATATTCAAATCACCTGGGAGCTTAAAAAACACTAGTGTCTGAGTTCTACCTCCAGAGATTCACATGTAACTGGTCACACATGCACCCTTGGAATTGGGAGTTTCAAAAGATTCCCAGCCAATTCTAATGTGACCACAGTTTAAAACAAAACAAAACAAACACAAAAAAAAAAACACCCAGCAGTTCTCAGGGCACAGGATGAGAATTGGCTACAGGAGAGGCTATCTGTAGCTGCAATCCCAAGGAACTGATCCTACTGCAGAAGAGGGAAATGCCTCAGAGCGGTTGCAGCCGTGACCCATCAGGGGAAGCAGACGAATCCCTTAGGAGATCCACCCCATCAAGGGGAATTGCTGCCACTAGGTGGCCATATTTTATTCAGGTATCACCTGAGGTTGCCGCCATGAACATAAAACTGGGGAGACCAATGCACCAAAGTTTCTTTTCCTCCTTTCTATTCCAGGGAATGACACATAGCAAAGAGGAAAGTCTAGAAATCACATGCTTCTCTGGTGGTGGCTGATCCTGAAATTTGGGGACTATCTGGAAAGGTGTTTGAAACAGTAAAAAAGAACTTAAATCATAAGTCAACCTTTAGCAGTCCATGGAAGAGGATGATTTTGGGGAAAACAAAGCACATTTAGAGCAGATTCAATTTAAATTCCAACACAATTCTTCAATAAATGTATCTGGTAGTTTACCTATGGTTTATGACAAAATTATTTTCAAATACTTGGCTATAGGACCCAGTTTTAAGAACAGTAAAGTTAAACATGAAATATTCCTTTCTCCAATATCTCTAGGCCATGTGGTAATTTTCCCCTTGCCTTCACCTGTGTCTTCACATAACAGATGGAAGGGGGACAGGGGTATGCTATATGATGAGTAAAGTAGCACTTTATGTTCTGGTTATATATTGCTGAATAACCACTCCAAAACTGGAATGGCTTGAAACCGCAGTTTATTATTTTCTCTCATGGTTCTATGAGTTATTGAGCTTACCTGGGTGGCTCTCATTTGGTGTCTCCTGGTTTTCAGTCAGTTTGAAGCTGGGGCTGGCGTCTCTGAAGGCTGTATAGGGCTGGATGTTCAGATGGCTCACTCACATGCTGGCAAATGCTGCTGGCTATCAGCAGGGAGCTCAGCTGGGGCTGATAATAGAAATGCCAACACATGGCCTCTCCATGTGACTTAGTCTTCTCACAGCGTGGCAGCTGAGTTCCGAAAGGGAGTATCCTAACGCTGAGTGCACCATGAGGCTGGGATCGGAAGCTGCCAGTACTTTTCAGACTTGGATTTGGAGTTCTCAGAATGTCATTTTTACCTCATTTTATTGGTCAGAACCATTACATTGTCCACTCAGGTTCAAGAGTAAATAGACATCCCCCTTGATGGGAGAAAGGCAAGGTCACGCCCCAAGCAGGCAATTGACCATCTTGAGAAACATACTCTATCACACAACAGCTCTGTTTGTAAATTTTTATTTCAGTTAATAACTTGACCAAATAAATGTCATAGAATTATGGAAGAGTTCAATACAAATGATGAAATTCAATAAGTTATTCTTAAGACAGTATGAGTTGTAATGTGATGAGTTGCCTTCATGTTGTTATAAAATCGGGAACAGTAATTCTTAAGCTTCAGAATTATATCTTGGGGTCGGTTTTTATAAGTGAATTTCAAATAGATATTTCTTTTATTTACTGAACTAAACTAGAAATTAATTTCTTTTCAGCAACATTATTTTAAAAGCTATGTTTATTAGCTTTTAAATGTTCAGTACAATATTTGACACATTATGGTGACTGCATTATCTTTCTATGTGGGAATTGGGAAATTTGAAATGTTTGGTGGGAAATTCAATTTACTGCAAATATACTATTTTTAAAGATGAACCAGTAATTATAACTGATTTATCTTCGGGTCTTTAGACTCTTATAAAGTGAAATTATGGAATGGCCTCAAATGTATCTTTTTTGGATGAAATATATATACACACATACATTTTTGGAGATATGTCTTCTTGGTATGTAAGAACAAATTTGTTGGATTTATTAGGCCAATAATTGCACCATGTAGTCAACTTACTAGTGCTCTGGTATTTTATAATTGATGGGAAGCTACAAAATCCCCACATAACTTTATGTTGTGATAAGGCTGCAAAATGAAATATGTAATTGTTCAATGGACATTCCTACTTGCCACATTTTTCTGTCAAAAGAAAAAATAATGTAACTAAACTTTATACTCTTTTTCCCACACATCTCTATTTTGTTGATCCTCATGAGCTGAAGACATTTTTGTTAGTATATGAGGGGATGGGAATAGCATTTTGGCTATGAATATGTCAAAATAATTGTGGTTAAAAAATGGCAGTTTATGAGACAAGTGATTATTCTCTGACGTATTTGGAATAATCTGGGAATTGGGAGTAGATAGGTCAAGAAGTCTTTTGATATATGGCAGAAATAGAGCCATACTTAAAACTAAATGTATTTATAGGGTCTAGCACTGTGGGAAGTGAGGGGCCAACCATGAAAACAATGAAATGGGAAATATCTTGACTTTCAAGATATTTTAATTTTATTACTTATTTATTTTTATATGCTTATTTATTTATTTTGAAAGAGAGAGAGAGAGAGAGTGAGAGAGAGTAAGAGAGTGCCCAAGCATGAGTGAGGGAAGGGCAGAGAGAGAGGAAGAGAGAGGGAATCCCAAGCAGGTGCCCATGCTGTCAGTGCAGAGCACATCCCTGGGGCTCGAGCTCACCAACCATGAAATCTTGACCTGAGCTGAAATCAAGAGTCAGAGGCTCAACTGACTGAGCCACACAGACGCCCCCAAATTTTACTTTTAATTAACCCTCTTTTACTCAACTGATTTCTCATTTCTTCTTCCAGCATAAATAAGCTTCAAACCATTGTGAAGAGCTTCCATTGTCATCCCTTGCATTGGATTTCCCTCGGTGGGGCACCCGTGTGAGTACCTGAAAGCAAGATGCCACACAGATGCACATTCAGAGGTGTAATTCCTGCAGAAGAGAGAAAAGCAAACTTTCAGAAGAGAGAAAAGCAAATTATTTTCAGAAGAGAGAAAAGCAAACTTAGTAACAGGCAACATCCAAATAGGTGATAAGAAAAAAATCATCAAATTAAAAGTTTGGCAGAGAAGAACATTTCCCAATCAATTTAAATGGGGCTGAGTTAGAAAACTATTTATGTTTTTAAAACATTTCTAACTTTCTGGGGCGCCTGGGTGGCTCAGTCAATTAAGTGTCTGACTTCAGCTCAGGTCATGATCCTGTGGTCCGTGAGTTTGAGCCCTGCATTGGGCTCTGTGTTGACAGCTCAGAGCCTGGAGCCTGCTTCGGATTCTGCGTCCCCTCTCTCTCTGCCCTTCTCTCACTCATGCTCTGTCTCTCTCAAAAATAAATGAACATTTAATTTTTTTTTAAATTTCTAACTTTTTGAGATTATCAAAGTGAATTTTGTTCCTTAGTGTATTCAAGAGTATATAAATACATTACAATTTTAAAATTATTATTGGTTTTAATAATAGCTTTCTTGAGATATAGCTCACAAACCATAGAATTTACCTATTTAATATTTACAATTAAATGATTTTTGACATATTCACAATGGTGTGCAACCTTCACTACCACCAATTTTAAAACATTTTCATCATCCTTTCTCCAAAAACTCATACCTATTAGCAGTCACTCCCTTCTCCTGGATCTTCTCGCCCAGCCCCAGGCTGGGGTTTGTCTATTATGGACATTTCCTACAACTAGAGTCATACAACATGATCTTTCGTGATTGGCTTCTTTCCTGCAGCGTAAATAACATTTCCAAGGTTCTTCTATGTTGAAGGATGTATCAGAACTTCATTCCTCTTTATTGTGAAAAAGTAGTTTATTGTGGAGATATACCACATTTTATCATTTCGTGAGTTAATGCACATTTTGGTTCTTTCTAGTTTTTGGCTATCATGAATAATGCTGCTATGTACATTCATGTACAAACTTTTGTATGACATATGTTTTCACTTCTCTTAGGTATGGAATTGCTAGGTCATATGTAATTATGTTAAATCCTATGTTATTGCTATCATAGTTGGTAATAGGATAGAAAAAAGTTCAAAGTTGGGAACCTGTATAAGGTGGGTGGAAATACTTCTAGTGTCAATGATGCCTGTAAACGCACAAATGGTTGCACACACGGTGATAGATAAAGAGACAGAGCTCATGATATGGGAAGGGAAATTCTGGAACTGAAATTATTTCTGCTGGGTAAATCTTAACCTCAGCATCAGTAGACAGAGGTTTTTTGATTTATTTATTTTTTTTAAATTTTATTTCCTTTAGGAGCACAGGAAAAGTTTAAGGCCTGTATGTCCACATAAGCATAGGGAAAATGTCAAGGCTCATTTTAAAAAGCAACTAAGTTCATTCATTTATTCATTCATTCACTCATCTATATATTCATGAGCACCTATTGTATGGCAAGTCCTTTTTTAGGTGATTGGGAGACATCACTGAGCACGGCGGACAAGAATGCCTGCCCGTGTGGAGCTTACTTACATCCTAGCAGGGACTGCAAATAGGTGTTATGCATGCATCCTTCCAAAATGGTGGCTTGGACAAACAACATAGTTTATGCAAATCAGTAAAAACAAACAAACACTTTTAATCAAATATTCAGCTGTATATTAAATTAAAATTAAAAGTGTGCCATTCATATGATGTTTCCTTGCTCTTCTATTCCATTTCTCAGGATGTTTGCTTCTTTATATTTTATGTGCCTTAATAAGTGTGAACCATTATTCCTTGATTCTAGGAAGTCACGAGTTATAAAATATACCATTCAAATACTAATTACTTTAGCCAGAAATAATTCAATAAAAGAGACAGGACCAGAGTAAATGTCCACACTGATCCCAAGACACACTTCAAGGGAAAAATGCACTTAGAATTTAATAAATGGTATACGTGTAACCTGAAAACACTGATGTTCTTCACCTTTATTCTATATAGTATAGGAAAGGCTGTTCCCTTGCTACAGTCATTCCAAACTCTTTCTCTATATTTCATTGTTGATTACCTCAAGCAATCTCAGCCTCCCATCTGTTAGTAAAGATGTAGTTAAAGCTTACTGGCCACTTTCTAATGGAAGCAATGGCTTTCCAATTGTCACGTTAGGCTGGCAGCTAGGGACTATTGACTTCCTCTAGAAATCACTTTTTTTTTTTATCTCATTGGTTTTCTGGGGCTCAGTGTCCTAATGTGCTATCTCTTAGAAGTCTAGGGGGGGCAGTTATTACTACTTTGTAACGTAGTTTAAGAATCTCCTTTGATTCAACTTTATTATATTGAGGCCTAGAAAAAGAAGTCTAAATTGTAGTCTGCTTTTAAAGTATGAATTTTCCTAACTTCCATATACAAAGTTTTATATTTGTTTTAAAAAACAGAGAATGGAATCATGTAACTTATTCTGCTCCAATGCACATATATATGTGAATATTTTGTGTAGCAAAATATTATGATCAATTACTTTATTCATTTTACTAGGTTGTATAGTGTTTTATTGTATGAATATGTAAAACATTAAGTAATAAATACTTAGGTTGTTTCTATTTTATTATTATTATAATATTGCTACAAATAAAGACATAGGTGTGTATCTTTGTACTCTAATGTGAGTATATAAGTTGGATAAATAAACATATTTGTTTGTTAAATGAATTCCTAGAGCTGGATCTGTTCAGTCAATGAATACAGATATTTTAAATTTTGATATTTTTCGCTAAACTATTTCCCATATAACTCTGATGGCAATTCCAAAGTCCTTGGGTGGAAGTCATAGCTGATATTGCCACTTGCTTTGAAATATTTGTCAGGGACAAGACATAAGGTGAAAAAACATGTTTAAATTTGCTTTCTTGGAATAGTAGTATATTGATGAAAAATCATGGTGAATGGATAACTTTGGTTTAGTGATTTGGGACATCCAAAAAAAAAAAAAAAAAGCATCCTATTGGTATAGGTTCCCATGTGTCTATATCTCTAAGACTAAAGAAATGTTATTGTCATGGAGAAGTATTTGATAGAGATGGATAATATCCAAATGGTGATTTGGGGCATGCCAATAGCCATCATGAATAAAGATTGAGAGGTCACATTTTAGCCACATTCCCACTTATTGGACCTATTTTTATTGCGTTTGCTGTGATTGTATACTACTACAAAACTTAGTGCTAATTCCATCTTTTTCTATTTTCAAGTAATGCTCTAAACATGCAGATAATGGCAAAAAATCAGCTTGACGGAGATGTCTGTGCTTTTGCAGTGCAGCATACGCATCAAGCTGACTGCTGAATTATTTCATGATAAGATAATTTTCCTTCAAGTCTTAATACCACAGAGGTCACGTGGTATGGTGAAATTCATGAGGGAACTGTCACTTTCAGGCTCCTAATATCAGTCACTCTTCGATCTATATTTGGTTTATGGATTCAGGAAAGTGTGATAGCAGTTATTAGCCGCTCTCGGAAAGTTCTCTTGCAAGAGAGATTTATTTCCTGATTAATGATGGAAATGATCCAGTATTAATTTCAGTTTTTGATATCAACAATTTCATGTTAACATCATTCTTGCTATGTTCACCTTTCAAATTACTGTGATCATTCTAATGATTAAAAAGCTATTATTTGATTTAGGTTCACTCTGCAATTACCAGCTGTAGCATTCCTGACATTTCTTACTAAATTTGGGTACGTGAGGTTGTACCTCAACTAACAAAAGATTATCCTATGGAAGCTTTTTTTACATGCATTTAAGTAAATTAAAGCATAGAAAACTCAGGAATTAGTATTAGTCATAAATGTTATCCTATCCAAACATAATTTCTGACAGGAGCAGTGGAATTTGTTTTATTGCTTTTTATGCATGAAATTAGGATAACTTATGCAATCTTTTATTTGTAGTCATAGGTTTCTTAACATTTATTTTACAACACCAACTTGCCTGTTCCATTACTCTATTTCCTAAGGTAGATTGTTAGGCTGTTCAACTTTCATAGTTCATATTATCCATTATGATTAGAACTAGAGCTTTTAATTACAGCCTAAGAAAAGTATTCTCAACCAGTTCCCACAGAATGTAGTAATCACCTTAAGGGTTCTTCCTTTTGGGGGTGCCTGGGTGACTTAGTCGGTTGAGTGACCAACTCTTGATTTTGGCCCAGATAACTGATCTCCTGGTTCATGGGATGGAACCCCACATCAGGCTCCACAGTGACCATGGAGTCTTCTTGGGATTCTCTCTCTCTCTCTGCCCTCTCCCATGCTCACTCTCTTTCTCAAAAAAAAAAAAAAAAAAAAATACATAAACTTAAAATGAAAATAAAAAAGAAACAAATTCTTCCTTTTGGACATGTTCTGATGAAGTAAATCAATGAAAACAGTAAATAATTTAAAAATTAGAGGGGCGCCTGGGTGGCGCAGTCGGTTAAGCGTCCGACTTCAGCCAGGTCACGATCTAGCGGTCCGTGAGTTCGAGCCCCGCGTCAGGCTCTGGGCTGATGGCTCAGAGCCTGGAGCCTGTTTCCGATTCTGTGTCTCCCTCTCTCTCTGCCCCTCCCCCATTCATGCTCTGTCTCTCTCTGTCCCAAAAATAAAAAAAAAAATAAAACGTTGAAAAAAAAATTAAAAAAAAAAATAAAAAAATAAAAACTAGAAAGTACCATAGAAGATTTCATAGTCCCTTTGCTTAGTAAATTCTGTAAGTGTGAGTGACAATGTTTGTGAAAACTCTTGAAGCATCTTTACTTACTGCATTTCATGTTTATATTCTATTGCCAGTCCTTTTTTTTTTTTTTTTTTTTGTCAATACCCTAAATTCTTCTCCAATAAAGATCTCTTTTCTATTGGTCATTTTGTTAGGGCGAATTCCAGTTAAAAATGATTTTTGTTTCAGAAATCTAAGGACTACAAATAATAAGACTACATTTTATGAATATCCTTGGGTCATTTGCACTTTACCAAAATTTTAATATTGGCATTTCTTTTGGATTTTCATATTCTAATTTTAATTCATTAAATAAACCATCTATAGTGAATCTTCAACATGGGAACATCTGGGTTAACTTGGATAGTTACTTTTATTACATATTGCATAATCATTGAATTGAGAATTTAGAGTTTACTTTATCAAGTTCCTTTGAGTATGAGTCTTGTGATTAGATGTCCTTAAAGAAGCAAGAAACTAGATAAGAAACTGTAACTGCATTGAAGTCAGGAGTAGAAAATATATTTTGGGTAATTTGTTATCTAAGTGTATTTCTGCATGACAGCAAATGAGCGTGTCCTCAATAATTATCCTTGGTTTTACTCAGTAGTATCAGTGCCATTGGTTGATAACCCCTGAAATATTCTCTGAATATTCCATGAGAAGTCGTTACTTGATAAGAACTGGTCTATCTATGGAGACACTGTATCAAAAAACCTTCACTTAAAAAAAAACAAACAAACTTATCTCAAAGAGAATTTTCCATTCGTAAGCAGTAAAGGAAAGGTCGAACTTACACTCTGTCTTATTTGAATATACTTTTAATCCCCATATAGATTTAAAAAGAAAGTGAAAATAGCCACTTAGATCACACCATAGAGGACAATTTAGAAAAAAATGCTTATTTAGTAAAGACATTTCATATTCAGAATTCTCTTTAGAGTTGATTGATTTCTAAAGTCCAGATCCAGAAGACATTATCCATCCTCTTACATTACGCTCAGTTTATTGACTCAAAAGAATGGAATTGGAAATGATTGCAAAAGGTTCATAAACTTTAATAGATGACAAGCTGGGTTAGCTACTTAGTGTTAGAAGCAACCCTGAGAATCAGTTTCCAGCTTCTTAGTCAAGTGTTCTATTACAAATGCTGCTTTGACGCTTTCTAACCTTCCTCTCGCATAAACCTCCCTGGTTTGTTTCACACAGTCCCCTGAATCTCCCTTTGCTTTTGTGTTTTATCCATAAGCATCTATCATTAGAAAACACATTGAATATTAAATTCCTCATGATGCTACTAAGGTCATTTCTTTCCTTTTTGAAACACTTTACAAAGATTGACAATTAATATAAACTCAAATATCTTATCTTCCTTTTATTTTATGATCCTGAACTTGCTTCACATTGCTTTTTCTTTTAGGGATTTTGAAATAAATATAGGGATGTTATTTAATAACGCTGAGTATAAAATATTTCACTCTTCTCTTTTTATTCGTAAAATATGTGTAATACAGGTAACAGCCCCACATGTATGTTTATGGTAACAGAGACTAGATTACATATAATGTATTTTTACTTAATCTCTAGAGTATACTCTGGTTTATAGATTTTCTTTTTAATTTTGCTGTTTTCTCTTGACAAGATGTCACAGATTTTGATTTATTTTAAATAAGTCTCATTTCCTTCTACCAACATTTTCACTTAGTCCATACTTTGTGCTTTTTCAGAGAAGCACTCTACCTAGAAAGCATTCCTTCTCCTTTATATAAATCCAGTGTTCTTGTCAATTGCCGCATTAACCTTTACAGAAAACATACTATCACAGACTCTTCTGGTGACTCTTTCCTCCGCTCACCCTTCCCTCAGAACCTATGCGTTCAATTCATGCTCTGTTACTTTGTACAGCTGCTAATGCTGCTCTACACGTATACTTTTCATTTAGATCGTATGAACAACTTACATGGCTTCCATCTCCAACCATATTATAAACTTTTTTTGAAAGTTTATTTATTTTTGAGAGGGGGGGAGGGGCAGAGAGAGAGGGAGACAGAGGATATGAAGCAGGCTGCACGCTGATAGCAGAGAGCCCCATGTGGGGCTCAGACTCACAAACCCCAAGATCATGACCTGAGTCCAATGGAGAGCTCATGTCCTGAGCTGAGGTTGGACACTTAACCTACTGAGCCACACAGACACTCCTAGATTTTAAACTTTAGATTGAATCGTCACATCGCCACATTAGTTTCTCTATGTCCTTTCTCCACATCCACCCTCCTGTTCCTTGTTTCATTACTCAGACATTTGACTTTTCAGTTTATTGAAATGTAACTAGGATTTTCTCATTGTAGATCACTGTAGTTTATTATTCCAGCTGACAATGAAAGCCAGTTCCAGATTTGGGATAAATTGCCTAGACTAGAAAGTAACCATAGCGATGAACTAAAACGAATTATATAAAATACCAATAAAAAAATACAGAAACCACATAACTCTCTTTCCCTGATAGACAAAAAGACGCTACAGATTCTTATTTTTTAAGAAAACATTTATTACAAGAGCAGTTAATCTCTGTTTTAAATGTATGGTGTTATTTCATTGTATATATTCAGCGTCACTAGTATCACTGCAGAAATAGAAAAGGCAACCTGCAGTGCTGGCTCATCAGAGCACAGACAACCTCAGCCACAGGGCCTGGCCCTCGTGTCGCAGACGTTTCATGTGGGTGACGCTGTGAGGAGGCGTCCGGTGCCGTTTGCGGCTGTGCTGGGCCCACGTGCCTTCCTCTGTAACGCGCTCAGTTTCATCAGCCTCTCGCCAACCTCAAAAAAGTTGCCCACTCATTAAAAGAAAAGTTACAGTTGTCACAAGGCAAGTTTTAAATATTTTATATTTTATTAGATTTTACCACATTGATTTGCTCTTAAAGGCAGTAGTGAATATTCCTAGGTACTATTAAGTCAGCTGTAGTCTATTAAACAGCTTGTGGGTACAATTGGTCCAGGTTTGAGACTAATTTTTCCTGACATCAGCAACTGAATGGTAAGATAATAATGAAGAGAGATTTTAAAATGTTACCTAACTTACAGTCTAATGGTGTAACCACACTGTTTACTACATGTTTTATTTATTAAAATAATTTTTATGCATTTTATTGAACAATTAACAGCACATGTTCTGTGTAGGGGGATCTATTTGCTTGTATGTGCTTGGAAAATGTTAATATTTAAAATTTAGTATTAATGTTCCTACGGCATGCATTAAATTGGACCCTTGTTAATGCTCTAAATAACAGCGCAGAAAATATTGAAAATAATTAAAAGCTAAATGTAGAATCAAAAAAATTATCTTTATATTTTTAGTTTGTGTTATCTGACAAAACGACAAAGATATTTGTGAGGAATAAATCCTTACGGTTATTGATTTTTATTTAATTAAAAGGAAATCATTTTATCTAATTTTTATTTCTTTAAAGTGTATTTATTTATATTTGAGAGGGAGAGAGAGAGAGTAGGGGAGGGGACGAGAGAGAGAGGGTGAAAGAAAGAGAATCCCAAGCAGGCTCTGCACTGTCCACGCAGAGTCTGACACAGGGCTCGAACTCATAAACTGTGAGATCATGACCTGAACTGAGATCAAGAGTCAGCTGCTTAACTGACTGAGCCACCCAGGCACCCCAGGAAATCATTTAAATCAAAACCATTTAAATGAATTTTACTCTACAGTCAAATTTTTATTTCTCTACCTCATTTGTAACAAATGTTCCAAAGAGGTGTATACTGTTTGAATCTTAAAAGATGTATATTTACACATAGGGAACATAAGAAAAGGAGTACAAACAAGAAAAGACCTAAGAGTTATATTTGACTATATGATTAGATTTCCTATTAATTATGGTAGGAAAAGGTTGGTGTTAGGTTATATAGTTAATTAATAGTTTCACAACAAACAGTTTTTCTCGTCTTCAATGTCTAGTGCTAATGATGATAACTTTGTTCCATATAAAATGTAGTTGTTGTTACATTTGAAATACGTATTTTAAAATGTTGTCATCTTAAAAACACTATTAAAATAAGTTATTTTCACATAGGATTTGGGAATTAGGAGGGCACTGGTGAAATAAATCCTAGCATATGTAGAGCAAAATTTCCCTAGAGAGCCAAATAAATCTTCCAAAAAGATGTCACACTCTCATTGTTGTCTGCACTTTCTGGATTTTCTCTCATCTAAAAATCCCTACAGAGAAAGTCAGTGAGGTCAGCTGGCAGATATTCCAGTAATTCCTCTTCCTGTCCTTACCTCTTCCCCTGCTGATGAAACAGTCATGCAGGAGATATTGTGCCTTCACTGTCTCTCCATCCTTGGTACTGGTTCGGGTAGAAGAGAATGTTGTGCTCAGTGTATGCAAATGGAAGCTAAATTCATTTTATTTGCAGGTCAGATGAAAATGGCCTTTGAATTAGGCCAACATACGACAGAGATGACTTTCTGACAGAACTTCTTCATTTGTGCTCTTTGAGAGATATTGCTTTGCAAAAGATTCAGAAATGACACCAATAGATGGGACTCCAGAAACCATTTGAAACTTCTTTTTTATGAACACTGACTGCCTTTTGATCATTTAGAAGTGTATCTTCAGTCATTATAATAGACCTTAATTATCTGATTATACTGGATTTTCTAATGGTATAAAATAAATTTCTCAGACAATTGACTGGTTGAATCTAAAATACTATAGAAGTCAATTTTGAACACCAGTGATTTAGCAGTAAATCATCCTCTTTATGTAAGTCTTAAGTCAATGTACTAAATAATTAGAACTGCTAATATTAAAAAAACACTAATTGGCACTAAAAATTAGATTACAGTGAGTATGAAGATAAACTATTTATAACATTAGCCTTTCACATGTTTTTAATCTTGAAAAAAATGCTTCAGAATTCTCCATTAAAATCTCATGATTAATGACAAAAGGATTATAGATGGATAACATTACAAAAGGATTAAATCCTTCATAGATATGGAGAACAAATGAAAACCATTGTTTCCATTTCTGTATTCTACACCTAGATAAACATGTGTTTAGGAAAATACACATTTGTTTTACATAGTTAAGAAAAGCCACAAGAAGGGGGCTTGGGTGGCTCAATCAGTTAAGCTCTGACTCTGGACTCAGCTCCGGTCAAGATCTCACAGTTCATGAGTTCAAGCCCTGCATTGGGCTCGGTGTTGACAACGCAGAGCCTGCCTGGGATTCTCTCTCCATCTCTCTCTGCCCCTCCTGCACTCATTCTCTCTCTCTCTCTCTCTCTCTCTCTCTCTCTCTCTCTCTCTCAATAAATAAATAATAAATAAATAAACTTTAAAAAGAAAAGACAAGACACAAGAAAGAAAATATTCTGTGAAGTCTGTAACAGTTGTTGATTAAACATAATGGAATAATTCCCTTTTCTTTAGGTACTACTATCTTAGTGCTTAAGATGTGATCTACAAAGTGACCTGAACCATTGCTCTACATATGAAACATTTCTTGGAGAAATCAAGAAACTACAAACCTTATATACTTAAGTGGCATTTGGTTTTGGAGTTGGTAATACTTTAGGACAAGATATATGAGAACCAGGAGATACACACACACACACACACACACACACACACACACAGAGAGAGAGAGAGAGAGAGAGAGAGAGAGAGAAGAAGAAGAAGAAGAAGAAGAAGAAGAAGAAGAGAGGGAGACAGATGGAGAAAGACAGACAGAGAAAGGGAGAGGGAGGGGGAGAGAGCTGGAGAGACAGAGGGGGAAGAGAGATGAGAGGTATTGGAGCTTAATTTCACTTTTTAATCTTGAGGAATTAATATCATCATTTCTCTCAACCTTGTCTATTTTGGCCATTGTTAAACATGTAAGTGACTCATATACTCTCTTTGCCCCCACAATCCTATCACCATACTACTTTGTGTTTTCTTTCTTTTAAAATCTCATATTTCCCTGGCTTTCTCTTTTATTCCACCCTAAAATTGTCCAATTCTTCCTAAGCCCCACTCAGCTTCTACCCCTGTTCCTCCTGAGGTGCTTTGAAACATTGAATAAACACCTAAAGACTTGCTTTTAAAACATTTTACAGTGTGGCTATTTCAGATTTCACTTAAGAAGAATCAGTAAGAGAGAGTTTGTTGCTTTCTTCCTCTAATTCATTTTTTAAATTTGTTTTAATTTTTATTTATTTTTGAGCGAGAGAGAAGCAAAGCATGAGCAGGGGAGGAGCATAGAAAGAGGAGACACAGAATTTGAAGCAGACTCCAGGCTTGGAGCTGTGAGCACACAGCCCGATGTGGGGCTCGCACTCATGAGTCTTGAGATCATGACCTGAGCTGAAGTTGGACACTTAACTGACTGAGCTACTCAGCTGCCCCCTAATCCATTTTCCATATTGCTGCTGCAATATTTCTGAGATGCAAAATAACTTTATTCCTTTGCTTAAAATTGTCAAAGGCTCCCAATATTCATTGAGATAAAACCTAAACTCCTTAGTATGACTTTGGAGTCATTTACTCAACAAATACTTATTGAGCACCTACTACGTCTAGTCACTGTTCCTAGTGCTTGAGATACACCAGTGAACAAAACAGGGAAAGATCTCTGCCCTCATGGAGATTACACTTTAGTGGTGGGAGAGAGATAATAAATGATAAATATGATACGTAAGTAACTTATCCGGCATATTAGAAGATGCTAGATGCCATAGGAAGGAAAGTAGATCAGAAATTCTGGAAGTGGCCAAGGCAGGGTGTGTTTCCACGGAATGGTCAGGGTCAGCCTTTCGAGATTTGAGTGCATGTCACCACCACATGCACCCTAACTTCCCACCATACTTTACTATCTTCCTTTCCATGAATAGCCCTTGTTCTATCACCTATTAGCACTTTAGTTTGACACAAAATGTCCAATTTTCACAGAAGCCCTTTCTTTGCCCAACCCCTCTCTACTTTCGATTCCCCATTCTGCTATGGCATCATCCCCTCTCCATCCCCTGAGTTCCACTTTCCTCCCAGATAGAATTGGTTGTCCCTCTTCTTTATTAAATCCATCTCACAGGGTTTTTTTTTTTTTTGCAATTATTTGTTTGTTTTGTATTTGTTAATTATCATTTTTTTTGCTAGGTTATGCTATACTACACTTGATCTTAGCCAAAAGGCCGAGAAGCGATTAGGTTATGCCATAGCAACAACAACAACAACAAAAAATCCCTAAATTTTAGTGGTTTCTCACCTACATTTTGGTTGCAGCAAATTCTGAAAAACTGTGGCTCTGATTCCTGAGTTCCCTTCATTCCAGGAGTAACCTACATTTGGGACATGTCTTTTTCATGGCAGGAGGGAAAACGACTGGTCAAAACATTCAGTGTCTCTTAAAACTTCTCATGTATAGCATACATCACTTATGCTCACATCTCAAAGTCAGTGGGGCAGAAAAGATTCCTAGAGAGAGTGTCTCTGCAAGTTTCGTGATGATGGTTGGGCAATGGAATCCTCTTACAAAAGGAGAGTAATTGTGAGCAATACAATCTGCCACGCTTGTGTATCTCACACAGTGGACTCTGCATACCATGAGTTCAAGTTTTGTGGCTTTCATCAGCAGACGTGTTTCCTACTACACCAATGTAGCTTCACAACATGTCTGAGTGAAATAAGAAAAAGAGGATGGGAACTAACATCTGGTCAGTGTCATTGTACCAGGCACCACCACACTTTGTTACCTCTGTGTTACAAACGAGGCAAATGAGATCCCTACCTGAAATAACTTGTGCATGACAACAGTTCTGAAGCAAGAGATATAGCCTCTGTGACTCTAAAGCTGCTTTCTACCTCACCATCCTGCCTTTAGAGACATCTGTAATATACAACTCTTACGCATTCATTTCTTACTATTAAAGCAAAGAGAGAGATACGATAGGGCTACGAATGGTGATTCTATTTCTGCAGAGTATCTTGCATTTGACCTGTTCTTATCATATCTCCCATCATTTTTCTATCTCTGGCATTTGTTACACACCAGTTAGAGTTCCATAATAACCCTTTCATTATCCTCCTCTCTCTCTAAGTTCCATTCTATACCTAAATAATGTTCCCAAAGCATGTCTTGTACCATGTCATTCTGTTTGAAAGTGTTTCAAGGTTTCTATTTTTGTATATGTTTATTTATTGATTTTGAGAGAGGCATTGGTGGGCAGGGGAGGGGCAGAGAGAGAATTCCAAGCAGGCTCTGTGCTGTCAGTACAGAGTCCTATGGGAGGCTTGATCCCACAAATAGTGAGATAATGGCCTGAGCCAAATTCAAGAGTCAGACACTTAACCAACTGAGCCACCTAGGTGTCCCTGTTTCAAAGATTCTAATGATCTGTACCACAAACTTGAGTTTGTGCTGTTACCCTACATGGTCTCACTGTTGTTCCTGAAATCCCTCTGCTGAACTAGGGACATCTTTAGGACCTAATCTTCACTTTTCCAAATATAAACTGCTTTCTTTGCTCACTCACTCCACTGGGACTAACCATCCTCGTGCCTTCATTTATCGAAAATGTTTTTCAATTTGAAGTCAAATGCTGCTTACTCAATTCATATCACTCAGGTCCCCACCTGATAGAGGTCTCTCCCTCCTGTGTTTCCTTGGAGCTTTGTAGTGATAAGACAACTGAAGTTATTGAGGATGCTGAGAGTGGATGCCGATATGAAAACTATCTTCAGATATTTGGAGGATGCTCACCTGGAAGAAGGATAGGCTTACTCTCTGAAGTTCTAGAGGGAAGAATAGAGACAAGCATAGATGCATTATGGGGGAATAGTTGCAGCCACTTCAGTATTAGCCCCAAGACAGAGTAAGTCTTTCTTCAAAGGAAGTGTTGAAGCAAAATCTGGGTGCCCCATGATTGTGGCTATTGTAGGATTTATGATTCAAACATCATCATTTATATTAGTTTGTGCACAAGGTGTTTTCTCTATTAGACTTTAGTTGTTTAAGAATAAGGACTTTTTTTGGGTGGGGGGAAGCACTAAAGGGGTAAGGGGCATTAAGGAGGACACTGCTAGGGATGAGCAGTGGTGTTATATGTAAGTGATGAATCACTAAATTCCATTCCTGAAGAAACAATATTTTGATTTAAAAAGTTTTAAAAGTAATAAATTAGGGTGCCTGGGTGGCTCAGTCGGCTAAGCATCTGACTTCAGCTCAGGTCATGATCTCACAGTTTGTGGGTTCGAGCCCCACATCGGGGTTGTGCTGACAGCTCAGAGCCTGGAGCCTGCTTTGGATTCTGTGTCTCCCTCTCTCTCTGCTCCTCCCCTGCTTGCACTCTGTCTCTCTCTCAAAAATAAACAAACGTTATGGGGCGCCTGGGTGGCTCAGTTGGTTAAGTGGCCGACTTCGGCTCAGGTCATGATCTCGCGGTCTGCGAGTTCGAGCCCCGCGTTGGGCTCTGTGCTGACAGCTCAGAGCCTGGAGCCCGTTTCAGATTCTGTGTCTCCCTCTCTCTCTGCCCCTCCCCTGTTCATGCTCTGTGTCTCTCTGTCTCAAAAATAAATAAACATTAAAAAAAATTTTTTTTTAATAAACAAACGTTAAAAATTTAAAAAAAAAAGTAATAAAAGAAAAAAAAAGAAAAAAGCAAGTTGCAGGAGAATGTGTTCGATATGATGCCATTCATTAAAATTTAAACTCTCGCCCCCCCCCTGAAATGAATAAGGACTTTTGTCTCATTTATATTTGTGTCTCTCATCCTATTTATTGGATTTGCTTTGTTATGCAAAAGGATTACGGGGCATACTGCTAGTATCACATGGTATAGCTATAAAATTAATTTTACTAAGACAAAAACTTTTAAGCAAAAAAGTAGCAGAGTGCATATATTTCTCTAAATTCTCACAACCCCAATAGAAGTGGATTTTAGACTACCCAGTTTGAGTGCAGGCACCCAGCTGAAGGGACTTTAGGGACAGAATGCCTTCTATTCAAGTGTAAATTCCCTGCTAGAGGAATTGGCCTCAGAAAAGAGGAGTCTCTGGATCTCAACCTCTGTTATCAACAGATTCTCCCTGAGCTAATTTCTTGCTAAATTATCAAAAGGGAGGGAATGAGTCACCAGGAACCCACATCTGTTTCTTCTTATGCTTACAATGTCTTTGCCTGAAGACAAGTACTCCCTAACAGGGGTAATAAAAGAGAAGGAAAGTAAATAGATCTCTACCATTTTCATGTATTTATTTGGCACACGAAAAGACAGTGGAAAATGGAAAGAAACCTTTGAACTTTTGTAGTCAGTGAGAAACTAACAGTTAATGTGCCCAGTGGAAAGTATGTCAATTCATCATCAATTGAAAGAAACACAAACCAATGATTAGCTCACCACTGGGAAAAAAGGAAACGCCAAAGACTGTGGGAAGAAGGGCACCGGACAGAACAGCTGGGATGATTGGAGGACCGGGCTTGTCAGTGCAGAAATCCAGGCAGGAGCAGAGGAATAGAAACAGAAAGCTAGGAGAGGGCTGGGGGGTAAGGACAGGCTGGTCAGTATCAATCAAGGCTACAACAGGGATGGAACTTTAAAATATTAGGCCAAGTGAAAGAAGTCACATACAAAAGGCCACATATTATATGATTCCATTCATGTGAAATATCCATCATATGGAAATCCAATGAGGCAGAAAGCAGACGAGTGTTTGCTAGGGGCTGGGGAGAGGGGAGGGTGGGCAGTAACTACTTAAATGGGTATGGGTATGCCTACTGCTTTTAGTGTAATGAATATGTCCTGGAACAAGACAGAGGTGATAGTCATACAACAGTGTGAATGCACTAAATGCCAGTGAGCTGCACACTTTAAAATGGTTAATGGTTAATTTTATGTTAAGCTTGTAAAATTTTACCTCAATTACAAAAAAGAATAGACTGGTTGGGACCACTCTGGGAGGAATGGAATTCCAGTTATTCTTTGTTACTTTCTTTGTTTCTTTCTTTCTCTTTCTTTCTTTCTTTCTCTTTCTTTTTTCTTCCTTTTTCTTTCTTTCTTCTTTCTTTCTTTCTTTCACTTCACTTGTCCAAGATTACAACTTTTTAGTTTTTTACTTTAGCCAAATTTAAGTCATATACTTTCCTTCTTGTTGTATGGAGGCAATGTAAGAAAGTATCCTCCCCTGAGTCTCTTAGTAGAAGGCAGGCCCCAGGATTCCATGGCCCACCAACATAACAGAAAATGAGAAATGCGTAATTTCCCAAAACTGATAGCAATGCTGTTAGGAAGGGATAGTGGATATTGAGCATACGCAGTATCCCTAAAATATCCCTATTAGAGGCAAGAAAAAATCTAATCAGGCATAAAACAGTCTTTGTAAGCAAAACTAGTAAGATGTCTTGAAAGAGCAAACAAGAATCTCTCAGACATATTTACTACTATTTTTAGAATTAAACGTTTTCTTTAAAGATATATGTGGTTGCTCTGTACATAAAACAAGTGTTTTGGAATATACAAATAGTTGAAATAAAATTCTGTTCCCTTTGAAGGCACATTGTGCAGAAGTCAGAGGATAAATAGAGCTGGCATACAGGCCTTTTGAAGTCAACTGGAATGCGACACATATTTTGAAAATGGTACAGGAGAAGAGACGTCACAACTAGTTCTCCCCTTTTCTTTAATCAAAGTTCTTAGGATTCTTTGTGGGATTATGCTCTTGTTAAGACTTGGGAGTTTAGATGAATTTCCTTGAGGTGTTTGACAGGTCTGAAGAGGAATTATTGAGACACAGCAATAATAAGTTGACACTTGATCTTTAGAACACAAAGCTGTTCACGACTGGGTCTGTTCCTATATCCAATGTGTACAGTGTGCGATGACATTCGTTCTGTGTGGCAACTGAGAAAACCTGCGCCAGAGAAAGCATTTAAATGTGCAAAATTGAATAGAATCAGACCAACGGGGCTGTTCGATGTGTTAAGGAAATAGCTAGGTTAGTAAAGATTCTTCTTTTTGTGGTTTTTATCACAAAAGGAATTTACCTGACACACATATGACATGTGTTGTTCACTTTATACTAAAATAAAATATCAGGCGAATATTCTTCCTCAAATGGAGAAAGAATTAACTTCAACACAATTATTATTATTTTTTTTTTTTTTACTGGCACACAGGTAAGAAAATGTACAGAGCTGGATATAATTATAACAAAGTAGAAAGATCACTGGGTACAGATTCTGAAGACCTGGGTTGGAGTTCTGACTGCCAGTCTTTGTGCACCCAGGCTGGTCATTTGAATTCTCTATAACTTAGTTTCCTGCCTTACAGCGGTGTTGTGGAGAGTAGCAAACAAATGTCATTAATATTTCCTTTTTTGAACTTTACAGAATCTGTTATGAGAGGCCACTGTATTTTCTCACGGTTTTAGTGCTGTTTGAAATAAAATGAGGGACTACAAAAGCCGGTTAATGTCCCAGGCTACCCATTTTAAGAGCAATCTTGTCTGCAAAATGCTGTCTTTCCATTGGCAAATCACACATTGGCGGCCGTGGTGGGGCAGTGTCATCCCACCACGAGTAGATTCAACCGCAGCTGCCTCTGTCAGTCTTCATCTCTCACTATCTCTTCACATACACTTCAGTCCCGGTAAATTGATTTAACACCGGTTCTTAGTTCTAGCCTGCTCATCTTTGGTTACACAATCCCTGAGATGAAAACCAAACAAAAGCCAAAAAACAAAAGCAGCATGAAATCTGTAGGTAGCGGGGTACAGCACTGGGACAGTGGGTATGGAACTGGTAATACTAGCTAATAACACAGGGACGGTGGTGAGTATTCACTTCTTCTATGAGATGGTGAGGAATGGGGTGGGACTTGGCAGGTGTGCGGTAGAGGGAAGGGACAAACAATAAAGGAGACCAGAGATGGGGCGCCTGGGTGGCGCAGTCGGTTAAGCGTCCGACTTCAGCCAGGTCACGATCTCGCGGTCCGTGAGTTCGAGCCCCGCGTCAGGCTCTGGGCTGATGGCTCGGAGTCTGGAGCCTGTTTCCGATGCTGTGTCTCCCTCTCTCTCTGCCCCTCCCCCGTTCATGCTCTGTCTCTCTCTGTCCCAAAAATAAATAAAAAACGTTGAAAAAAAAATTGAAAAAAATAAATAAAGGAGACCAGAGAGACTGGCTTAAAGTGAGGAATGGGGGCACAAACAGTATCTGTATCTAAGTACAATTGGGTGTACTTAGATTCTATTTTAGATTATGTCAAATAACACCTTTAGCCGTGTAGTTACTGGGAACTGACATTTAATTAGTGAATGACGAGCGTGAAATAGCAGGGTGACATGGAGCCGCTTAAGAATAAAGCCACCATTATTTCTCTTGCAGTTTATACCTGCTAAAGTATTGTTTTGCCCTTTATTAATCCTTCACAATATTACTGCGAGAAAGATAAATAACAAGAACTAGCTATTCACTCTTTCTTGTGGACTAAACAAAAGGAAATTGGTTTAAATTGTAGTCAAGTAAAAATGTCTTGGCCAATCTGTGCTAAAAAGTATTTCCTAAATGGGTTACCCATTTTAGTAAATGTCTACGGAATTTACGAAGTTGAATTTTTATGACACATTAGCTTAAGCCAGGATGATTACACTGGAAGACCCAGGGTTAAACATAAACATAAAAGGCACATTCAGCTCTCTACATGGGATGCTTAATACTCCCAGGCCCTCAAATTTTCTCCCAAAGGACTGTCCCATTTCCTGAAATTTTCACATTACTGGTTCTTTGGGAGGAGTCACTGAGGGCCCCATAATGGAAAAGAGTATATATGGATTGCACCTTACATTAATTTTAACCATCTACTCTCAGATATTTTTCTCAAAATAATTCCCAATTATCTAGAAAAATTCCAAGAAAATGGAAAATGGGACAAATAATTTTCAGCAGAGTGGGAAAGTGATTCAAGAATCATTTAAGACACGGTTGCTGGCAGGGTCTCCCGAGTGGCTCACTCAGTTACGCGTCAGACTTCGGCTCAAATCATGATCTCATGCTTCATGAGTTCGAGCCCCACGTCGAGCTCTGGGTTGACAGCTCAGAGCCTGGAGCCCATTTCGGATTCTTTGTCTCCCTCTGTCTGCCCCTCTGCTGCTTGGATTCTGTCTCTTGCATTCTCTCAAAAATAAATAAACATTAAAAAAAATTAAAAAAAAACATGGTTACTGGCAGAAATTCCCTGGTGATGGCTTGTGAACACGCAAATCCCTAAGTGAAGGAGGCCAGCCATTGTGACAACAAAAGACCCATCTAGAAATTGATTATTCATTGAACAAATATTTATTGAGCCTGTATAATAATGCAACAGGCACTGTCCTTGGTACTGGGGCTAGAGAGTTAATAAAACAGACAAAAATCCCTGTCTTCAGGGACCTTAAATTCTAAAGGGAAACACAGACAATCAACAATGAGAAATGAAAAAAATCCACAGTATGTTAAATATTGACATGTGCTAAGGAGAAACGGAAGGCAGGGAGGGGCGATAAGACGTGTGTGTGCTTCCCAGAGAGGAGGTTGTAATTTTTGATAAGAGGGCTACTTTACAGTGAAGGTTAAAGGAAGCTGGGGAATGAGCCATCAGGTATCTGGGCAGAAGATCCTTCAAACAGAGGAAACAGTCAAAGGCACTGGACAATCTCATGGGTACCAAAAGAAAGAGGAAAAGGAAAGATGAAACACTGACATTGCTTCCTTAATAGTTTCGTTTAATAGCAGTCTTGCCTCTTCAAGCGAGCATGGAGATGGCAGCCTCTGCATGGGCTTCCCACTCCCTTTGCCACTCAGGTCTTTGATGCTTTACTCAAAGTATTGTTGTCTGTAGGCAATCTTCTAGAACTTCTCAGCCCACATCTTCATCTCCTTCTATTCACCATTTGACTCTTGATTTCTCCATCTCTGGAGACTGATTCCTCTGTCAACTTTTATGTCTCCACTACTCTCTTGCCAGCATCCTTGATTTCCAGGTCCCTTACTCTTCTGGAAGAATCAGTCTCTGTCTGCCAACTTTGATCAGCCCTATCACCCTCATCTTAGATGAGGTTTTCATCTATCATCTGACTTACGGTATTTTCCTAACCAACTCCTACTTCCATTCTCTCTACAGCTGGTCCTGTCCCTTCTCCCCATGTACCTGCAGTGGGCACTAGATGCACACATTGTATGTGTGTGGGATGGATGGGCCAGCTGAGAACCCTAGAATTGCTTCTTGTTGACACATAGTGCTTCTCCCACGCCTGGTCCTCTTCTGGGCAAGAAGCATGCAGTTCCTGCATGGTGTCAATACCAGCTGCCTCAGATCTTGGACTCAGAGTCTTAAATGGAAGATAGTCTCACTCTCTTCCAGGAGGTTTGGAACTCTATTCCCAGTTTTGTTGGCATTTCCAGTCTTCTGGTTGATTTCAGGAATGCCAAGTTAGGGTTAGTTCCAGAATCTGATGCCTACCTGGGTACATACCCCTCAGAGGAAGGTAATATTTCCTTCTGAAACTCTCATATATTTTTATCCAGATAATGGGTTGCTTGTCTGCTTTATCAAGGGAGACTACCCTCATGGGCCCCATGGTGATTTGTCTTCTGAGGGAAAGTCTAGGTAGGAGGACTTGTTCAAGGATACAGAGGGCGTTCTGTGGCAAAACTCTCAGTTGAGAAAATGAGAGAACAATTTCCCCTGTCCCCCACCCAAACATATACATTTCATCTCTCCTAGGGTGCCCAGCCTCATAATAGTAAAAAGAAGAATTGTTCAAGGTTTTTAAGGAGTTTACAATCTAGTTGAGAAGATCAGGGTTAATTTACTGTAAGGGGAAGAACATTGTCTTACATTTCTTTGGAGTCTCATTAGCCAAGACTCTCAGTCATTGCTAAGGTTATTGTTATGTACAGTAACTAAGAGAAGATGATATATTAAGTTTCAGATTTGTAAAATGAATAAAAGACTGTTCAAGTGGAAACATTCAAATTAATAAAGTAAGACATAGATGAGCCCTTTTGATTTGAAATGCAGATTAGGGTGTTACTGTATAGTGATGAGAGAAAAAATGGAGTACACTGCTATCCTAAAGGAAACTAGCTCTAGATGAAGATGCTGCTGCATGATGTTTTGATACATAATAATGGTAATAATAAAATTTGTTATTTATTAACTCCCCTGAAATTATTTAAACCTCTCAACAATCTTATGGGGTAGATGGTATTATAATCTTTGTTTTGCAAATGGGGCTCACAGTACATTGGTTGTTTTCCAACATCATATGGTAGATATTAAGGTATATGGTAGAGATCAAATTAAAACCTAGAAATTTGGACTTCAGAGATTATGCATTGAAGAAGACTAATAACTGGTTGCTTCTGCAATTCTGTGTATTCCTGTATTTTGTGAATTTGTTTTATGTATGTATGCATGAATGTATTTACATATATATATATAAATATATGTATATATATTACATATATATATGTATGTAAATATCTCTTCAGTTCTGCCTCTGATCCTTTAACTAACCTCATCCCTAGTCAGGGGAAATTTATAAGGTCCTAGTCTCACAGCACAGAGATTTAACATTATTGTTGTCTATTCTTGATTCATTCAAGTCTTACACCTAATTTTAGGGAATGAGCTTTTGCCTTGTGATTCACTCCCAGAGCCTTTTTGTCCCTCTACATTTCCATTTTGGTTACATGGACAGCATTCCAGTTCTGTCTTTTGCATGCTGTTCTGTTACGAGATTAAAGTATTCAAGTTTGTGAACTTGAATGCTTGAAACTTCCAAGTATTCAAGTTCACACATAGCTTAACTTGATTTACCTCTTCACTATCTGAAAGCTTAAATTCAAGACACTTTTCAGATGGTAATATCTACTGGCTCTGGTAATTGATTGTATCAGGGGTGAGGGAGTACTATCTACATTGCTACAATCATTTTCTCTCAAGCTAGATAGATGGGGTATTGGACATAAACATGCTGCACATTTCTGGCCTAAATCGTTGAATGGTTGCTGATGCCTCCATATGGTATACAGAAAGAATTAATAATTGAAGATGAGGCCAAGAAAAGAATTAACAATGAAACCAGCCTGATGGCTGGCTGGCTCCTGGCGCCATCAACTAAAATAGAAAACCTGGGAGAGGAAAATGTTTGAGGGGAATGTAGTTGAGTTATAAATATAACATAACTTTGGATACAGTAAGCTTAATATACCTTTGAGATTGAAAGTAAATGTATAACTCTTGAATTTAGAAGAGAGCATTAGAGGGGTCCTGGGTGGTTCAGTCAGTTGGGCATCTGACTCTTGCTTATGGCTCAGGTCGTGATCCCAGGGTTGTGAGATCAAGCCCCATATCAGGCTTTGTGTTGAGCATGGAGCCTGCTTGAGATTCTCTCTCTCTCTCTCTCTCTCTCTCTCTCTCCCTCTCCCTCTCCCTCTCCCTCTCCCTCTCCCTGACTGCTTGTACTATCTTTAGCTACTAAGGAAAAGTGTAATAGGATCTCTATGTTGAATATTATTAATGTGGCTTACTCTTTTGCTTTTGTGAGCTGTAGTCCATTGAAGAGGTCTTTCTGATTTGATGTAAGTTAAATTTGTTCCAAAAGGAATGAAAAGAAAAAGATAGAAGTAATAACTAGTATTCAAGAGTAGAATGTACAGCAAGGCAATAGTCCGGATTTCAGTGATTGAGAATTGGACTTTCCATATTCCATTATGTCTATCGTTAGCATAGACTTAGGGATCTAGAGTATAGATTTTTGCATAAGCTTTCTAGACAGGAAGAGGATGGAGGACAAAAAAAAATGCGTCCCTTTCTAACCCTAGAGACATGTGACAAGAAAAAAGAGAAGTGGGAGAATATGATGAATAGATCTATCCCTTCTGTGAGTCAAGATACCACCGTGCGGAGTGAAGTCTTGCCCGATTGAGACTCTGGGTGGAGGGCCTCTCATACTTTTTCTTGTACCATCCTGGCTGGGACTCAGCCATAACAGAGTAATTTTGAAGGCACAGCCTAAAATTTTATTTTTCCAGTTCACTCTTACCCTTTCCTGTGTATTATAGGCCCCCTGGGTAGCTAAGAGTCTGATTGGCGACTTGCCAAGACTTGGCAGTGTGATGTATTTCTGTGAGTGGACCACCTAGGCTGGTACTGAATGGGATACTCAGCTTAGTGTTTATAGCAGCAATATGAGCAAAAGTGAGGCTGAACCTGCCAGGGGAGCGATCTGAATATTGGAGAACTCAAAAGAATGGTACACCATTTTCTTGCTCAGTTTTTAGCATGGGAGGACCACAGAGCATCCAGAAACTAGACCGTTAAGGAGCATCACCAGGAGGCTGGAGGAGCCAGAAAACCCCACCAAAGGAATGCCCCACTCCTGTGACCCTTACCCCACACCCAGGTGTCATGTTGAAGAAGAACCTGGGAGGTGGTACAAAGAGTAAGAAATCTGAGAGACTAAAGTTTCCCAGAGTTGCTGAACATTACCCAAATGTGTTATTTCAATTGTCATATTTGACTAAGTTTTAAAATGGATTGGACAGCTAGTTAATGCTTCTCCTAATAAACCACACTGGGGTCTCCTGAAGACCAATTAGCTATAGATGAAAAATTTAAAAATTGTATATTCCCTAGGAATTACATTTTGTAACCCACTTTCATGTTTATTAAAGTAACAACCTTTATCCTTCCCATATGTCTGTGCATCTATTAGTTCTTTTCCTATTCTTTTATAGAAAATGATACATGTATCTGTCTCTGTATTAGTCTGCTAGGGCTGCTCTAAGAGAATACTATGGACGGGGTGGCTTAAGCAATAGAAATTTATTTTTATACAGTTATGGAGGCTGGAAGTCCAGGATCAAGGTGTCAGCAGGGTTGGTTTCTACTGAGACCTCTCTTTCCAGCTGTATACTCTGCTTCCCATTGTGTTTTCATGTGACCTTTTCTCTGTGCATGCACACCCCAATGCCCTTTCCTCTTCTTATAAGGACACCAATCCTATTGGATTAGAGCCACTCTTTTGACCTCACTTAATCTTTCCTTTATTAAAATTTTTAGTATTAATTTATTTTTGAGAGAGAGAGAGAGAGAGAGAGAGAGACAGAACATGAGCAGGGGAGGGACAGAGAGAGAGGGGACACAGAACCCAAAGCAGGCTCCAGGCTCTGAGCTATCAACACAGAGCCCAATGCAGGGCTCAAACTCACAGACTGCCAGATCATGACCTGAGCTGAAGTCAGACACTTAACCCACTGAGCCACCCAGGTGCCCCTGACCTCATTTAATCTTAATTGCCTCCTTAAAGACTCTATTTCCAAATACAGTCACGTTGAGGGTTAGGGCTTCAAAATACAAATTTGGAGGAGATATAATTCAGTCCATAGCAGTCTCCATCACTGTATTTGCTATCTGACAGAGACCTTGTCATTATTTCCCTAATCTCTGCCTGGTGACTGATAGGTAGTAGTACTTAATAAATGATGGGTAGATACAAAGCAAAGTAATACATACATAATCTAGAGTATAGTATGGTGAGTAAAGGCACAGACTTTTGAGACTTGTGTTCAAGGTCCAGCTACACCTCTCATCCAGACCCAGTTTCTAAATCTGTAAAGTAGGCATAATGATAACACCTCTTTTTGTTGTTGTTGTCAGAAGATTAAATGCTTGTCTAGTAGATTTTACATACTCACTAAATGTTAGTTATGATTCTTAACATTTAACTGCTTCATTTGATCAACCTACTTTTATTTGCATATCAGCTTAAAATCGGCACCTTTCAGTCTGATCAGCAGGATCAGAGCATCTGGGTTATAATCAAGGGCTACAGACATAGGGGTAGAGTGAGCATGTCACAGAGCCATCATCCCGGGCAGTTGTTCTCTAGGGATTGTTTCTGTCTGCTTGGGGGTGATGTTTTGGCCCTCGTGATGGGTAATATTCTTAGTATTTTCAGGCAAAGTTAGGCTGAATTAATTTTAGAACTGACCCACTTACATATTTTTAAACTTTAGACTATGGCAGCTGCACAGCTAAGTTGGACAATTTACAAACTGTATTATGGCTTATATGGGGCAGGCCATTCTCGAAATAGGACCAAGAGGCTCGAGAGCCCAAGTGATTGGTTCTTGACAGATTCAAAATATCAATTAAATCCTTAACCCTTGGTCATCTGATGGAGTCTAGCAGTTTGGGGGTGGGGGGGTGGGGGTGGGGGAAGGAAACATATCATATAGTCTGGTATGGAATCAAACCCAAAAAATGAAAATTCAAATCTAGAATGCCACAGAATGGTTAACAAATAAATACAAATTTGGGCAAGTTTCCATTACACTGAACTATAATTACCTGCCAAATTTTTATTTTATTTTTTATTAATTTATTTAAAAATTTTATTCATGTATTTTGAAAGAGAGAGCATGAGCATGGGAGGAGGAGGGGGGAGGGGGAGAGAGAGAGAGAGAGAGAGAGAGAGACAAAATCCCAAGCAGGCTCTACACCGTCGGCACAGAGCCCAATGTGGGGCTGGAACTCACAAACCATGAGATCATGACCTGAGCCAAAATCAAGAGTCGGACGCCTAACCAACTGAGCCACCCAGGGGCCCCACCAAATTTCAGTTTTAATACTTGGATTAACTTGGTAAACTTGCAGGCTTTTCATGTGTTCAGGAAATGGTATAAGAGTAATTATTAACCTCAAAACAATATTTGTGAAGTCTTTTTACCATTTCCTCCATGAATCTTAAAATAATTGTTTGAGCTAAAATTCCCTCCCCTAAACTGATTAGAACTTGATCTGTGTACTCCTCATATGTTACTGTTATCATTCAGTGCATGATGGTTTGTTATACCTCTTCTTCCTCCCTCTCCCTGCTGCCTTCCTTGAATTCAAGAGTTGTAACTGATTGATCTTTATATCTCTTGCAATGATGTTCAGAGTCCTACACATAGTAGGTGCTGAATAAATATTAAGGAAATCCAATGGAACTAGTATCTATTCAGAGCCCACTCCCTGCTTCGTCCTCTCATTCACAATTCAACCATAACGTTTTTCCTACTAAGTTAAACTTGGACTTACAATTTTTCTCAACACAGTGCTCCAGGGAGCTACTATCTGTCAGTTATGCTTGGTATGAGAATGAAATGACTTTGCTATTCTGGCCCTTGAGTTTCCAGCCAGAGATTTTGCCTTAAATTGTGCTCATTCATCTAGGCTCTTGTTAAGGATAAATGAAGTGAGGGGTTTTTAAATGAGGGCAAAGTTATCATTGGTACCTAAAAAATAATTCTTATATGCTATGTGTATTGATAATAGGTCAGGAACACTATTTTAATGTGGGAAAGACAACCAGCTCCTATCAATAGTTGTGACTAAATAAGAGTGTAAGAGCGAAATAATTACTACTAAGTATCCTGAGTCACATTAGGCCAAATCATTTGCTTTGATAATTAGATATAGAGATAGCCTAATTTCCATTAGTGTTTATTCAGTATTCATTATTCAGTGCAGTGTGAGAGAATTCCAAGACCTTGCCCTACCATTCTCACTGAAGAAGTCAGTTTATTGACCACTTTTCTTTTTTTTAAAGAGAGAGGGCACACATGCGAGCCAGGGCAGATAGAGAGAGTATCCTAAGCAGGCTCCACACTCAGCACGTAGCCTAATGCAGAGCTCCATCTCAGACCGTGAGATAGTAACCTGAGCCGAAATCAAAAGTCAGACGCCTAACATTTCATTGACTACTGTTTTAAAGATTATGGAGTTCTCCTTTATTATTACTTATTTAGTTTAAATTATTTTAAAACTATTTGACACTATTATGAAGTTTCTAAGAGTAGTTATAGACCTTTGCTTCAAAATAAATGATTTCGCTCTTTTAGAATTTTGACAATACTTATCTTGGTATTTACTTCTATGTGCATGGAAGTCTGTTTCTCTTATGTCCACCTCAGGGAAAAGTTTGTGATCATGTGTGCATGACAAGGGGAATTATGAACACTTGGCCACACTCAAGGAGATACTGGGGAGGCAGCCCTTTGTGCACTAGACCCTGTGCTCTCTTTTGATCAGAGTTAAGAAGACCACTCATACTAAAATTCTTCTGTCAGTGAGAGGCTGTTTGGAGTAAAGTGGAGAAGGCTGGAGAAATGGTCAGTTACATTCCCCATTATGTAATTAATGCCTTTTACATGTAGACACTAATGATATTGTATTTACTAGTAGCTTTGATGCAAGAAAGAAATAAAGACAAAAATTACTTGGTCAAGAAAGAATAATGAAACCAGAATAAATAAATGCTCACAGTCAAATCTGAAAGTAGTAGTATTTCTTCAAAGAGCTGAGATGTATGCAGAAGGTTTTATCCATTTTTCTTAGAAGATATATTACAAAACATAACTATAATAACTACATGTCTAATATCACAACAAAGCACTATATTTAGAAGGAAATTTAAAGATATTAGAATTTCATCTCATCAACCAAACTAAAGAATAAATTAACATCATTCTAAGATTTATTTATTGGCAAATAGTTTCTTCCTGTCAAAATTCTATCAGGATCCGATTTTCTAAGCCTATTAAAAATAATAGGTAAATCAATAATAATTTAGTGAACTTCTTTCCACTTCAACCTCCTTCACATAAAATGAATGAGAACATTCCACTTAACCACTTATTGAAAGAGAAATAAAGTCATAATTTGTTGACATGGAATCAATGTCTCCTGTTTTGCCTTGGTCTTGCTTTTTCATCTAAGATGAGATACTACCTTGTGAAAATATTTTGGTTTAAGCACACATATTTTAAAATTAATTGTAAGCCTTTCTATTCAACTAAAGGTAAGTCATAAAAGGGACACTACGGCTGCCAACATTTTGCTAATAGTGGGTACTGTGGTTAAAAAACCTAAAGTCAAACAAATGTTCCTCAATATTTATCAATAGTATTCATTTAATATCTGATTATGGATCACATTTTGATAGCATGTTATGGGTAACAGCTCTACATAGTTCTAATGTCAAGTAAATTGCTTCAAGGATATGCCCACTTATGGCAACTTACTGTTTATTACCTATATTGTGTGAGAAACATTTCTAAAATATTTACCAATATAGACTAATACCATTAATCACCAATGATTGATGGAGAAAATTGACTAAAAGTTTGTACTTCTCAATGACAAAACAAAAATGCTATAATTAAAAAATGGAAGTATAAATGCATTCAAAATTGAAATTTCTAAAATATTAATACAAACCTTTCTCCAAGGGTAGCCTGTTTTTATTCTTACTGGAGAAATCATGGGATAATAATTCACTTCTTCATTAAAATATCAGCATCCCACATCTTTTATCTCTGTTAGAAAAATAACAGAAAACTAAAATCCCACCAGTTCTCAACTTTGTGTTTCTGTAAGTGTTAAAAAAAAAGAGTACTACATTACTTGTAAGCCTCATGAGACATCTTGAAAGTTTTAATTTATACTAGTTGTAAAGTTCTATTTGCTTATTATGCATGTTGTTTTTACAATTGTTTAGGTAGGTGAATGAAATGCATAAAAGGCAGAAGGAAACTAAAGGACTCTAGAACACCAACATTCAACTCCTCTATACCTTACACCTTGCCTTGCTCTTAGTCCCAATTCTATTTTCAGTTTTGTCTTTATTCTTAGGACATATTTCGAACTCCATATGAAGACCTTACGGGGAGTCCATGCATGGAGCATGCCTGCCACATGCTGGGGAAATAGAACACACTGTAATTATCTCTATTTTATAAGGGATGAAACTGAGATGCAGAAAGGTTAAGCCATTTGTGAGAAACCACATATAAGTAAGCATTCTTTGAGATGGAGATAGAAACCTTTAATCAAGAAGAGGTTAAAATGTCATGATTCCAAATCTGAAATAGATGGTCTGAAATGGCAGATTCTTAAGAGAGAATAATTAAAGGAGTTGATGCCTCATTGTCTTTAACGATATTCCTTGCTGTTCCATCAAACCATTGAATAGATAAGAGGTGAGCAATAAGTTTCAAGCTGATCTTTTGTATAGCCAGATAATTTAGACAAAAGCTCATAGGGATGGTGTGGAAAGTAAATTTACCTACCTGGCCTCCAAACTCCAACTTTCAGTAAAGGGTGAATGAGTGACACCTGGACACATGGAGCAGAATAAAATTATTCTGTATGTTCTGCTTTTCTTTTTGAAATTTGCAGTGTCGGGCCACTGACCGTGTATGCTATGATAATTGTAGTAATTTGCGCCTTGGAATCAGAGATTGCTATGTCTCTCCTGAATTTTAGACTGGGCAAATGAACTTTACTCATATTCTATTTTCACTTCACCTATGCTCAGAAGACTCAACCTACAATTATGTACGATGGTTCATCCTACTTCTTTACCACAGTGGCCATGATTTCCAGTGTTCAAAAAGTGAAAGAGAATACAACCTTCCAGGTAGGCTAGCACCTATTTTTTTTTTTTTTTACTTCTCTCTCCATTCTGGGAAAGTTCAGGATCAGAAACCTTATCAGGCACCTTCTCACCATCGATTTAAATTCCAATTACTCTCCTGGGGTAAGGAAATAGGCCATTCCTAAATTTAAAAAATTTGCAACCAGGGGGAAATAGTGAAAGTATGTATTTATCACATCTCCTGTAGTGATTCTAATTCTCTGATATCAGTTTTTAATGGATCATTTCCCTTACATCTTTATATTTTATATGAAACTATACTTGAAAATGATCTAATGTTAGTCTACTTGTTCATGAATTCATAACTCTTTTCTTTTGCACTCTACTGTTCTTTAAAGTTTTTTTTTCAAGTAAATCTGTATAATGCATGATGAAAATTTATCCTAAAGGGCTTCTTATATAAATGAGTGTGATAAACATCTCACTATGGTGACTGTTAATACATTAAAACCTTTTCAGTTGTTCTTTTCAAGAGGTTATTCTGAAAGATACAAAGCACTCTTCTTTAGACTCCATAGAGGCAGTGGAGAAATCACCTCCAAGTGAGGAGAAGCAGAGAAATGATGACGTATTAGTGATGAAGGATTCCTTTATCAATTAGGAAGCACCTTTGGACTTTCTCATTGTCAAGGAGTGTGATAGTGATCTCATTGCAATTGCTTGGATAAAGAGGATAGATACTGCTTCCTTTTAGGGGACTCGACTGATCCTCAGAGTTAGATTTTACATACTCTCCCAGTCTTTAATATGGATACAATAAAAATATCCAGAAGAGTTTAGCTGCTTATGCCCAGGAGAACAACTTGAGGAGTGGCAGGGACCACACTTTAAGCACTTCTTTTCGTTATTAGACAAGATCTACTTAAAGAGTTTGAGGGGGAAGACCATCAGATTGTGAGCTGAGCAACTGCTGGCTTTGCCTATACTTCTAGTGCTCTGTTAACAAGAGGGGGGGAAATTCCCTTCTTCCTTGTAAACCTGCTTCTTTTACAATAAAATGTAGTACAGTGTCTACTGGCTTTCTAGAATCCCTTCCGGTTTAAATGTGCTCTAGTATACAAACATCTTCTGGTAAGCCCTTCGATACCAGCTCTTATTTACTTCATCCTCTGTGAAAATAGTACAGAAAAATTAAGCTGAAATTTTGAGCCAATCTTGCAATATTATGCAAGTAATGAAAGGACTCAATAATGTTGTCTGATCTGAATTTGGTGATAATTATGATACTATCTTCATGGTCTAGTTCTAGGACATGCAGATTGCCTGTTAAGAGTGAAATGCCATTTGGCATGCCTGGGTGGCTCATTGGGTTAAGCATCTGACTGCTGATTTCAGCTCAGATTATGATCTCATGGTTCATGAGATTGAGCCCTGGGTCAGCCTCTGTGCTGACTGCATAGAGCCTGCTTGGGATTCTTATTCTCTCTCTGCTCCTACCCTGCTTGGCTTGCATAAGCATGCTCTCTCTCTCTCTCTCTCTCTCTCTCCCTCGAAAGAAAAAGAAAGAAAGAAAGAAAGAAAGAAAGAAAGAAAGAAAGAAAGTGTTATTCATCACAGCAGTCTAGTGTGGTTCAGCCAGTTGTTTATGTGATGTAGGCAACTTACCTAAATTATGTGTGGAAAGCTATCAACTGAAGTTTTTAAAATTAAAAGAAAGTCACAGTCTAATAAACTTTTAACGAAGTAAAAGGATGAACATTAATCACTGTATCTGAAAATATTTGTCTAATTCATAGTGGAGAAGTTGAGTTACACTTCCTGTGATAAATTGTGGTCCCCTTAAAGGCAAGAGCACTTTCTCATTCACCCTGGCACAGGGTAAAAGTATTAATAAGTATTTACTGAAGTGAATCTTATGAAAGAGAGCTTTGGGGAGTTCATCGATTGTGTGTGTTGGGACAGGCACTTTTATACACACAATGAACAAACAGGCACGATTCAATACACAAGTTTAAGCACATTGCAGTAAACTTCATGAGGTATATAGAGTCAGAATTAGAAAATTAAAAAGGACCTTGGGGATTATCTAATTGTTTTATGATATTGAAATTTTATTTTAATGAGAGAACATGACTAGAAATCACATTCTCATTCTCTGGGAGCTGGGAATGTGAAAGAATTTATATTTAGCCTTTCTGAGGGAATTACCAAGTTAAAATAAGTTTAAATTCCAAAAGTGTAGAAAGGAGAATATCAGATCCTTCCTATCCCCACCTGTTTACCTTTAGGCCTCTAGGAACTTCCTGTCTTCTGTTGTGTTATTTTGGTATGGATTGAGGGTAGCGGTGACTGTTTTTCAGATGGGCTTATGAGACTGGGGGTGGGAGATAGAAAGATTGGGAGCTGAAATATTCCATGGAAAAGATACAACAATTACAACTCTTCTTTTTCTTCTGTGGTTATTCCAGTGTAAAGTGAACACTGTAAGTTACCTTAAAAGGAAGTTACACAAGCAGAAAGAGAAGAAAGTGTTTATTATAGAAGCAATAATATCTAACGAATTTGTGCTTCAAAAATATAATATTTTATGCAAGTTAAAAGCAATATATTACCTTATGTTTCATTTCAGTGTATGTTACTATAAACCCAACACCTGCTGTTTGCTAGGCACTGTGCTTGACCTTCAAAAAAAAGATATCATCTTCGGGCAACTGAGTGGCTCAGTCAGTTAAGCAACCAACTCTTGATTTTGGCTCAGGTGATAATCTTACAGTTGTGTGAGTTCAAGCCCCACATTGGGCTCTGTGCTTACCCTGCAGAGCCTGCTTGGGATTCTCTCTCTCTCTCTGCCTCTCCCCTGCTCAGGCTCTCTCTGTCTCTATCAAAATAAGTAAACTTTATTTTTTTTTTAATATATGAAATTTATTGTCAAAATTGGTTTCCATACAACACCCAGTGCTCATCCCAAAAGGTGCCCTCCTCAATACCCATCACGCTCCCCTCCCTCCCACCCCCCATCAACCCTCAGTTTGTTCTCAGTTTTTAAGAGTCTCTTATGATTTGGCTTTCTTCCACTCTAACCTCTTTTTTTTTTTTTCCTTCCCCTCCCCCATGGGTTTCTGTTAAGTTTCTCAGGATCCACATAGAGTCAAACCATATGGTATGACTTATTTCACTTAGCATAACACTCTCCAGTTCCATCCACGTTGCTACAAAAGGCCATATTTCATTTTTTCTCATTGCCACGTAGTATTCCATTGTGTATATAAACCACAATTTCTTTATCCATTCATCAGTTGATGGACATTTAGGCTCTTTCCATAATTTGGCTATTGTTGAGAGTGCTGCTATGAACATTGGGGTACAAGTGCCCCTATGCATCAGTACTCCTGTATCCCTTGGATAAATTCCTAGCAGTGCTATTGCTGGGTCATAGGGCAGGTCTATTCTTAATTTTCTGAGGAACCTCCACACTGCTTTCCAGAGCGGCTGCACCAATTTGCATTCCCACCAACAGTGCAAGAGGGTTCCCGTTTCTCCACATCCTCTCCAGCATCTATAGTCTCCTGATTTGTTCATTTTGGCCACTCTGACTGGTGTGAGGTGATACCTGAGTGTGGTTTTGATTTGTATTTCCCTGATAAGGAGCGACGCTGAACATCTTTTCATGTGCCTGTTGGCCATCCGGATGTCTTCTCTAGAGAAGTGTCTATTCATGTTTTCTGCCCATTTCTTCACTGGGTTAAAAACAAGTAAACTTAAAAAAAAGGTATCATCTCATTTAATATTCATGGCATTACTGTTATTATTTTTGCTTTACATGTATATAAAGAAAATGAGGATCCCTTAGAACAGTCAAATATTTGCTCAAGGTCACAAGATAGTCAATGTATGAGCTATGTTTTAAATAGAATTTTCTTGACTCAAATGCTGTTTTCATAATGGGCTGCTCTCTCCCCAGTGGACATAAGTTGAACTGAATCTAGTGTAAAATGGCAGGTAGATGATGGGTACTAGCTTTGGGACTAATTCCAACCTTACTAACTAGCTGTGCTGAAAAAATTTAGTTCCATCAAACTAAAGCTCAAAAATCAGAAAACTCATCAGTGGTGTGAGAAATCATGATAGTGGTTACCTTTGAGAAGTAGCCACTGGGAATGGATATGAGACAGATCTCTGGCTGAGCACTGGTAATCTATTTTTTTAGACCAAGTGGTGGTTAAATGGCTAAGTTCACTTTGAGAAAAAAATCAGTGAGCTATACACTAATGGCTTATGAACTTTTCTGCACGAATGCAATACTTTAAAAGTTTTCTTTCAGTTGACATAATTTTATGAAGAATTTGATTAGCACAATAAGTTTTTATGAGAATATCAAATGCTGCTTCCACAATAAAAATAAAAATAGTGTTGCTGGGAAAACTGGGCAGTGATATGCAGAAAAATGAACCTGCACAAATGAACCATACACAAAAATAAACTCAAAATGGATGAAAGACCTAAATGTAAGACAGGAAGCCATCAAAATCCTCGAGAAAAAAGCAGGCAAAAACCTCTTTGAGTTTGGCCTCAGCACCTTACTCAACACGTCTCCGGAGGCAAGGGAAACAAAAGCAAAAATGAACTACTGGGACCTCATCAAAATAAAAAGCTTCTGCACATTGAAGGAAACAATCAGCAAAACGAAAAGGCAACGGACGGAATGGGAGAAGGTATTTGCAAATGACATATCAGATAAAGGGTTAGTATCCAAAATCTATAAAGAACTTATCAAACTCAACACCCAAAAAACAAATAATCCAGTGAAGAAATTGGCAAAAGACATGAATGGACACTTTTCCAAAGAAGACATCCAGATGGCCAACTGACACATGAAAAAATGCTCCACATCACTCATCATCAGGGAAATACAGATCAAAACCACAATGAGATACCACCTCACACCTGTCAGAATGGCTAACATTTGCAACTCAGGCAACAACAGACCTTGGTGAGGATGCGGAGAAAGAGGATCTCTTTTGCACTGCTGGTGGGAATGCAAGCTGGTGCAGCCACTCTGGAAAACAGTATGGAGGTTCCTCAAAAAATTAAAAATAGAACTACCCTGCAACACAGCAATTGCACTACTAGGTATTTATCCGAGGGATATAGGTGTGCTGTTTCAAAAGGGCACATGCACCCCAATGTTTATAGCAGCACTATCAACAATAGGCAAAGTACGGAAAGAGCCCAAATGTCCATTGATGGATGAATGGATAAAGAAGTGGCAAATATATACAATGGAGTATTACTCAGCGACCAAAAATAATGAAATCTTGCCATTCACAGCTACATGGATGGAACGAGAGGGTATTATGCTAAGTGAAATCAGTCAGAGAGGGACAAATACCATATGACTTCACTCCTATGAGGACTTTAAGATACAAAACAGATGAACAGGGGCGCCTGGGTGGCGCAGTCGGTTAAGCGTCCGACTTCAGCCAGGTCACGATCTCGCGGTCCGGGAGTTCGAGCCCCGTGTCAGGCTCTGGGCTGATGGCTCAGAGCCTGGAGCCTGTTTCCGATTCTGTGTCTCCCTCTCTCTCTGCCCCTCCCCCGTTCATGCTCTGTCTCTCTCTGTCCCAAAAATAAATAAATGTTGAAAAAAAATTAAAAAAAAAACAAAACAGATGAACATAAGGGAAGGGAAGCAAAAATAATATAAAAACAGGGAGGGGGACAAAACATAAGAGAACAATGGAGAACAATCTCTCTTAAGTATGGAGAACAAACAAAGGGTTTCTGGAGGGGTTGTGGGAGAGGGGTGGGCTAAATGGGTAAGGGGCATTAAGGAATCCACTCCTGAAATCATTGTTGCACTATATGTTAACTAACTTGGATGTAAATTAAAAAAGTAAAAAAAATAAATAAATAAATAATTTTTAAAAAGTAACCCTGGGGTGGGGTTACTAATATAAATTAGGTTGTGGCACAAAATGACAAAGATCTTTTTCTTAAAATTTTAAAAAGTGAGATGTGCTGCCTTATGATGCAGTGAGTTTGCAATCACTAAATTTATCTAAGGTAAAGATAGAAACATTCCTATTAATAAATCTTAAAAGGGAGTCTTTAAAGGGTGGAGGTGGACAGAATAACTTCCAAGGAACTTTCTTACTCTAGGAGACATAATTTTAACCTTATCATGAACAAACACAAACTCCTGAATGTGTTCTACCAAATAATTTCCCAAACACTGGTCATCAGTGAGCAAATCATTTAAACTTTCAAGCTGATTCCACCTGAAAGAACACGTATTTCTCAGTTCCTTGTATTTTTGATAACTCTTTTGTTATATGATTTAAAAATATATATGACTAAACTACTGGTTAAGCAAGAGATTATGTCCAGATTTTTTTTTTATTCTTAAGAAAAATCTAAAATAATCCCAAACAGTTGACTACTCTATTGGTAAAAGATGATGTGCCAAGGGAAAATTTTAAATGATGCTAAATATATCTATTCACTGTACCAGGAGTGCCTTATGAAAAATTGAGCAAGTTCTATTTATTTCTCCCCTAAATAAATTAGATATGCATAATGTGTGTATGTGTTCACATAAACATCATCATGTATTTTTCATATTATATAGCAAAGAGATTTTTATAATGGGTCCTGATCCGATTTGTGCTCAACTTTAGGTGCATGAAAGGGACAGACTGGTACATATTCTACTTTTAATTTACAGGACTGCCTCCTCCTGACTGTCAAGTCATTTGTAGATCCCAATAATTCTTAAATATTTGGTTCAGAGACCCAGGAAGTAAATTTGGTATAGTCAACACAGTAAAATGGAGACATGCACAAATTTAACATATACTTGCAGAGAATTTTCAGATCCTTTGTTTTCCATCCACTTACCCTGCAATGTCAATAGATCACAGGTTTCACGCTCCTAGCCTGGTAAACTAATATGTGCAGTAGAGGCAACTAAGTAATGCTGACAATGTTGCTGACTTTGTTAGAATGTTAAACACTATTAGGCATTGTACCCTGCATGGCAAATTCAGTTTAAGATTCTTTAAGCTGTTACCGAAGCATTAACTATTTATCCTCATCCAAAACTGTGCCAAGCATTGCATAAAGTGAATATATATCTTTAGAAGTTCAGGAGAAACTCCTGGTTGATGCTACATTTTTGGCTATATTAAGTGACTCAAATGGGAGAAGAGCCATAAAGGTCAATTAATAATTTACTAAGAAATTATTAAGTTATACTGGTCTTTGAGAAATTTATGATCTATTTCTCTTCTAGGGCTAATACTGGATTCACCCCCAACCCGAGTTAAGAATCCAGTTGACCACTTAGATTTTGATGTTTTTATATGTAAAATGAAGGGGTTGATGCTTGATTGCTTCGCAACCTTAGCACTGTAGATTTTTTTTAAAGTTGTATTTCTATGTCTTTATTTCAATCAAAGGAGTTTTAAGAACATTATTTAATCCATATAAAATAAGCACTTGGTGCTTGAATATTATACTAGTTTTTCTTTTGTAAATTAAGCTAAGGAATGAGGATGCTGCCTTTGGTGGCAAACTCTTTTCCTGTAACATGATCAATTACCTACACTGAATCATTCATCTCTCCATGGGATAAATGACACATACCTTTAAAAATTTATCTTCACCTGGCAAAGTTTCCACTTTCTGCTGATTTATCTGCGTGTCCTCTGTTGGTAGATGTGCACATTTGCAGAGGATTTTTTCCAGTAATTGGCATCTGATGAGCCAATCTGTGTCTCAAACTATGTTTGAAGTAGTGTCCTTTAACTAATAGTCCTTTAAAATACCAAGTATCAATATTAGTTCTAAAAAGATCATATAATTCATTTTTATAACTTAGATCAGTAATTCCCAAATAGGAGTATAGCTGAGTCTCCGAGGGAGAGAGAGGACAGTGTAAGATATTATATTTACCTAAAGCAGCAAAGGTTAAAAAAGGTTGAGTGACTCTGTCATGAAGAAAAATTATCTGGACACTCTGGAGATCTTTCATCAAATGGAAAAAAGAAAGTTCACAAAAGTTAATTGATTTTAAAAAATAAACTGGATCTAGAACAAATGAATTTTAATGACTTTTTTTCAAAAAATGATTACTTTGTTAATTCTGAATTGTAAGGCTAAAAGTTGGTGTATGTATGGGATAATATGGAGAACACCAGACAGAAAGCAAGAAAGAGCTGGGTTCAAGTTCCAGCTCGGTTACTAAATGATGGGGCTTTCACTATTCCAGGCTTCCATTTCCCTTTATGAAAGTGAAGGGACCAGCCTACATGATTTCTAAATGCCTTAAAATTCTGCTACTCTGTAACCCTACTAAATTTTTATGCCTTTTTAAAAATAAAACTATTGTATAGATTCTATGTCAAAAACAAAAACACCTAATACTTGAGGGATGATAGCTATGATTCTTTCTAACCAGAATACAAGTCCTTGTCTCTCTGGCCCACAGAATCACAGATCATGTACCTTAACCGATCTATACTGGAATCACTTGTGCAGTATCATCAACCTGGAAGCTCTTATTCAGTAGATCTAATGGTGCACCTGAACCTGTGTCATCTGAACACCTCTCAGTGATGCTTGGTTGAAAATCACTCTTCCACGTCCTCTTTTGACAAAATGTCTCTTGAGTTTAAGTTGCAAAGATTTATGACAACAAGGGAAACAGATACAAAGTTATAATCTCAGAAAAGAGGGTTTCTTTCTTTGCCATCTGTGGATAAACTCAATATTTATTTATGACCCTCACCGGATCAGAGTTTACAGATGTTAGATATTTGAGTATTTTGCTGTGACAACAAATTATCAGGGAATAAGAATTCAGTTGGCATTGAGATAGACTATGTATAAGGCAAGAGGAACACACATACATATTTTAAATTATATATGCTTAAATATAGTGCATAAGCACATAATGATAACTTAATAATAAACTTTTAATCTCTGATACCTTTGTCCCTCCAGCTCCATTTGGCACTTTTTTCACCCTTCTCTACCCAGCTTCTTTGCACCAGGAGACTGACCTGAATGAACTGTAATTGTCCCCAAAGCCTCTGGCCAATGAATAATTCTGGTAGGACATCATATGAAAGGAGAAAAGTAAATTAAGTGTATTTTTGTTCCTAGATCTCTCCTGGAAAGGTCATATTTAGCTGGCTGTGTCCCTCAACCAAAGATCATGGTGCTCTTTGCTTTCAAGCTCTGATGATTACCCCTTTCCTCATCCATTGAGGGAAGGTAACCAACGCTGAGGCAACTGGCTCCCAGTTTGTTGCACTAGCCCTGTGGCTTTTCTGCATTTACACTTTATAAATAGATCCTTGTAAATAAACTCTCCTGGAATTATCTTATTTTGAGCATGACATTGATTTCCCACTTACTGGGATCCTGACTGATACAGATGTTAAAGGTGACTTTGAGAATCTTTGATTAATACGAAGTGGAATATGTGAAAACTCGAGCTGTAGTTGTTTAAAAAAAAAAGGTATGCCTGTACAGTTGAAGAACAGGATGGTAAAAGTCATGTTAAAATAGAGGTAGTAGTGAATATGAGAAAATGGGACGTTGGTTTGACCTAGGATATTAAAAAGAAGCAAGGCGATGTGAATTTTAACTGAATACAAATACGAAATCACAAGGCTGAAACCGGTAGTGTTTCTGTACCTGCTCCAGAGACACCTGATCTGTGATCAACAGAATACTATGGGCAAGCTGGAAGGAGTTCCTAGAGGAGTAACAAAATGATAAAAAAGTGCTGGAGGACTGACATGTGAGAAGAGATTGAAAGGATGAAATCACTGGGCTTTAGCTAAGTGACTAAGGAGCAACATTCAACTGTCTCCAATCTTGTGAAGGTTATAGTCTCCTAAAGAGAGGCAGTGATTACTACAGATCAAGGGAATAGTGCTCTGTGTAAAGAGAAACTTAAGAAGGGAAAAGTTTACCTCAAATAACAAGACCATTTTCTAATGTAGAGCTATTTTGTGTCTTATAAAACTATGTTACAGAGTTAAGTGTTGTTACATATTATAGTCTTTGAAAAAGACAAAATCAAACAAATTACAAATTATTACTTAATATTCTATATGTAGGTTCTCTATAATCTATTATCTATTGATGTATCTTAGAAATCAGCCTTCCATAGCATATTTAGAAATAAAAATAATGCCTGCTATTATTACAGTAAGTTTTGTGTTAGACATTTAACACACAGCTCATTTAATCGTTAACATTGCATAACAGTTATAGAAAATGAGGGTTAGAAAATTTGAGCAAAATTCTGAGCGTTGCCCAGCTACTAAGTGGCAGAGCCCGAATACAACCCATGGGTCTTTATCTCTGTCTCTGCTTATCATCCTTCAATAGCTAAGTTACTTCTGTATATTATTGTATCTATAAATTTTCATTCTTCTATTGTTTACATGACTGTAAGGATTATTGACTAATTCTTTAAATTATTCTGTTACTATTTTCCTTGAATACCTAGTGATATATTTAGGTAACTTGGATTATGTCTACTCAAAGTTTATGGTCATGAACTTTGCAAAGGATAGCCATTTCCATAGCCATTTTCCATTCTTGCACAATCCGTGAGGTTACCACTCCTTCTTGTTTTATGGGTGAGGTAAGGCCCAAATAACTTAATTTCCTTATTCTAGATCCTACTCATTTTTAATTAAAAAAATAATTTCCTGAACCACTATTTTATGCAATTCAAATTGTCCAATAAGTTATAATATACTTACAAAGCTATGATATTAAAGAAATGCTATTGGACAGCCTACCTTTTTCAATTAATCACCTCTCACAATTTAATTAATTGAGGGGCACCTGGGTGGCTCAGTCAGTTGAGCATCTGACTCTTGGTTTCAACTCAGGTCATGATATCATGGTTAGTGAGTTCGAGCCCCACATCTAGCTCCATGCAGACAACAGGGAGCCTGCCTGGGATTCTCTCTCCCTCTCTTTCTGCCCCTCCCCTGCTCTCTCTGTCTCTCAAAACAGATAAGCTGAAAATATATTTTTTTTAGTTTTTAATTTAATTCATTGAGTCAAAGAGATAGTGAAAGATCTTGCTCATGGCTAATATTTCAAAGAGTACAGAAGAAGACTATCAAGTCAAGAATCTCCTCTACCCTACAACCCTCAACCTCTATGATCAGAGATAACCACTGCTAACAATGGCTTCTGTGTCTTTCCAGGAATTTTCTGTGCAAATATCTGTACACACTTTCTTTTCTCACTTAGCTATTTATCTTGGTTATCTTTCTGTATCAATATATAAAGAGCTACTGTAGCCTTTTAATGACTACAAAACATTTTTGTATGGGTGTCCCAGTATTTAGTTTCTTGTTGATGGATATTTGGATAGTTTCTAGAGTTTTAAAATAATCAATTCTGTTATGAATACACACACACACACACACACACACATTTATCTTTGTATATTTAGGTTGTACTGATAAGGCAATTTCTAGCTGGAACATTCCAGGGCCAAAGCTTATGTATATTTAATTTTTTAATAGGTATTTACCTGATTGTCATCCCCAAAGTGGGTTTTACATGAACACAAAAATTCAGTGGTCTAAAAAGGCTGCTCACATTTTAAAACTCACATCAAACTCCAAGATTTCATGGTATTAACTTCTGCTCTGTGGGCATGAAATGGCAATTTGCCAAAGATGAACATTTTATTCTACATAAATATTTCACTCCTGGGCCAGGCTTACCATTGCTCATATATATTTTCAAGTCAATAACATATTACTTGTGTGTATTTTTCCATAGCTTAATTAAAAGAAACTCACTAATGTTTAAAATAACGGATTTGACTAATTATTTGTTCTAGGCCTTGGCTTAGGCCATTTCTCCCACCTGGAAAATCCGCTTCACTCCAACCCTGCATGTCTATATCCTACCTACCCTTCATGCTTTATTTCAAATGATGCCTTCTCCATCTAAATCATGTTTCCTGAGAACTCCCAGCACCTCTATTTAACCCTTTTATAGTTCACATTTTACACTCACTATAAGGCCCTGTTAAATAGTAGCTACCATTATTATTAGGCACTGGATTTTTCCAGTTCTACAAATGTTCTTATTTTCTTCCGTCTGCCCTTGTCTGCTCCAATAGATTGATTTAGCTCAAACTACATATTAGTATTGTGGTTGTTTTTATTTTTAAGATCAACTGGTTATAACAATTTTTAATTGTAAAGCTTCAGATTTTTCAACACAGCAAAAAATGATTTAAAATGTCTTTTTGGAACTCAGCTCATAAACAAATGCAACTTTAAAAACTGCGAGTTAAATCTGAAACATACTGGTGAGAGTAACATGGATGCTATCATATTAAAGGCCTTTGGAGGCGAGCTAGCATAGTTTACACGCCATTGGACCTATTTATAGAGCTGACTCCTTTCTGCAATGTCAACTGTAACATTATACTTATTTTAAGCCTCAGTATCTCAAATATCAGCCTCTACTAGTTGTACAGTTCTCTCTTATTTGATACCAGAGAGCCCAATGGAGTCTTCTGAAGAACCTAGTCAGATTAGCAAAGATAACTTTTTAGAAGTTCCTAATTTGTCTGATTCTCTTTCTGAAGATGAAGAAGTTAAAGCTACCTTCAAACCTGGTTTCTCCCCTCAACCTAGTAGACGAGGTTCTGATTCTTCTGAAGACATGTACCTGGGCACTCCGTCTTCAGGTACAAGAAGAGTTTCATTCGCTGACACCTTTGGATTCAATCTTGTGTCTGTCAAAGAATTTGATTGCTGGGATTTACCGAATGTTTCAACCAGTTTTGACTTAAGGAAGGACATTTTCCACACAGAAGAATATGTTTTATCTCCACTCTTTGAGTTGCCTTCTTCAAAAGAAGATCTTATGCAGCAACTTCAAGTACAGAAAGCAATACTGGAGTCAACTGAGTATCCTCCTGGGTCTACGAGTATGAAGGGCATTATTCGAGTTTTGAATATTTCTTTTGAGAAGTTAGTATATGTGAGAATGTCCTTGGATGACTGGCAGACACATTATGACATTTTAGCAGAATATGTCCCAAATTCATGTGATGGTGAAACTGATCAGTTCTCCTTTAAGATTTTATTGGTTCCCCCTTACCAAAAAGATGGCAGTAAAGTTGAGTTTTGTATACGTTACGAAACTTCTGTTGGTACGTTTTGGTCAAATAATAATGGCACAAATTATATACTGATTTGTCAAAAGAAAGAACAAGAGCCGGAGCCTGTAAAACCACGGGAAGACGTTCCTAATAGACAAATAAAAGGCTGCTTAAAGGTAAAATCAAGGTAAGGATATATCTTACATTCATTACTCTTCATAATCTTAGAGTATTTTATGTCATTCTTCATTTCATGTGTTATAAGAAATAGCCATTCTGTTTAAAAATATACTGCTCATTATATAGAAAACAATGGTGCTATGCTTTAACAATGTCAGCGCTATTCAAATAATAGCACTGTGTTATCTCTCCTCCAAATGCAAGGAAAAATATGGGTATAATATAATAAATGGAGGAGCAGGGGAGTACAATGTGCATATTGCCCGCCTAATGACTTACAAATTGTTAAATTCAACCATGGAATGTAGATTCTTAACATGTAAAGCTTCTTTTTGACATGTATAGTATATTTACTTTCAGTGGCTTTTAAATGTCTATGCCATACTTCAAAGCATTTCTGATTCTCACAAAACAGTGTTTCAATATGCTCTTAGTTCTCAGAAATTTGTAGGCTTCCCTCCAAACTTTTTAATGACTGATTGAGTCATATAGGGGTGTTTGGAGTGATACGTGTTAAGTAAATTATAACAGTGATGACTTTAACGACAAACTAAGAGAAAGACAAAAGTATATGAGTTATGTATGAATAATTATAAACAAATATAACATTATAGAACACAAAGTAGCATAAGTTAGTAAAAGCAAATGGAGCAGAATTAAAAAAAAAAAAAAATGACCCAAATAGAAATAAGGAGATTCAGCTTTATAGATCAGAGATTTGGGATGTGACTCCTCATTAGTAACCCTGCTCTCCTGTTAATATGAAAAAATAAAGAAAACTGCATTCAGCTGTCTCCACTGTAGAGTTGGCTAATTTCCATGACACTAGGTTAGTAGATAAAACATCCAGGAGGAGATAGATCCCTTCTGATCCTCCAAGTGTCTCAGTGGGAAAGTCGACATTGCTCCACAAGTCACAGGCAAATGTTTGATTGTCCTTTGGGTGGCCCATCCTAACTGTTACTAGACCTAAAGATTCTCACAATTGCACCAGAAATAGTGTAATTTGAAGAGGGAACTGTATTAGGAATCAAGACACTGAGATTCCAAGTGGAATTTAATAAAAAAATATAAGGAATAACGTTGGAAAAATTTTAACCTCTTTATGCTTTAATGTCTTGATTTATTATATGATAGTAAATAATAACACTAAATGTGTTAGTCAAACACATTTATGAACTAAATATAACATAGGTGGAAGCAATTCAATCATATAAAATATTCCTATTTTCATTATCCTTTAAAGTCATTTGAAAGATTGGCTTACTCCACTTTGAGAATTTTGCCAACTTTCTCAATCCAAATAAAACTTTCTCAGATTTTAACTGATGCTGTTAAGAGAATAATATAACCATAATCTCTACATGTGCTAAAATAATAACTTAGATGTTTATGAAATTACTTGGCAACATGTTACCTATATAGACAAAATAAGTTCAACACTATTTAACAAAGTAATTTATATACACAAACATGCACATTGAATACTTTACAATATCTATTAAACGTGCTGCAACTTGCTCTCTCTGTTAGTGAAAAGCAAAATTTAGAAAGGTCACAACCTTATTGTCAACATGCTAATAGAAGAAGCAGTGTTTAAGACCAAGGTATTTTCTGAAGTTTAAGATGCAGCTTTAAAAATACAAGCAGTGAACTATGGTATAGATAGAGGATTCTTTTGATAGATAAACCTTGACTTGAGACCAAGAACAAAAAAGGGCAACTGATAGGTCTAATCTTCTACCCCAGTTATGATATTATTGGAACTTCTCCTAGTCTAAGATATGTATAACTATATACATCCATACACACATTTGTATTCAGAACAGTAATCATTGGATTCATAGCGGACACCATTCAAGTTTTAATATTGCTTTGGGGAAAAACCTGAGAAGAACTAAACCACAAAATGGTCTAAAGGCCTGTAAAGTTTCCTAATGAGTTATAAAAATGGAAAAAATCTCTCTCCTTCAAAACCACAAATACATTTTCTGCACTTCTATAACTTAAAAATGACCAACATAATTCAAACCACATTTTGAAAAAAGCATTTGCCTCTGGAGGAGGCCTTTTGTGCTGAGTTTCAGTCCAACATGAATTTTTACATCTGATTTATATACCACTCAAAATGGAGTGTATAAAGGAAATCCTGACAGATCCTTAGAACAGCATGTGCCGTAATAGAATATTTATACAGCTTTTCCATGATATAATTTATATGCAATGGGGTTTCAAATATTCCTAAAACTCACACAAGAGAGCATTATCAAATTTCTAAATGAATATTGCAGTTGGATTTCATTGTGAAGAATTTAGTTAGGGAAAAAGAGCACACCTTATTAGTGTTATTTTGCAAAACGTGTAGTTGGCTAAAATAAAAGTGAACTAATACTTATTTGATCAAAAAAATTATAGCTTCTAAAATATCCTCCTCCCTTCAAAGAGTTATGGAATCTAGATAGGTTTTGGTGGTTGTTGTTGTTGTTGTTGTTGTTGTTGTTTTTAGTGTCCACACTTCCTCCATAGCTTAATTTGGAGGTCACTTCTTCCATAGGATAAATACAGAAGAGAAATTTATGTGGATTTTTGCTCCATACATGCAAGCAATTGATAATACTGTGTTATATAACTCAGAGTTAAAGGGAAAATAAACTGTCCTGATGCAGACAGTAACATCTAGCTCGAATTCTTTTTAAAACCAAAGTTAATTTCCTATCAGGGTCCTGGAGATTGTATCTTCTGAAAGTGTCAATAATTCCTTCTAATAAATACAGAATGAACTGTGGGAACACATTTAGTGAGGTAGGATTTCTCTTATGTCAATCACCCTAGGCACTATGCTTTTCCTGTGGAGATTTTTTTTCAGGTCAGAGACTGAAAATCTCTACATTGATATGGCTGTCTATTTGATGTTTCTTAATCTATCCACTTTGACAGAAAGAAATATCTAGAGGGAGAGGAAAGCAGAGTTTGTAACTCTCAGGCATGTGACTGAGAGTGACCCAAAGGTATTTAATTGCACGGAAAGTCATGCATCATGAGATACTTGATAAGTGTCACCACATATATGGCACAGGTGTATGTGTTAGCAAACAAACTAAGCAGATTTCTGATCTGCATTCCTTGGGATTTATTTCAAAATAAATGACCAAAAGAAATGAATGACATTGATATAAATTACATTAAATTTACAGAGATAAATAAACCAAAAATAGCATGCATAAGCAGTTAAAATTACGGGCTTCAGAGTTAAAAATATCTGGCCTCGAGTCCAAGCTCTACCATGCTGGCTGTGTGACTTTGGGCAAGTTTGGTTTCTTCATCTGTTAATTGGGAATAACAGTAGTACTACTATCTTCTAGGGGTTGAGATTTCTGTGGCATGATACATATTAACTTCTATGGCACAGTGTCTGGCCATGGTAAGTTTTCAGTAAATGTTAACCAGCATAAAAAAAGACAAGGCTAACTTTAGCTTTAGGTGGATCTCAAAAACCCTAGAAAGGCTCAACCTGCCCCAAAGTCTTGATACCAAGACTTTCCTTTCAGGGTTCCCAACTTTTCAGCTTTGGAGAGCCATTCCTTTGTCTGTTGCAGGATTTTAATCAATAAACAAAACTAATTCAATTGCAAATTTTCGTGAGAAATGTGTCACCTTATATCTGAAACACCCTGAAACTGGGTTTCTTAATGAGTATTAAAATTTCCACATTTACTGGATGACAAAATGGAGGAACAGAAAGGAAGGGGTAAAAAAAAAAGGCATGAATTTCAGCATTGAACAGACATGCAAATTAATCCCAGTAAAATATATAGTTAGTAGCTAGGTGATTGTGGACATATTACTTTACTTCTCAGCGCCTCAGTTTATTCATCTGTAAAATAGGGGTAATGATGCCTGATATTGTGATGATTCAATTACCATAAAATTGGATACTTTTAAGGCTTCTAGTAGAGTGCTGGCCACATACAGAGTAGTCATCAAAAGCGAAGCATATTCGCCATGATTATCAAATCTTGTTCAGCTAATTTCCTGATTCTTGGACTTGCATGATTTCTCTAGACCTCATAGTCTACCTTGTTCAGGTTCCAAAACTCATTCAACAAGTGTTTATTAAGGACCTGTGTGTTGTCAGACATCAGTATCCATGAGAAAAAGAAAAACATGGCTGCAAACATGACTCTGAGATGACGAGAGGCCCCAAAGAAAAGGCCTCCCAGGGGCTGAGAGAAGAGAAAGGGAAAGAGAGAGACCATCAGCTCTGATTCTTTGGGTATACGATGGGATAAAAAATAAAGTAAGAACCATTTACATTATGTTTCATGTTTTCTAGAATATGTGATCTATAACTGATCTTGTGCAAGGGCTAGAGGAGTGACCTTTTTGTTCCCCCACCAGCTGCTAAATGTATGTTCCCAACTGTTGGGTACACAGACTGACTTCATCTGGTTTTCTATTTTATTAAGTGAACCCAATTTATTATTTTAAGTAAAGAAATGGCATGATATAGGTGTTGGATGGTATTTATAACTTGGCCAGGTGAATGCAAATAAATTCCTGAAAGATTTCAATGCCAAAGGAGAAAATTGATCAGTCTTCAATTTTTGTACCCGAGAATAGAATAAGGCACATTCAAGAAGGGAAAAGAGAGAAGTATTTTTAAATATTTTAAGATTACAGAGAGTTTACCTTTCAGGGTGGTATAAAATCATCAAAATGAAGCCAAGAAAAGCATTGGAAAATGGAGCATAAGATATGGTAATGTTGCATGTTCCAGTCAGGCCCATTGGATCGTGAGACTTCCTTAATTTACACTTACAGTATAATCTGGGATCCTGGAAATAGTCCAAAGAGGTGTAAATAGCCCCATGAGGCCTTTAGGACTTAATGTATTCCATAACTAACTTGTTGTGAGTCCGTACTAATTGTGGAAGCCAGGTCTGGTTAAAGGGGGGGGGGGGACCCTGGCAAGGCCATATGGAAACATAAAACGCAGCTGCACAGGACCTGTCAAGAGGACCGTTTAGAAGCTGCCAGCTGGTTGACAGCAAGGAGCCAAGTAGCTTAGTTTCCTTGGAGATCTACCAGGGCTTTGTGGCTTCCTGGTTTTGTATAAACCCATAGCCCTAGAAGCCTAGACTCCATGGAGTAGTTTTGGAGCCTTTTCTGAGAGAAGAAGAACATGAGAGTCTCATCATTCAAGGTGTTTCTGAAGCTCTGGTTGAAGGAAATCACTATGGATCCCGTTTCTTACATGGATCCTCTGGATCTTCATGAGACTTTACTTCCCACCCAAAGCCCATCTGCAAGTCTACACAAATTCTTATAGGGCCCAAGCATTCTGAGCCAACAAGACTCCAAGAAGAAAAAATGATTATAATTTGGGACATTTAGTTTTCCACCTTCTTCCAGTTTTGCTGCCTGTGGCTCTTGTCCCTCTTCTAAGTTTTTACCCCAACACCCCAACAGAAATAATATAGGGGAAGTGACCTCAGGAGCAGACACCTGAGGTGGGCCCGACTCCTTAGTGCCCTGGCAGACGTAAAAGGTCTTCTACGCTCTGACACTTCACTTTGAAACCATGCCTGAAACTTTTACACACACACACACACACACACACACACACACACACACACTTCCCTTCCTTAAATGCAGACACATCTAGGATGGCAGGGACTATCTTTATCTTACACCTGATTAAAGTCAGCTGCACAAGGGGGCTTTAAGTGTGGATTGCAACAATGGAAATGGATAATTTAGAGCAGAGAGCATTATGGGATACAAGGCAAGTTTGTGTACGGAGTTGTAGTAAAGGCTCCATAGAGGCAAGAGGACTCGGGGGGGTCTGGACTGTATGTGTGTATTGAAGGGAAAAGGTGGATTCCATAAACAATGAGGCCTAATGGAAACAGCATACCATTTAAAGTCGGGCAGATTTGAGCTGTCAGTATAACTAATTACTAACTGTGCAAACTTGGATAAATTATATTTTTCATCCTTTTCACTAAGGCCAAAATAGGGATAATAATTTCTACTTGGCAGAGGTGCTATGAGAAATACATGAGTTAACATGTACAAGCATCTGTCTCAGTTGCTGATACTTTATATGCACTCAAAATGGCATTGGTGATAAATCCCACTTTTTAAAGTTTATTTATTTATTTTGAGAGAGATGCAGAGAAAGTGAGTGGGGGAGGGATAACAGAGAGAGGGTTAGAGGATCTGAAGCAGGATTCGTGCTGCAGACAGCCTGATGCAGGGCTTGAACTCATGAACCTCAAGATCACGACCTAAGCTGCAGTTGGACACTTAACTGACTGACCCACCCAGGCGCCCTGATAAATTCCACTTTTATAAATCTTGTATATGGCTAGTTCTATGCTCAGGATTAATGGAGGCATGCTTTTCTTTCTTATAATAATTTCTGCTGCCAGGACCCAGGCTAATACAAAGAGTTTCAAATTTAGTTGTATTATAGATTCAATAAGCTTTTGGTCACCAATCAGGGACACCAATATTGATGCCACTGCTGCTATGAGGAAAATTATTTCCAAATTCCAGCAATTTCTGGGTTACAAAAAAAATCTGGATTGCCTGTTCATAAGTTGAACACTACTTACAAAAACTACAACGTGTTTCTTTTAAGGTAGTTCTTAAAATAGTTCTTTTGGACTAAATAAATAAGTTACCTGCACACAACTTCACCTTATCACTTTATACCTATGAATAGAAGATGAAATTGAATTTTATGTAGTTCTTTTCCTCTAAGAAAATATATTATATACCATTGCATTTCAGTCATTTCTTTGTTTTAAAGCATTCTCAGTACCTTACCACTATATAAAAAAGAAAAAAATCTCCTCAGGACATATGTCTCAGATCTTTTCAGGCTTTTATTCTGCTTCTCTAATAGTTCTACTTGGGTAAATGCCATGGTAGTGTTATTATTTATTATATAAGTAATAACTGGTTTTGAAAGCTTAATCATATCACCCTGCTGTTTAAAGATTTTATGACAAGATAGAAATTGCTAGATTGGAATGCTATATGGCATTGTTTAGTGACAGAGACCAACTGTACATTAAACAAACCTGTCTCAGGAAATTTTGCTCAAGTGAAACGGTCTGAAAATGAGGTGTGTTGCAAATAAGTACCATTTACGTCACAAATAGAAATGGGATTCAAACTGTCATAAGACAATGACTGTCCTATGTGTGGTTGTAGATTTGAATTTTATTTACCCCTTTTGAAATCTGTAGTAGTAAAAAACACAAAATATCCCCCAATTCAGATTTGTAAAGCATGCCAAATAGTAGGCCCTTTTCTTAATTATGTGAAACAGATTTTATAGCCCATTTAACATTGATGGTATTCTGATTTGTTTTACAGATTTAAGCTATGATACAAATCAAATAGACTATAACTTCCTAAGTAAAACCCCAAGCTTATTTTCATTCTTAAAAATTACTGTGGATGTCCATACACAATTACAAATCACATAGAAATGTGTAGGTAAATTTCAGCTTCATAAGCCATGTGTGAAATGAAACTGGGAACAATACTCACGTTTTACTAATATCTCCCTTTGAGGATTAATACAGCTGATTTTATAATGTACTGTCATATGTTAAATCTTTTGGGTATTTACCAATAGAAGCATTGCACAGATTTTGAAAATCACATTCAGGTGCAATAGAAAATATAACCTTCACATATATTCTAAGTAGGTCTCTATTGTGTTTGGTGTAAATAAAGTTATAATCATTGTTTCCAATGTTAAAACACACTTGATTTCTGAGTAATTTTCAACAAGTCGTATTGTTTTAGAAAAGACCGCTTAATTCATTTGCTTTCAGGCAGACTTATGCCAAAAACTACTCGGGCCGAATGGTTATATACTCTCTTATTAATCATCTACCGGGAAATTGCGCTCTTCAGTAATGTATTCTATCAGGAATTCCTTGTCTTTTATGTCCCATTCATATTGTTCTATGTCTTTAATCTTGCCATTTGTTTCCTCGGTTTCTGTGACTGATTTCTATTTTCTTTGTCAAGTAACCTAACAACTTTAGATTGTTACCCTGCAGGCCTAACTAGTAAACTAATAAACTAGTTTGTAGTATTCTAATGCAAAAATCAAAGAAGAAAAAAAACCTCCTCACCAACTAGATTTTCTGAAGGAGTGAATGGTGTCACTATTACAAGGATGGCACTGTGGGCACTAACATTTCAGGTGAGGCAGGGAACAGAAGGCTGCTAAACAGCTCTTCCAACCCTGCCATTAGTAGGTTTGAGTTCTGAGTTCTGGAGTGATTATTATTATTACTGTACTTCCTATGGGAGTCACAGAAGAGAAAGATACTTAATTTACAAAATTACAAAGTTAGAGGTATTTCAGAAGATTACTCAGTGTATTTCTCAATTCTACCTAAAAAGATAGCTGTTAGAATCTTAGACAAATAATGAATAATTTAGAATAGCTATGTACACTATTTTATAGATATCTAATATTTTAATAAAATTTCACTCAAGAATATAACTGTATAAGACAATGAAAAGAAATTTTGAATAGGTTTATAAAAATCAAATGTAGTCTAAGCCAGCTGAAATTTAAATTGTTAAGAGTATCCTTTTGTAGAAAGGTTAATACAATGTCTACAAGCAGAATTCATCTGAATAGATGTTAAATTTCTTGACTGTGTGTGTGTGTGTGTGTGTGTGTGTGTGCTATTTGCTTTAATGAATATATGCAGAGGACTGGGAAAGCTAATCCAGTTCATAATTTATTTAGTAAATTGAACATAGGGAGCAGTAGAAGTAATACTGTCCATCTATATTCAAATTATTCTTGACTCAATTCCTTTTTGTGGAAAAATATACACACACGTATCTGTTTTTATGGGCTTTTTACTTAAACCTTATCTTGTTTGTGTATATGTGTGTGTAATACATAAAGACATTCTTCAGATAGATCATATGTTTGCTAATCGTGTGCATATTTTCTGTATTAGTAATATCTCATTTAAAGCTAACTTTGGCAAACAAAGTTAAATTTTTAGATAATGCTTGTTATATGGACATTCAAGACATTTGTTTACCATTCTCATTAAACTCATGTAGTTCAAATAGGATCCCTTTTGCCCTTATATTGCTTTGGGGTTTTGTTTGTGTGTTTGTTTTGTTTTAAGTTTAAGAGAGAGAAAGAGAGCAAGGAAGGGGCAGGGAGGGAGGGAGAGAGCAGGAGAGAGTGGGAGAGAGCGAGAGAGAGCGAGAGAGAGCGAGAGAGAGCGAGAGAGAGCGAGAGAGAGCGAGAGAGAGCGAGAGAGAGCGAGAGAGAGAGAGAGAGAGAGAGAATCCCAAGCAGGCTCCTCACCATGAGCGCAGAGCCTAACTTGCCACTCAAGTCTCATGAATGGTAAGATCATGACCTAAGCCAACTGAGCCACCAGCTGCCCCTTGCCCTTATATTTCTTTGTTATTCTTCCTTTAAATGACAGTATTTCTGGCCATATTCTTTCATGGAGTAGTTGCTGCTAGGGAACAAAAGCAAACAGCTTTCCTTAAATGAAAGGATTGCTGTTTACCATGTTTGTATCTGATGTAATTTATTTAGAGACAGAAAAATTAACATTTAACAGAAGACTTATTGCTTATCATATATTTGTATGTCTGGAAGGAAGAGGACTTCTGTCATAGGGATCTCGGTATCTGTTTAGTCAGAATGTTTACAAAGGTGGCATTTACAGTGGTGGCCTTTTCCTGTACTTAAAGAAAAACTCATGTGTGTGTCATCTTCCCAATTGGACTGCAAGTTCCTTGAGGCCAGGAATGATGTTCGTCTAAGCGTTATTCCTCACTGTAACTAATAAAAGTATTTGCATATAAAAAGCTCCTAAAGATATCTATTAAAGGCAACTGGTTTTCTCATTGATAACCCTGAGGCCTAGTAAAATCCAAAAGCAGCTTCTGAATAATTGAAGAATGAATTATGCTTGTTACGGTTTAATGATGAGTACGTTTATTGTTTTCACAATCTTTAAAACTCAGATGCCTTCTGGACATCTCCATCTGGATATCCAGGTGGCAAATTAATTCCCTTGATGTCTCACACCAAAGTTACACTACTCCTTAAATCATAACTCTTCTTCCTTTATTTTATATTTTGTTTAAAATAATAACAACATCCCTGCCATGCATATAAAAAACTTAATAAAAGACAACATCCCTTAATAAAAGACAACATCCCTGCCATGCAAATAAAAAACATAAGAACTGATTTCTCTTTTGCTGGTTCCTATTGATTCTATACCCATATTATATTTTATGGCCATGAGGTAATGATCGTGTATCTGATCAAAAATAAAAATTACTTTAAAAATTAAGAATAGAATATATAAAGACTATATTTTTATATTATAGAATTTTTAAAATTCTATTTTAAATTTTAAATTAAATTTAAATTAAATTAAATTACAATTAAAATTTAAATTTTAAATTAAATTCTATTATAAAAAACAACAGATGAAAAGCAAATTTGTCTCTGCAGTAACTTTCTCAACAATTGAGAAATAAATTAATATGGTCTACTATGGGATTGTCTACTATGATGGTCTTTTTTTCTATCCCGAGTCTTCCCGAGTCTTCCCAAGACCTGATTCATGGAGTCACCATAATATTACTTTGAAGTAATGTCAAATAATCTTATCTCAAATAAAATAAATATTCATTGGTTGGCCTTTGACTTTCTTTATACCACAGTCCAGACCAGTGGGACCAGAGCCAGAAAAATTTAACATGCTGAGTAATGAAAGACCAAAGGCAGATATTGCATGTCTACTGATCAGAATTGGGTCATTCATTCTTTTTTCTTGCCGGGGCTAGGACTGAAGCCAATACTCAGATTAGTGCTACTGTTGCTCATGTGCTGCTCCCTCAGCCTGACACCTGTGGATTCTGGGCCTGCCTGCTGTCCTGTTAGCTTTTCTTTATTTTATTGTCTTCCCTTGCCTGGGCCTTTTGCCTCTCCTGGATGCCTCCTGTGTACCTAAAGCTCAACTGTATTAAGTTGTTTGGCACTTTCAGCTCTGTCTTGGGATTGCAATCTTGGTCTTCCCCTACATGAAATCAAAAACCAAAAATATTTAAGGGGACTAATGCAATGCATCTAAATGTTTAACCTTAAATCTACAAAGGTAGTGTGATGGATCTGCTACACTCTATATAATACTATTTACATTTTTTTGGATATAACTTTAGATTTAAAGAAAAGTTACAGGAAGAATAGGAAGACTTCCCATATTCCTGTATGCAGATGTTTTGAAACTATATAACACAGGGGCCCATTTGCATTGATTCTTATAGGCAAGAGCTTTAACTTTTGAAAACTTTAAGCAATGGAAAGTTTCTAGTTTATAGCTAATTGCTGATTTTGCAGAACATAAAATACCTTGAAAATACTTGCTGAAAATGTTAACAAGCTCAAAGTGAAATAGTACTGTCATCATCAGACAGTATAAAGTTTTAATTAAAATTTTTTTAAACATTAAAAATTAGAGTTTTATGACAGTAAGATTTGTGAAACAAACATCTATCTTAGGAAACTAGCCTAAATAATTATATATTTTTATGGCACAAATACTAATATGCTCCCCCTACACTGACACAGTAATTAGTTCTTATATCATCACCCTCCACTGACACCCCATAGTTTTCATTAAGAGTTTTATTATAACTTTACTAATATTTTAAAGAACTTTATTGTATAAAACCTAAAGTCTTGACCCAAAGTGAAAATGTATTATTGAGGGAGGGAACGCATGGCATTTGTAAATAGTTCTTATGTTATAAGAAGTTTTTAAGTGAAGTTAGGTAGAAATTAAAGTTTTATTATTTAAACTTGTTGTTTCCCAATTAAGTTTTTAAAAACGTTTATGTATTTATTTCGAGAGACAAAGAATCTCTAGTAGGCTCCAGGCTCAGCACAGAGTCCAACGGGGAGCTCCATCTCACAACTGCAAGATCATGACTCAAGCCGATATCAACAGTCTCGTACTTAACAGAGGCCGCCACCCAGGTGCCCCCAGTTAACTTTCAAAGTACAGGTGGAGATGGGTTCCCACTGAAAATGTTATTTGTGAGACTGAATTAAACATTTTCTGGGTAAGGCATTGTTGTTGAGAAACTTGGGGGGGTATTTTTTTAGTACAGTCCAATATAATGGTCTGTGATGAATTGTAACCTCTAAGGAAATTAATTTTTTGAAACCCCTTTCAAAATTATGTTGGCATGATTATAAATGTCAATTGTGTGCGTGTGTGTGTGTGGGTGTGGGTGTGGGTGTGTGTTTCTCTAATTCCTAGGGAATTCCTTGGCCAGTTATGGTAATTTTTGATGAAATTCCTTTCATTCTTTTAATTTTGTACCTAAGGATCTGTAACATTAGTTAGAACTTGGCTACAAAACGAGGTGGGACTTTCATATCATGTATGGACTATATCACACTGACAACTTTCATTCTATGATATTAATATTATGATATTACTACTTTAATAAGTTACCTTGTCCTTTCATTTAGAAATTTCTAATTATATAAGCTTAAAGAATATATGTTTTAAATCTATCACATTTCTATAGTGATATAAAGTTATCTCCCATTAGATCACTTTTATACATTGTAGTCAGCAATACCACTTCATTTCATATAAGAAATTGGGCAAAAGGGATCTATTTGATCAAGTCTAGAAAATATTTAAGAGAAGTCAGGTTTGTGATTTAAGCTCTCTAATCTGCTGTGGCTCTGAACTAAAATGCCTCAAGCAGCCACTTATTCATAAAGAAATAAGAGGGTTCTTGTTTTATGTAGAACACTTCTAGGTAGCTTCTATCTTCAAGCGTGGATTTGGTTAAGGGATAATATTTATATACCTGAAGAGTTAGCTATCAACATAGTATGTGCCAAATGGAATGACGTACTCAGAGAAAATAAACGGAGACACGGAGCAATAGGCATTCAAGAAAGGACTGTACTTGTAGGCTGCCCTCATTAGGAAGGGCATCTCAGAGGAATTGAGCTTGGCGTTGAAACGGTAAACCCCGGTAGGTGGAGGAGGAGCAGGAGAGCATTTACACAGAGTAAAAAATATTTGTGGAAAAGACAGTGCGAAGGACAACGGGAGGATTTTGTTGGTCAATCAGACTGCCTAGAATGGACAGAAGTGTGAAAGTCAAACTTGAAAAACAAAGTTGAAAATGAACTGTGCCCTCTTGCTAGGCTGAACATCTGAACTTTAGTCTCCCTATTCAAAGATAAAGTAGTATTTCAATTATATTAATTCAGAAAGTATTCAGGATAAATAAATGAAAAGTATGAACTGGGTTGCTAACTGTATGAAATGATATTGATTTACTTGTAAATGTTCAGCATAATTGCCCTCATGTTTTTCTCCTAACACGTTTCTACTAATCATGTTTTATGGAAGATCCCTTATTGCCTTGAAAAACTGCTTATGGCATTTATGAACACCATTACACTTCTGCTTGTGTTTTGGGTGTCTCATGGTTTAAAATCTTTTTTATGTTATTAACCATTTTTTTTTACTGTGTCTTTACCATTTTTACTATTGGAATGGTTAAATATAGGTTTTATTCCTTTCTCATTATCAATGTTAGTTGTTTCATTTTGCTATAGGTCATCCTTAATATAAAAAGCAGATATGTATGATGGCACACATTTTTAGATATTTCTAAACCTATTTCATGGTCATGCCTGGGGAAATTTTCTTTTTATAATTAGTTGATCCAAATTCTTCCTTTAAAATCTAAGGGTTATGTTTTAACTGAGTGAGAAAGATTAGTCCAGGCGTCTCAATGTTTATCCTTGTGGTTGGGCATATGGAAATTACCCTAGTATGGTCCCTTCTATAACACCAGTGACCTCAAGATTGACAGAGTATGAGTTTTGGTTAACTTGAAAGAAAAAAAATCAGAATATCAGTAGCAAAGGTCTTACTGTGCTCTTCAGCTTGTGCATGGATAGAGAATAAACAAACAAAAGACACTAGTGACTGGAGAAATCAATCAAGGGTCTTCATACATTCAACAAGTGTTACTGAGCACATACTACACGTGCCAGATACTATTGGAAACAGCAAGGATACATGAGTGAAAAAATGACAGTCTCTTTCCTTGGTTAGTTTAGATTCTAATGGAGGGAAAACTAATAAGTAATTAACATAACGAATAAGTAAGTTATGTTAGAAGATGACAAATGCAGCTGAGAATATAAAACGCAAAGCGTCATAAGAAGAATTAGTAAAGACGGCACATCACTGAGGAAATGACAACTGATCAGAGACTTGAAGAGAGTTAGTCATGAAGAAATCTGGGGGAACAGAGTCCCATGCTGAACAAAGCAGCTGGGGCAATATTTGAAGCGATTTTAAGTGATGAACCTTTCCCTTTTGTCTACTTATGTCTCCTATAGACCCTGGGGCATATTTTCCACAGGACCAGTCACTACCTCACCACAGGGTCCGTGACAGAAAGGGAAGCGTGCAGTAAAGAGAAAACAGCTTCTCTTTGACACCATACCTTTCCAGGATCCCTTTCCCCTTTTCCTGGCTGCTTTCTGGCTGCCCAGGTTCTTATAGCTTATCTTTCAAAGGTCCATCTTTTCCACTGAAGGACCAAGTTGCAGCTTTGTTTTAGTGAAGATGGAGTTGTGTTATAGTGAATCTAAACAAAGAAGAAATTTAACACTGGAGTTATTTGAATTTAAAAGCACTAAATAATTGTACCTATCATTTTTACTTTCACATATTTTGTTTATCCTGATTATAGACTACTAGTATCATATATATATAGTATTGTACAAACTTGCATAATAAGTTTATGTAAAATGAGATATGTGAAAAGAATTTTTTTTCATAAAATCAACACCATACATATACAAACAAAGCAAACCATTGCGAAATGCCGATTCTCAAAGACAGCAAGTATAATCTTCTAAGTGCCTTCACTTGTGTATCATATCAGGAAAAAAGAAGACCAGAATATACCTGGTTGTGGCATTTTTACATGAAACATTCTCTTACATACGATAAACTCCCAAAACATGAAGCTATTAGCATTATCCACAAACTTACATTTAAACTGTGAAATTGAAAGTTCTGCCTTTTTCAACACTGTTTTACTAGTCTGGGTCTAAAATTTTACAAACACTATCAGTTTTATAATAGCAATATGGTTCTTAGTGTAGAAATTATGAATGTTTCTTACCCTAAACAACATGTAGTTTTCCTTTCAGTTAAAAAAAAATAAGTAAATTTAGATTCACTGAAGTATGGATGGGCAATCTCCATGATGAATGAAAATTAATTGTTTTATAGACATAACAGTAGCAGAAATACAACCTGTGTAAAATTTATATTAATGCTAGCATATTTGATTATATGTTCCGTCTCCTCTTTCCACCCCACGAAAACTCCAAGTATTTTTACTGAAGGAATCAATTTCACACTAACCATACCTTCCCAGAGCAGCCAGTGTAGCAGCGTAAACCAGGGTTTCTCAAGTGTGGCCGCACATAGGAAAGGGGGATAAAAGGGCACCCATACGTAGGCCCCATGACAAAGACGAATTGCACTTGTCAGGGGCTGGGCTCAGGCACAGGTATTTTTAAAAAGCTCCCCAGGTGTTTCTGTTATGCCCCAGGATTAAGAATAACTGGTATAATCTGAAGACATAAACACAGGTGTTCTGAGTTAACTTTTTTAAAAAAATTGCAATTCATTTGGTCTCAGTACCCACTAATAGAGTTTAAACGAAAAGAAAGTAAATCTAAACGAAGTAACACTTTTACAGGTATGGCACGTGAGAGGGTTAAGTAATAGTAGCAGTGTTAAAGATAAAGTTAATTACCATTTAGAATGAAGTAAATTTTAGAAGTTTTCTTTTAAAAGTTTGTCTTTTTGAGAATTGTGTATTTTATAAATCAGAAAATCAAGCTTTTAAAAAGTGTCTGTAATCAGATTGCAGGATCTCCTCTTCCTCCAGTCTGATCTCTCTTTGCAAACCCATGTATCTACACAGCCAGCTCCCTCCCTTCTTTCAGTTTGGGTTAGTGCTCCTAGTATTTTTTTTCTGTAGGACCCCAGACTTCCCCAGTCGTGAATGGTACAATTGTGATTTTTAAACTGCTGGTTTTATTTATCTTTCTTTACACTGTAAACTTTATGAAGGCAGAGTTTGTTTAATCTTGGCTTGTGTTTGTGGTTTAACTTCTACTATAATGTCTAGCAAATATTAAATATCTGTCCATCGAAAACACACTGAGTTGTGTCTGACATTCTGAATTAGCATGATGTCCAATAGATGGACTGTGTCCTTCAAGCCCACTTGGTAGTACGATTCTTCAGAGTATTGACTCCAGAATCTTCCTCTGCCTTGTTGAAAGTGTGGCCGAGATACCACCTTTGGCAATGTGGCTGCATCTCAGCAGAATTTGGCTCTTGCACCCGACTCCTTCAGCAATCCCAGTCTGTGGCCCAACTTCTTTAGTCACCTGCTCCTTGCCTTTTGACTCATATCAGGTTCTCAACTAGTCCTTCCAAGCACCATATTGCTCTTGTACTAATCTTCAACCATAGTCTATCTTATTGAGCCCTTCTCACTTCATCTTCTTAGGATTTCCTAGTAATAAACTTTGCTCTATTTAATCAGGGATCCAAAGACCTTCAACCGGGAGAGTCATCTTGGCACTGATGAACTCCTCCATGCTTACTCTATCTCTTCTAATGGTAGGCTCCAGACAAAATAACATGATGTTTGTACTGTGAGCTTCCTAAATCAGTTGGACTTGTTTCCTTAAATCTACATATTCATTTGGATCATTTCTGTATCTGTTTACAACTACTTCAGTCTAGAATCTAGGTAGGACCAATGACTGTTGGATGTTTTCTAGCATTTGGTATTGAAATTAGCATTAGTGAGAATGTGAAGTATAATTAGCTGCTTGTGATAATTATATTAATAAAAATTATTTATATTAAAAATAATATTTTTCCCTAAAGAGATTTAATCAAATAAAGTCTATATAGGAACTCTCCAAGGTAGCAAAGACTTTAGGGCTAATAAAAATTACAGCCATCATCCAAATTAAAAACTTTTGCACTTCAAAAGACACAGTCAAGAAAGTGAAAGGGCAACACACATAATGGGAGAAAATACAAATCCTATAACTAGTAAGTGAGTTACATGCAGAAGAATTCTTACAACTCAATAATAAAAAGAGAACTCAATTTTAAAATAAACCAAGGGGTGCCAGGATGGCTCAGTCAGTTGAGCGACCAACTCTTGGTCTCAGTTCAGATCATGACCTCATGGTTTGTGGGATTGAGCCCCATTGTGCAGAGCCTGCTTGGAATTCTCTCTCTCTCTCTCTCTCTCTCTCTCGCTGTCCTCCCCTCTCTCTGCCCTTCCCTCATTTGCACGTGCTCTCTCTCCCAAAATAAATAAATAAATTTTAGAAATTAAATAAAATAAAATGAAATAAGCATTTGAATAGATATTTCTCCAAAGAAGCTATTTTAATGACCAATAAGCACATAAAACAGTAGACAACTAATTAATCATTAGGGACATGCAAATCAAAACCACAGTGAGGTATTGCTTCACACCCACTAGAATGATTATGATGGATAAGAGATAATAACAAGTGCTGGCGAGGGCATAGAGAGATTAAAACCCTCATGCACTCACTAATGGTGGGATTATAAAATAGAACAGCCACTTTAAAGGAAAATAATATGACAGTTTCTCAATATGTGAAACATGGAATTATCACAAGCCCAGCAATTTCACACCTAGGTTTCTTCCAAGGGAAATGAAAACATATGCCCACGCAGATACGTAAATGTTCATAGAAGTACTGTCCACAGGAGCCAAAAGATGGAACAACCCAAATGCCCGACAACTGGTGAATGGATAAACCAAGTGTGGTGTATCTATATAGTGGAATACTATTAAACAACGAAAAGAAAGGAAGAACAGATACAGGCTACAACACTGATGAGCCTCAAAACATGATGCGCTGTGAAAGAAGCCAGACACGAAAGAACACATACGGCATAAATGAGTTTGTATGAAATGCCCAGATTAGGCAAATATATAGAGACAGGAAGATTAGTACTCCAGGGCTGGGGGTGGGGAATGAAGAGTGATTCTAAGGGACATGAACTTTCTTTTTGGGGTGCTGGAAATGTTTTAAGATTAGGTTTTTGTGATGGCACAACTCCATCATATACTAAATATACTAAAATGTACTGAAAATATACTAAATATACTAAAAATTACTGAATTGTACACTTAAAGTGGGTGAGTTTATATACACATTATACCTCTATAAGCTGTTAGCTTAAAAAAAATTACTGATTTTGTATGGAAAAAAAATACTGATTTTGTATGGAAATACGAATTTCATGATAAACAGACTTCTGTAGACCCACTGCAGAGTTTAGGGTTTATGGAATTTAGAAATAGAGTCTGTTTCTCCTGAAATGTAGTAGAGAAGCTATTGTATTTTAGACAAGGCTAGAGTAATAAAGTGCAAGAAAATGAATATGGGTAGTATACAAAGTCCCACATGAAAAGGTATATTATAACATATTTTCTATACATGAAATATGGATAAGTTTCAAAAAATACTTGAGTATCTCTCCATGAATTCTGTAGTTAATTCTGCTGTAGGAATAAAGAATATGTTTGATCCCCTCCTTGTGGTATGTTAATTCAAAGACAAAGACGGAACAACTTTCACTCCATAATATTTTTTCTTATTGTTTCAATAGGAAATGTGGATATTACCTTCAACTTTTTGCAACATGCAAAATGCCAACATAATAATACCAGCTAATACTTACTGATTACTTGCTCTATGCTAGACATAGAGTAGTATAAATCCATTTCTTCATTTAATGTATTACATTGGTATGAATAGTTACTCTTCTTGGTTTAATTAAATGTTTTTTCTTCTTGCGTCTTCTTTCTTGGGCTTTTCTCAGCTCTCTGTTTCTCTTTCCCCTCCCACTTTCAGGACAAATGATACTATTCACGTTTCAGAGTCTCACTTTTTAAAAACAACGACTTTGTTCACGTTGCCCTGCCTTTAGCCAAAAACCAATTTGACCTTGGAGAAATATCTCAAATCAGGTTTTATGCTGAATTTTTACTGCTTTATTCAAAATGTTCAAGCGATTTGTATATGTAAACCTGCATTAAATCCAAGAAACATGGGCTGAAGGGGAGGAGGTCTTTGAATGTGAAGTGATAGATTCCACGTGAGTGCAGAATCTTTTGTGAAGAAATCCACAACAGAAGATGGAAGAAAGAAAATAGTTCACAAAAGGGGTGGGTGAAGGGTGGCAAAAAACATGTAATGCAAAATGTGGACATTTGTGAGGGATGCCTCAGTGCATTGCATTAATAATTTGCATATTAAGAAGTCACGAGTCTTCGCGTTAATGAATCCCTAACTAGTCTCTGACACAATAGACTGAACCGTCCCTAGAGGAGTCATTATGGCCTATCATGTCAATGAGCCGCATATTAATGACTCTCTTACATGCTCATCAACAGGTAGCCTAATAGGCTTCCATTGAGTTCTTTTTCATTTGCTTTTTAAATGTATCCTCTCCTTCCTTCCTTTTGTAATACTATTGTGAAGAATTGACAAAAAGGTGCATTAAGATGATTTTAATGTGTGACGTAAGTTCACAAAAGCATTAAATTTGGAAATAATGCTTTAAGCCTTACTTGGTCTGCCTAGAAAACTTTTCAAATGCAGCTAAATACAAATCCACTTGGATAATAGGGTTCTTATTTGGATTTTAACATAAACCATCCAACCCAATTTATCATATTTCTCTTTTCCCTGATATATCAATTTATGCTGTGATTAGCATAAGTAGAAGAGCTAGTTTGGAAATATGTTGGTGAAACTGAATTGCTTGAGAATGGAAGTGAATTACAACGGATTTCATATCATAAACACTCATTAAAACTAAAAAACAGTCGCTGATAATATATAAAAAATTCAAAACATAGAGGAAATAGACATGTATAATTCCATAGCAAGGAAGAAACAAGCTAAGAATGGCTTTATAGCTTTTAAATTTAACAAAGGTAGTCACAGGAAGGCACTGCGTATTGGAACTTTTCTAACTTGCTTTGTCATGCCTCTACGTTTGTTGGTCCCAATTATTATATTTAAGATATCTGGTGAACTTTTACAAACATAAAACCTGTGATCTCCTAGAAGAAATACTGCAGAATTGTTCTTTCAGTATTTCTACTGAACTGTATACCATCTCACCCAACTTACTATCCAGATGAAGGAAAGAGTATTGACACATGCTTGAAATTCTTGGTCAGGAGACAGGAATGGACAGAAGCTGGGAAAAAAGTTGGAGAAGTTTCTTAGCACTTTGTTCCCCATAAAAAAAAAAAATGAATTACTACTTGTCAACACTGCTATCTTGAAACACAGTTGAGGGCAAAGATGCTCAGGTGAATAGTTGCAGGCTGGTGCTCTGACTTCATACCTATCACCCTTACTTCGGCAACAATTCCTTCCGAGAGGTGTCACTTCTGGAATGATTGGATTTTCAAGTCTGGAAGTCTCATGCTCCTTTGTATTGACTCCGTCTCCCAACCCTTCCAAACATACACTGGATATATCAATTTACACTTTAAAGTACTTTCTCTCTTTTTTTCTATAGAAATATTTATTTATTTATTTATTTATTTATTTATTTATTTAGTGCTTCACACATTTATTTTATTTACTTTTAAGAGATATTTTGGTCACTGTGGGGGTCGAAATTGCTTTTTCTTAAAACAGTTTCAAAACGACATGTAACACAAATGCTATAGAGCTGGGATGTCAAAGCTCTGGATTTAACAAACCAAATAGCTTAGGCAATGCTTACATGTAGATTCCACAAAGAAAACATGTTGAATCAGAATTTCTTAAACTGCAATTAGCTGGCTCAGTAGTCAGGACTCTGTGAATAATGACTTTTTACACCACCAGAGACAAAATCAGTATCATTATGACAAAAATAATGCCTGCAATTTAGTATCTTCTGGAAAAAAAATTCACATGACAACACTCTGATAATTTTTGAAAGATGGAGATGGTATAAAGCTCTTAGCAATCACTTTGCTGGGGAATTGTGGAGAAAAAGAATGTCAGACTTCTGAGGTAGCAAGAGTCTCAGCTGAATAATCACTAGTTTCTTGTCACCCACCTACTCCATGGGTGACAATTACTTCCTTTAAAACTCAAGTGAAATAAGGACTTTGGGCCAATAAGTTTAAGAATATTTTCTGAAATCTCTTTGATGTGTATTCTTTAGTTTTTCCAGTACCTATCGCTTATAAACATTCACATTTCTCCCTCAGTGGAGTATAACGAGTATAACTGGCAGGACGTGGCAGAGGCCCCCCTTGGGCCAGGTTTACCTATAAGCCTTCTTCACTTAAAATTCATGGATTCTACTTATAATCACATCTCCTCCCAAAGCAACCTACAATGTTTGGTTCACACTTGGCTCTCCAAGATCCTCCTACATCCTCACAAATTAGTACCTCTTTAGAAAATACACATTGCCACAAAATGGCACATGTTGCCCAGATGCCATCACAGAATTAAATCTAAGTAGTTGTTGTTTTGTTTTGTTTTGTTTTGTTTTTGTCCTGATTCCTGTGAGGTGAAGTGAGCAAGAAAAAAAAAAAAAAGCACCTAGTGCTTTGACATAACAAAGCAGATTCGAAGGGGCAATCCTGAGTAGGAAAAAGGGTGACAAAATGAAGAAACTTTGGAAAAGAAACAAAGAATTTTTCAGCAAAAGTATGTTTTTCAGTTATTGAAATTTCCTGCATCAAGAAGGCACAGTACCATTGTTTCCAGTACATATTCACGATCAAGCACTGAGGCAATGGGCAATGCTCTAACTGAGAAATCGAAGTAGAGATTTTCAGAAATGTAGTGAATGGAAAACAGGTAAATGACTCTATAAAACCATCTGCTCCCTAATGTCATGGTATGTGTTTAGTTTCTCGAATGCTTGAGCAGTTCACTAGAGTTTACGCAAGGGGCGTGTGGTTTGCCATGGTTTACGATTATATTTTAAAAGTAATAAATTAGCTTATATGTTACATATTATCCAATACACTTATTTATCCCAACCAGTTTTGATACTGGTAATGTTCCATTATTTGAAACGTTCTACCTGGACAAAAGTAAAATAATGTGGAAATACATGATTCTGTCACCTTTATTACAAAGAATAGAAGATGAGCTCACACACTGTGCAGGTAGGATTTCTATCAATTTGAACTGATACTGCTGGTCATAAGATTTTATCAAGAGTTTATTTTTGACTGTATTACAATTTTAGGTTAACAGCTATTTCTACTGATTCTTCTAGCATTTCGATTTTTTTTAATTAGTTTAAGAAATTTCCAAATTAAACATGTCAAAATTATATTCATAGATACTCCTATTATTTATATAAATATAGAACTCTAAAACTGGAAGGCATGCTATTTAATAGCAAAAGTGAGAAGAGCAAATTCCTTCCAATTTGAACAATAAAGGGGTTGACAAGTGGTGGATGCCAGGCTGTGCGGAGAAGGTTCGTGGAGCTCAGTGGAGTCTCAGCAAGGAAATCCCTTGATGCGTTATCAGTGCTTGCCATGGATGCCAGAGAGGGAGGCCAGCATGAGGGTATTGTATTTGATATCCCTAATCTCATTCAGAGCTTTTGCTTTAAAGATAAGGAATGTGATGTCCACAAAAACCATGTTCCTTACCGTATTAGTTATTCATCTCCAGATTCAGCATCGAAGGGAATATAAAGCCATTTAAAAATTTTGAAGTTTTTCTTTAAGATGATTTCCTGCTTCTTTCAATCCCTGTTAATAATGCAGAGCTGTCTTCCTTTTACTGTCCTTTCTTTAACATCAAGGAACTGAACGTAACTCGTCTTTCAATCTAAATCCCTTATGCATCATGCCTTTAAATGTTTTTCCTTAGATACGTCTGTGCACAATTAGAAATTTATCTCTTTAATTCTCTCTCTTTTGATCATATATTTCGCTTCTGTTTTCAGTTTTATTCATGATTAAGAGAAGACTCCAGGTATTGTAACACGAGAGGAATAGATATTAAGCGCTAGTAGTTAGTTAATGTATTACAAACTTTACCTCTCATTAAGTACAAGCTTTTGCTTCCTTTCTTCCTCTAGTTCAGAAATGGCTAAAATAAAAATGTCTGAAAGTCTTTTTGGTATTTCTAGAAGTAGCCATTTGTCTGTGCCAATGTCAAGGCTAATGTACTCTTAAGTGTCTTTTTAAAAAAATCTCAATTGAGGTACATATTTTTTTTTCTAATTTAAAAGCTCTCCATTCATTTATTTTCCTTTCTTTCTTTAAAGGAGGATGATAGAGGAAATAAAATGAGGTCCCCAGCTTTGAACAAAAGGACAGGCTGAACTTCTCAGTTCAACGTTTATTTACTCTTTAGCTGTTTATCTCAGAGTGGAAGTTTGATTCTCTTTGAGCAATGCCAAGCATTTTCAAGCAGTGTTAAGGAGACACAGAGACAAGTCATGACTCACTTTGGAAGTGATCCTTTTTTATGCCAACTTTTTTATTCCTCTTGGAAAAGAGTTACACTTTTGCTGCCTACAACCTAATCCTGACATTTACCCTGATTGGTTAGGTAATTCCATCACATCAGACGTAGATTGTGTGGAATGGGTCTCCGAAATGTTTCACTCCTATTTTAAGAGACATATGAACTTTTAGCACAATGGCATTACAGGACCTTAGGAAAACCGTATGATTACTTACACAAAACCTACTACATTTTGACAGTGTTAAAGCAGAAGGTCCATATACCCAGAAACTGCAGTAGCATTAACTCAGTGCCCAGATCTTGACACTGAATAAAACAACTGGGTGATAGAACAAAGTGTGAATTAACATTCCCATGCACACTGTATTTGGAGAGGACACTTTTAAATAAAAGGTTACTTTCACTGAAGATCTGGTGATTTTTCTTTGGAGGATGGTCCTCTAAGAAGGGCACACTAAAAACAACTAAGCAAGTATGCTATCATGGGTTGCAAATTTTACTCTTGAAAGTAGCTTGTGAATTAAAGATATGAGAGAATATAGGGTAAACATTAAAAAAATACAGGTAAGTCCAAGTAAAAGGAAAAAGATGGGACTTTGGTGCTATGGTGTTATAAAACATATTTACCACACAGTAGTGATAATAATAATAAACTTATCAAACACTTACACATATTGAGACTATGTTAAATAATAGCCCTATATAAAGAGGAGGCAATATTTTGGAGAAAGTTGAGGCATAGAGAGGTTAAGTATTATGTCTGAAGTCACATGGCTAGTAAGTGGTGAATGAGATGTGCATCCAAGCCTTTCTTTTTCACTCTGGTTTGACCCTCTATGAGAGAACATTGGCATGGTGACCAAGAAATCTGAACATACTCCTAGTTTACTTACTAGTTAGTGTGTGTGACTTCTGCCATATGGTTTCACTAGGCTTTAGTTTCTCTGTCTATGATATGATGGGATGGGACTATCCAAGTATGAGGCCTCTTACAGAACTGAGGTCCTATGAATTGAAGGAGTTTGGCAAAAAAAAGTAGGATAACATTTCTGAAGTTACATGAGGCTAAGAAGTTGAGCGTCTGTAGAACTGACTCACGTTGTGAGTTATTAACTGCTGACTCATAAACACAAATTATTGTTTTCTTGTTAATTTATTAGATAGGTTGCAAATACCTTTCAATTTCTACCTTATCGATGTTTCATCATTTTATTCTATAAGATACCTAGACTGGTCTGTTTTCCAATGTACTTATTTTCTGGGTATATGTGATACACAAACAGTTATTTTGTACATAGAGCTGCAGCCATCCTTACAGAATTGGATGTGACTTGCTGAAAAGTCAGAGACATAAGGAGCTACTTCCTGCATCACTTTCCTGGATTCTTAGAGTGTCTTCCTGCAGCCCTTATATGAACAGTGAGACTAGATGTTTTCAAACACTAGAACATCTACTAAAAAATGAAGTTCTACTGAAAAATGCAGTTCCTACTCCCCACAGAACTGGTTTTGGACCTTCAAAGCAGCATTTGTAATGAGTACCAGGTCATTTTTTGAAGGAGCTCAGTGAACCACATTTTAAGAAGCATTGTTAGGATTTTAAGTTTGTGCCTGTTGAACTGGCTGACTACTATTTGATACCCAGGGTTTTGATCTTTCATTCTTCCTAAATTGTATCTTAAATTGCTTGACATATTTAAAATAGCTCTTTTTTACTGATAACATACTTGTACATGACACTTTAAACTTAGAATTGCCGCTCCCCTCCTCCCTAACTAGCGTTACTTCTTATTTTCAACTTAGAGGCCAGATCCTCCTGGAAGCTATTTCTACCCCATCTTCCACCCCACTGAACACACACTTATTACACAGTGATTTGTGTAAAAAGTATCTGTCTTCCCACGGGTTTGGGAGCTCTTTGAGGGCAGGAACTCGGTCTTATTCGTTGTGATGATCTAGTACAATATTTGGAAATTTGTGGGCACTCAAACATTTGTTAAATGATGCTTGATTGAATGAATGAATACAGATTGCTATATATTTTGTTACTATTACATTTCATAGGGATCATTATTAACTGGAAATCATTAATTTCTTTACACATCCAAAACATATTTATTATCTACTTGAGGCCATCACATAAAATTTCAGTACTATATCCCATTTCTCTGAAGTGGGGGGAAATTTTTAAATGTAAAGATGTTGCAAGCCTTTGTGCAATGGTATTATGAGAGGTAAAAGAAAAACAACATAATCTGGGCATTTTTCACTCAATAAGAACTAATTTTCATTTCCCATTTTGTCAAAAGCCCAAAGGCTTTCTAAGCCGAACACATTTCCTTCAATGAAACTCATCTGCTTTCCTTCACCCTTGCTTTGCCTCCTGATTTCTCCATCTCAGGTGAGGGTAGTTCCATCCTTTGGAATTCTGAAACTAGAAACCTCTGCATTAGCCTTTATTTCTCTTTACCCATAAGTGTTTTCTAAATAGTAGGAAAGCGTGTTACAAAGTCTTATCAAACTAACACGGAGTAAGGGAACTGGGTTTGGGGCCAGGAGGGCCAACGAAAGCAGAAGAATGACTCTCTCCACTGCCTATCACTAGGGAAGGGGCCACCTGTGCAACAAGACCCAATGGACTCTGTGCACTGACACACACCACGTCTATGTCGGGGTTTGCAAATCTGCCTCGCATGAAATCACTTTAGGAGATTACCAGTAATACCATTGTCCATTCCCCCCACCCCACCTCCATGTGCAGGTCTATTAATTTAAAACTTACAGAGATAGGACCTGGTGCTTCTGATGTGAAAGGAGATTTGGGGAACTGTTGTTGTATCAAGAGCTATAGTTTTTATGGGAAAAGAGAAGGACAAGGCAGCAGGGCTCCTGAACAACTGGCATGCTTAAAGTTCCGTTATGAGCTTGATCTCTAGTTCCTTAGAAATTCATCAAGATAGAATGCCCAAATCTAGCGAAACAAGTTGGCTCCAACCTAGAGGCTGACTGGAAACTAGTTAGAATATTATGGGCCCAGGTGAACAGAATGGATGAAGAGGCATTTTCTTTTTCCCCAGTGAAGGACTAGAATAATACCCAGAAAACGAATAAGCATAACTTGAGGGTCCCCTGTCTAAGCATGTGAGATTAGGGAGGAAGGTGCTTCTCATGGGTACCTGAGAAGCAGATCACCCAGCCCATAAGAGATCAGAAACCACCCTGGAGACTAATTCAACACCGTACTGACTGGTAGTGCAGGAGCCCCAGTTAACTACCAGACTTAACTCTCCCTTACTTAGGTCTTAGGAGGAAAAATAGTAGATTTCTAAATCTCATGAGTGCATTAGCTTTAGTCATTTTTTAAATCTATCTACAGGAATTGATCAACAATCATATTGTTGCCACATCAAAAGGATGTAGCATTTCATTCCTCTCCTCTTTCCTCTTGGCCATCGCCTTTAACCCTCATCATTTGGTGCCTGAAATACTGTAGTCATCTCATGGCTAGTCTTTTTGCCCCACCATGGCTCATTCTATCCAGGTTCTCCTTAGAAAGGTCCCTTAATGTACCTCTAGAGACTGGTTCTGAAATGGACATCTGACCATGTCTCTCTCCCATTGAACTCCCTTTACCCACCACGCCCGCAGTGGCTAAAAACATGCTTAAAGAACTCAGATCCACTTCCCCGCATGCTAAGCCCTTTAAAACATGCTCAAAAACAAACTGATGGTTACTAGAGAGGAGATAGGGGCATGAGGAGTGGGTTGAATAGGTGATGGGGATTAAGGAGTGCACCTGTTGTGATGAGCACCAGGTGTTGTATGGAAGCGTTGAATCACTAAATTGTACACCTGAAACTAATATTACACTGTGTGTTAACTAACTGATATTTAAATAAAAACAAAAAAAACGTACTCAAACTAGCTCCAGTTCTGTTCCTTGGCATTCTTCCCCCCTCCCCCAATGCAATCCAAACCATCCGAACATTTTATTTCTGAATGTGTCTCATTCTTTTGTGCCTTCTTAAATCCCTTAAATACCCTTAAATCTTTTACCACTTGTTATTGCCTCTGTCTGGAATGACCTTGCCATTCTTCTCTCATTGCCAGGTTCCTACTTTTCTCAATAACTCAGTAACTCAAAATGTTATTTCCTTTGTAAAAAATCCCATGATTCTCCCACAGAATAACCTCCTTGTTTCTGTCCTCTCTTTTTTTGTCTTAGAGAATATGTATAATATTCTATAATTTATTATAATATTTATCACTTATTATGATTATAATTGCCTATTGATGCACCTATTTTAGTCATTACATTATAGCTTCCTAGAAATAAAAGGCTATAGTTTATTTATCTTGAATTTTCCAGTGTTTATTGGAAGTTATGAGAGTGGGTGATCAAAATATCTTCTAGAAGAATCAATGGCCCTTTTTTAAAAAAGTGTTTTATTTTTATTTATTTTGAGAGAGAGAGAGAGAGAGAGAGAGTGGGAGTGGGGCAGAGAGAGAATCCCAAGCAAGCTCTGCACTGTCAAGACAAAAAGGTAAAGACCAGGGAAGAGTAGAAAGGATGTTATGCGTTTATTGAACAACATTTATTATGCCAATATTATGGGCCAGGCAGTGTGTTAGCTACTGGCAATACAAATAAATAAGAAACTTGCCTGCTTACAAAGGGCTCAGAGAACATAAAAGGGAGACTAGAAACATCCAATAATGCTTTTCATTTCTATGAAAATTGTGTATAGTTCTAGCCCTATCATCACCAACTTATCTTTCTCCTCAATTCTTCTAAAGTTGTTTTAATTATACTCTTTAGATGTAATGGTCATATGACTGATACTTTGAGTTTCAGAGTGGGATTTGACATATAGACATCTTCTAATCTAATCAAAAGAGCAACTCATTTGTCTTAACAAATTATCTGAAACTAGAGTTTAAGTAGATATTTTAAATAATGTAATAAGCACCTGCAAAACTACCACTCAAAACAATAACCAACTCCTAACCATCTCATTTTCTCATTCCTTACCCCAAATTGTCCCACCTAATATAACCATAATCTTGAAAATCAAGCCTTCTTGATTATTTAGCTTTTTGGTATATTCTGTTTTCCTTCATATATGTATTCAAATTATTTCAGTAGTTTTTAGCATATAAAAAAGAACATCCTCTGATGTAATGTTTTTGGACTATTCATTTAATGTTATGTTACTAAGATTTATCCATATTGTTGTATGTCTTTTTGGTTTATTAATTCTGAGTGCTATGTAATATTCTTTTTTGTGATATGCCATAGTTTTGTGTCTACTTTTCTGTTGATGGGCATTTGGGTTGTTTCAAGATTCTGTAGTTGATAGCAATTTTTATCAATTAAATAGATATAAAAGAGTATCTCCTTGTGGTCTTGATTTACATTTCTCTGTTCTCTAACCATACTGACTACCCCTTTATGTGCATATTATAGGCTTATATGAAGTTTCTCTTCTATGAAATGTCTGTCCCTCTCCCCTGATTCTATTGAAATGTTTGTACTTTCTTATTGATTTGTAGGAGTTCTTTATGTAGTCTTGATACTTATTTGTGTTGATTTTGCATTCTTTCCTAGTTTGTAATTTATACATTTCTCTTATAAATATGTACTTTAATGAACCAGTTTTAAATTTCAATATAGTTAGGCTGACAATCCTTTTTATAGCCACTTTTTTTCTTCTTATTTAAGAAAATGTTTCCTACTCTGAAGGCCATAAGATATTCACATGCATTTTCTATTAAAAATTTCAAGGTTGCTGGGGCACCTGGGTGTTTCAGTCAGTTCAGTGTCTGACTTCAGCTCAGGTCACCATCTCGCGGTTTGTGAGTTCAAGCCCCGCGTTGCGCTCTGTGCTGACGGCTCAGAGCCTGGAGCCTGCTTCAGATTCTGTGTGTGTGTCTCTCTCTCTCTCTGCCCCTCCTCCACTCACACTCTCTCTCTCTCTCTCTCCTTCAAAAATAAACATTAAAATTTTTTTTTTAAGAATTTCAAGGTTGTTGACATTTCAGATCTTCATCCATCCAGAGTAGATTTCTGAATATAGGTTGTGCCAATTTCATTTTTTTTCTCATAACAATAGTCATTTTCCCTGTCTCCATGTATTGGGAAATCTCTTATTACCTGGTATGTGACATACTATGATTGTCATATACCCAAGTTATAGATATGTGAGAATCTTTACTAAGCTCTCAATCGTTGTCTGTCTCTGTGCCAACATAACTGTCTTTTTGAAGTTTGTTTATTTTGAGAGAGAGAAAGAGAGAGGGGTGGGAGAAGGGGTAGAGAGAAAGAGAATCCCAAGCAGGCTCTGTGCTATTAGCACAGATATGGGGCTAGAGCTCATGAACCGTGAGATCATGACCTGAGCCAAAATCAAGAGTCAGACACTTAACCAACTGAACCAGCCACCCAGGCACCCACAACATAACTGTTTTAGTAACTAAAACTTCATAAGATCTCTTGAAATGAGGTAGAACAAGCTTTCCTCACAGCTACTTCTCAGAAATATTTCTTCTTTCTTCAGTCTTTTGTTCTCTTTAAAACCATATTTTCAAATTTTATAAAAGACTGTTGTGGAATTTTGTTTAGAATTGGATTGAATCTGTGGATCAATTTGGGAAAGAATACTTCCATATATCTTCTTCTTATCTATGAACATGGTATGTTTCTCAATTTTTCTAGGTTTTTAGTATTTCTTGATACAATGTTATTCTTTTCCTTGTAGGAGTCTTACTGCATTAGTTTACTGCATAGATATTTGATATAATATTTAAATTTCATGTAGTTCAGCTTCTCTTTCTTGTATTTATTCCTGAATCTAAGATCCACCCCCCCATATTTCTGTATTTACATGTTTTGTAAGACACCAGTGTAATAATACACAGTTTAGTAACTAATTATCCCCAAAATGAGTTAGAAGCAGGTTTATTTCCTTTTGATGCACTTATTTTTTAAAAATTGAAGTATCTTAGAGAATTAATTTAGAAAAATGATTGAGAGCATTTTGGTTAGTAAAAACAGAAGTCTTTAAATGTCTATGATTTTCCCTCTACAAATGAGATTTTTCAACACTGTTATGGGAATAAAGAGGAAGCAAGAACAATCAAATGATATTTAATGGTTTGGGTTTTTTAAAGCTCCTATATATTAGGTGTGTGGAGAAAGGAAAATGCATCAATTTGCAGTTAAATTCCATAAAAATAAATCTTTGCATATTTTACTGGCCTCATTAAATGATACAGATTTATAGATTAAGTCAGTATCCACTATGTAAATGCTATATTTTTTCCAGTGATACTATATTTATATAGAAACATTATTTTATTTAATGGGCCCACTGGAAAATACCAAATATTTTTGGTGAAGTTACAATGAAGCATCATAAATATATACAAAACTGAATTTCTTTCTTGCATAGTCCAGATGGAAGAATTTGCAGTTTTCTCATGATTTGTTGAAAAAGATTGGCTTTTCTGGAAATTGGATCAACACTATCCACGTAATGAAGAGTAGACTGTATTATACAACTTTATCAGACATTGCCAACTCTCTACGTGCATTTTATTCAAGAAAAGTCATTGAGAAAAGTCACTAGAAGAAAATTCAGCTGAGACAATATAAGAAAATGTGGACACTGGGCCAATCGTTTCTGATAGATTGGCTTGTGACATAGCTATACACAAAATAGGCTTTTTCAGTAACATTTTTCTTGCTGAGTGTCATGGACAAATCTAAATCCTAATGATTCCACAAATAAAACTACAAATGGAGTACATTTGAAATAAAAATATTTTTACCTTTCTTAATCACAATGCAGAATATTATCATAAAGGAAGTATAACCCAAATAATTTTAAAGAAAGAAAATATATGCTTTCATATGAGCAATCTGAAGTCTTGGTTGTAAAATTAGCCTTTGGCAATACACACATAAAGTCTTTGAACTGAGTATAAATTTAGCTGCCTTTCAGTTTTTTAGTAAGTTTGTTGTTTTCTCCTTTCCTGAAAGGAGAGTTAATGTTGTATCCATCCAAATGAAAGAATTTTGAGTAAAGTAGAACACAAAAAATTAATCATTAGAACATTAAAAAACAATTTCCATGACCACAAATGGACTGACAGTTCATAAAACTTTAGCATTTAAACCAAGAGAAAAATGTTCTCACTTGCAAATATTAAATTCATGAATGATGGAATAATCAACATTTACACTTATTTTTACTTTGGTTATGTAAGTTTTAATATAGGCAACATAATCTTATTTAGAAATACAGCATTATGGAAGTTGTTTTTAAATTTTTCTACTACTAATATTTGCTACTGAATTATTCTAAGAAATCAATTTTATTTATAAAGCATACAAAGTAACGCAAGAAAATATGAAAGGTTATATAATACTTATTTGCCTTGCTATTTGTTTGACTTTCCCCCTGTACAAAAAATATTTAGAAGATGTAGTCCCAGAAAACATGTCTAACATTTTGTTTTAAATTTGACAGTAAAGAAGAATCATTATTGACATCAGATGAGAATGACTTTGAGAATTCAAAGATTACAGGTACTATTTTTTATTTGATTTATTCAAATTAATTTTTAAACAAAGTCTGTGTCTTTTGTTAAAGCCTATGATGATAATAATCTCACATAGATACAATTGTATTAACTTTGCAGATACCTACATCCCAACAATTGTTTGTTCCCATGAAGACAAGGAAGACTCAGAAACCAGTAATCAAAATGTAAAAGACGTAAACAGGGAACCTGATGAACATAATGAAATAGAATTAGAGTTGATGGTAAGTGTTCTGGTTGCCACGGTATTAGAGACGATGAATCCATTTATGCTTCAAAGATGCTGCAACGCCTGCCTTTCGATAGTTTCAACTAATATAATTTGCAAATGTGAAAGCACAGCCTATTCTGTCCTCGCATCTCTAGCTTGATCAACAAGGCACTTTGATTTCAGTATGTTGCTTCTGGTCTCTGCAGTGGTAAATTAATGACATTCATTTCTTATCTCTTTACCAGCGGCTCTGAGTAATAGTTTGTAGGAATTATAGAAGAGGTAGCACTATCCTGATGTGCATTTCTAATCTTTGTGACAAGTGCACACTTAGCATAAATTCATCTCTAAAATGAGAGGGCTGGACTAGATGATTGTTAGAGTCTGTCCAGCTCTTCAAGTGTGATTCTTGCATTTAGCAGCATTTTTAAAAACTTACTTCCATCTTTATGAGACCCCCACAGTTCTATGTTGTTGGAAAGTATTAAATTACCAAATGAGGAGAAAATAGCCTGTGCTATATTTTTTAAACAGGAAACAAATCCAGCACTGTACAATTTAGTATTAAATTTGTTATCATAAATTTCACACTTGGTGAACATTCAATCTATTTGGAATTTTTGGGGGGATGGTTTAGATAGCATTTTTATCACAAAGGAACAAATGGGAGTAAATGAGTCACATAATGCAATTTATCCTTTACTGTATTTGGTTGGAGCTCATATCATTAGGATACATGGATTCATAATCATCTAAGATTAAAATGACATTTGCCTCTTCAAGTGTCAGAGCTGGAAAAGAAAAGAAATAGAGCTCATCTCTTTCCCTACATTTCCTACCTTTTCTATAGTGATATGGAAGCTGCATCACTAAAGTATGCAATTTACTTTGCTCCAACTTTAAGAAACTACAAAGTTGTCACCCATTGTGAGAATTCTCACCAGCTGAAAGTTAACATCGCCATTTTTTTTCAAACCACAGAATATAATGAAAGGGCCCTGAAAAATCACATACTTCACCAATACACCTCATTACAATGAGCAGACTCAAATATAAAAGTTTGTTTAGAAGTTACTGAGATTGTACATCCAATAAATGAACAGGGAGCTGTAATTTAGATGCTAATTTGCTCCATGCTGACGTTAATGCATAAAACAATGAAGCTCTATAATAGATGGAAATACAACCAAATCTGTGGAACCCACAGGCATTGGCTTACAAGACAGCTGTGCAGTTGACAAGTAACATGAGCCTTATGTGAGAAGAAGGGGAAAACGTAAGATTTGCATATAATTATTGAGATCATGCAAATGTCAGTTATGAGGAGAAAAAAAAAACACAGGCATCTCACTGTTAAATCCTGACAGTTGGCATCACTGAAGAGCTCAAATACATTTGAGTACCAGTTGGCAGAGGGTCATTAAAACAGAATTTGCAGAGACATTAACTCCCTCACTTTTCTTTGAGTGACGTTTTGCTATTAATAGTTTGCAGAGGCTTTGCAGAAAACATATTAATAAGAGAAACTGTAATAGGGGCACCTACAGCAAGTGTAAATGCAGCAAGGGGCACCCAGGAAGCTGCTCTCTAATTGATTAGCATGGAGCTATCAATGTGTATATCCTAAGTGAGGAGAAAGTGCAATGACAAGCAAGAATAGTTGAATAATACAATGTGGTATTTGGAAGCTGGGAAGGAGAGTGATTAATTTTGGTCCCTTTTCTTATTAATCTCATTCCCAAGTCATAGCCTACAAGGTTCCCCCCAAAACATCCGGCTTTGAGAATTTATACAAAATCCATAAATGAAACGAGCCAAGGAAAACTACCGGTTAATTGCTAGCCCCGTGAATGAAATATATGGAGTTCATTTTGTATATTTAAAATCATTTGGTCATTATCTGTTTTGTTTTTGTTCTTTATCCCCTAAGATAAATCAATGCTTAATAAGAAGTACAGCTTCCAGAGATGAAAAGAATACCTTTGCGATAGATCCGGTCAATTTTCCAAATAGAGCTGAGGGGTTAGAGAAGAAGCAAATCCATGGTGAAGTGTACACTGACATGTTTAAAAGGCCTTTGTCTCCAAGTTCATCAGCAGAAAGCTCCTTCAAGGGAGATTTTTACTTCAATGAAAAGTACTCCTCAGGAAGTAAGTGTAGTCATCAACCTTCAGAGAAAATTACTCCAGATATAGGAGAAATCAAGCCACCATTGGGAGATACTAGTAGTGATGAATTAGTGCAATTACACACGGGCAGCAGAGAAGTACTGGATGATAATGCTAATCCAGCCCATGCGAGAGGCAGAGTGCAAATATCTTGTCCCTCCTCAGATCAACTAGTCACAGAGAATCTCAATAAAAAACATGAAGGAGGAGCTGAGAAAATTGAAGTGAAAGATTGGGAATGTTTAAGAAGAGGTTTCTGTTTGGATTTCTATTCAGAAGAATCAGTAGGAAAGGGATCTTCTAAGAAAGATCATGGCAATAGTAAGACTGAGGAGGGGGAGCAAAGAACACATTCAGGTGTTAACGAAAAACAAAGCAAAAATTTTCATTCAGTCGTACATGACCAAGAAAGGAAGCAGGGCCACTCTGAAATAAGTATGGAAGGGACCGGAGCTGGTAACAGAGACCTAGCCGTTCGGCTGAGTAAAGACACCACAATTCCCGACCAGACAATCAGAGCAGATACATTTCATTCACCAAGGATAAGTCTAAGTCGGGAAGAAGCTGGGTTAACAACTCCAGAGCATGGTCTCTCGACTAGTGACGGCACCACTTTTGGAGGGATGCCTGATCAGGTTTGTTCACGAAGAAATGGAAAAGTTTTGAGGAATGATTGTCTTTTCCATGTTGAGGAAGAAAAATCAGGTTGGATTAATCCTGAAGATCAGAATAAGAACGCACAACATAAACAAAGTTGGAATGTTCTGGAAAGTCAGAGAAAAGCGAGAGAGAGCAAGACAAATAGAACAGAACAGATCAAGGAACAAGCAGATTGTGAAGAGGTGTGGGGAAAGAGAGATAATACAAGGAGTTTGAAAGCTACTCCTACGGAAGAATTGTTTACCTGCCAAGAAACAGTGAGCTGTGAACTGTCTTCTCTAGCTGATCATGGTGTTACTGAGAGAGCAGAAGCAGGTACAGCTTATATAATTAAGACAACATCAGAAAGTACTCTAGAAAGCATGTCTGCTAGAGAAAAAGCAATAATTGCTAAGCTACCTCAAGAGACAGCACGAAGTGACAGGCCCATCGAGGTAAAGGCAACAGCGTTTGATCCACATGAAGGGAGAAATGATGATTCACATTATACCCTTTGTCAACGAGATACAGGAGGTGTAATCTATGACAATGATTTTGAAAAGGAGTCACGTTTGGGTATTTGTAATGTACATGTAGATGAAACGGAGAAAGAAGAAACCGTATCTATGTACAATCCCAGGAAGACACATGACAGGAAGAAACATGGCATTGGAAATATCACATCTGTAGAAGAATCCTTACAGGTCATTACAGGCAATCAAAAGGCAGCCTCGAAACTGGATTTACATTTGGGAATGTTACCAACAGACAAAAAAACATTTCCAGAAAACAGAGATCATAAACAGGTCCAAGAATCATCAAAGAGAAAGGATCTAGAAGCTGTTATTCATTCTGCTTTAAATTCAGACACTAATAGAGCTTCTCAGAATGGCTCTCACGTTTCCAATCACCATGCTAAAACCTCAGTGCCATCTCATGAACAGGCAATTGCTGTAGAGAATATAATTACTACCATGACTCTCCAATCTATTTCTACTAAATCAGAATATAATTGTAATCCAACAAGTGAAATCCCGGGTACCGAGAAGCACCCTCATCCTGGGTCTACACCTGAAGAAGTTTCTAAAAGTTCAGGAGTAGTGACATCAGGTAATAGCAGAGAAAGATTAACAAGCCAGATTTTTCAACAAGAAGAATGCAGTGAGGAAAAATCTCTATGGCCAAAGATTTCCATCAGTGAAGCCGCGGAGAAGATGGAAGAGGCAAGGCATGGAAAAGGATTCAACTCTGGACAATCACCGGGCTCTTCAGGTGACAAGGAATCTGAGAGCTCTTCTTCTGCTAGTCTCCTTGCCCAGGAAGGTCAAAGTGAAAGCAGTGAATCTCTGATTTCGAAATACACCAACTCTAAAATACCTTATTTCCTTTTGTTTCTGATTTTTCTTGTAACTATCTACCAGTATGACCTGATGATTGGCTTGGCATTCTACCTTTTTTCATTGTACTGGCTATCCTGGGAAGGGGGGAGACAAAAAGAGTCTGTCAAAAAGAAGTAACCTCACCACTATTATTATTTTCTCTTAAATGATAAGCTTTTTAGCCCCAAACATTTGGATTGGTGAAAGAGACTATTCATTGTTCAAAGACCCAGTGCAGTTTTTCTCTTGAAGGATCATTTAAAAAGGAATGCGTATGAAGTTTGCTCCTTCATATAAGTAATTATTCTATATAGGACCATTATGTTTGGATCATTAAATGCCTATATGAATATGAGATCTGAAGCACGTCAAGTTGAAATTAGGTACAGCTGTTGCTCCTTAGCAGGCTATGAAGTTGCAATGCTTCACGTCTCTTCACTACTTAAAGTGCCATTTCTTGCATTCATTTCTTTTGCAGTAAAGCTTCATTTTTCCCCCCGAGAGTATTTTTCCCTCTACGGTTAAAAAAAAAATAGATAAAACATGAACAATGGCAGAGGACTTTTTTTTTTTTTTTTTTGGTCTTTTGGTATTGACCATGAAATTTGTATTTATCACTGTATCATTTATCAGCACGTTTTGATAGATCAAATCTTTCAACTTCGATTCCATATTTTTAAGAACAATACCCATGTATATTGAAATGCATAAACTTAAAGAAAGACCTTGTTTGTTTGAATACTTTATACACGGATCCTTTTTACCTCCTTCACACATTCAAAGAGCACTCATAAGCCGAATCTGACAGAGACTGAAGCAACTGGGAGATAATCTTGTAATCTACAAATTTTGTGGGTGGCCCGTCCTTAAGCAATGTTTTTCTCTTGTATAAAGAGAAAGCATAACACAGCTGAACAATTTTAATGACAATTATTCAAGAGTCGAGGTTTTAAAGTTCTACAAGCATTGCTTCAGAATGAATTTGTACTTATAAAGCATAAAGCATTAAATGATAATAATAATTAAAAAAAGATTTCCAAATGAACTATTTTACTTGGTAGTATTTTTTGTCTTCAAAAATTTTTTTAATCGCTTTTGTTATAAGACAATGAGTTATTTCCCAAGGTGCATAAAGAGAATGAACAACTAACCATTGGTGATAGTTATAATACCATTAGGTTATATATCAGATAATAACTCAGGCTTTTCTTTCTTTCTTTCTTTCTTTCTTTCTTTCTTTCTTTCTTTCTTAAATTAATTTATTTATTTGAGAGAGAGTGTGAGTGAGGGAGGGGCAGACAGAGAGAGAGACAGAGAGAGAGAATCTCAAGCAAGCTCTGCACTGCCAGAGCACAGCCCAAGGCAGGGCTCAAATTCACAAAACCATGAAATCATGACCTGAAACCAAGGGTGTGACGCTTCACCCACTGAGCCACCCAGGTACCCCGATTACTCAAGTCTGAAATAGGCAACTAAGTAGATCTAGAAATCTACTCAGGGAGAAATCAATATCCAATATAGCAGTGACATTGGCTGCTGTTATTATCTATGGCTAAGTATGTGAAATCATGGAACTAATCATTTTGGTCACATAAAGGTAATGCAAAGATTTTTATACAAGATTTCAACACCATTTATTGAATGACTGCTAGATGCAAAAATCCTGTGCTCTGGTCTATGGCAAAGTACTTCCTTTGATACCCTGAATGGCTAATTTTCCAGAAGGAGGCATGGGTATATAGTTTGATACTTTTGACTTGGCCAGAAATATGGAAGAGAGTCACACTGAGGGAATCCTTTTGGGTGATTTCTTTTTCATAGGAACTTCTTTCCTAGAGCATGTAACATTGGTCTTCAAAGAGAAAATATAATCTGTTTATTTACCTGTAAAGGTAAATTCAATGAGTAAAACCTGATTATCTCATCCCACAGTTCTAAGAAACATGCATCTATGGGAAGAAAAAATGAGAATGAAGCATTTAAACGGACTTTAATGTGGTAGTAAATCATTTCCCTAATTTTCATTAGATACACAACTATTTCCAAATTCCTAATTGTGTGCTTGTCTCAAGTCCCATTGAAACTGAATGCTTGACCTTAACTTTTTAGTTGAACAAATACAAACATCCTGAAGTAGAACTTATGGCAAATATTTGATTGCTTGAGAAAGCACATTTTCAATAAATACAAGTGGAACACTGTTGGCTGTACCTAGAATATTATCTCTAAAATTGCTATCCTGATAATTTTGTTGACAGGTCTAAATTACAGTGGAAATAAGGTTAGTATTTCTTCAGATCTTAATGGCATGGTTTTTGCATTCTACCTTTAAGAGTTTCAGTCAATATGCCATATCTTATTAATGCAAAGAATACTACATTTCTTTATGAACACAGGTGCCTGAACTGTAATTATTCCCTTATACATAAAAGAATGTAATTTCTTTTATCTCTTTTACTTGACTTTTGGTAACATTAACTTACTAAACCTTCTCATGCATATTTGTAATATGACAATAGAAGTTTGAAAGAATTTAAAATATTTAATTATGTATTTCTCTGCATGCAATGAAGAAATAATTGGTGATTTAACTGACTTTCCAAACATTTCTTATGAAGAATTTGAAATAAAACCATAAAAGCTTAGGAAAGTATTGCTAGGTGGAGAGGAAGATTTTTGCAACCCATTTTGATCACAGCATTATGATAAGCAACAGAAGTGGATCTCAGAAAAAACTGGTAGCCTCTGGTTAATAAAGATTCAACTGTGTATCACCATGGTAAGGTCATATTTATAAGCATAGCTGTCCTCACCATGTCCCCTGCCCCATCCCACCCGCGAGTATTGATTAAGGGCCAAAAGAGGGTGTGGCACGAAAATAAGCAAAGAGAACTGCACTACACATCTACTTCCTAAAGTGGCTAAGAAATGTGATAAAATCGCCATCACTTTTTATTTTGCTGGTCTTCTATTAGAAAGAATATTCTAAAAATTAGTTAGCAAGTACAGGTAGTAGAATCAACGGTCTTAAAAAAATCATATCTGTATAAGCCATCAATATCCCAATAGATTTTTCCATGTAAAAGGAAATGAGTCAATGATATGACTCACTCCTCAACATTCAAGAACATTGGGTTAATGCAGTCATGCTTCCCTGGGGAGTTCTAATATTTTGATAATGCAACAGTGACTGTCACCATTTTGTGAGAGAAACAGGATCATTTTTGCTTGTTACCTTAAACCAGTCTGCTGGGTAAATGGAAAACTTAAAGATATCCAGACCAAATTTGGGGAAATAAAAAAACTATTTTTCCCAAATAGTATTCGTGGGACTTTCTTAACAATTTTTTTGTCTTGAATATTATTTCATACCACCTGGCTTGCTGCCTTTTGTATTAGGCTGATTTTTGCATATAAATAAACCAAAAAAGCAAACATAGCAAAACAACAAAAAACTAGCAGCAGAAATAAATAGCAGGCGGGAGGACTGTCACCCCCAGGCCCAATTCATCCACTGGTTTCTGTCATCAGGGTCTCTGATCTTTCAAATTTTTACAGAGTGAATACAGAAATTGAACAATGTAATGGGGGTTGTCTTTTGTTATCTGAATCCCGTTTCAACCAGTTCTTGTGGAACTGAGAATGGGGTCAGCTTTGATTCCACGACAAGGTATGAAAGAAATATTGGGAGGCCATGCTCCTCCACGGTCTTCATAGTGGTACCTGTGTGTGAAGAGACCAGCTAACAAAGTTACTTTTATTTACTTAAATGAATTTATTTATTTTTCTTCCATTCTGAGAAGCAGTTCATAATAAAAATCATAGCAACATAATCTACTTTTTGTCTTTTAAAAATAGATTTGGTCATTAATCTGTTGCAATAACTTTACCCAAACCTCTTTAAATAGCAAATTAAATCTTCACTAGCCGAGCTTCGAAGGATCATATGTTTTTGAGAAATGTCATCATTGTATTATGCTAAAAACTTATTAAACAAATAACTCCTTAAAAAGTTCAGCATTTTTGTTTTGTGTTATTTCTGTATTTGCTAAATGCGTATATATTACCTTCATTTTTCAACATGAAGCAATATATTATGTGAAAATTTAAGGAAAATTCCCTAAGTTTTCCCCTAATATACCCAATTCTTTATATTCATGATACTAAAGGGTGGTATGGGTAAATCAACAGTGGGTTACACTGAAATCATTTTTATTTGGCTGAGATGCCTCCAAACTCTGATTCTGTGGCACATTTCATCCTGGCTAGTCAAGTTATGGGTCTTAGTTGGAATTCATCCACCATCCTTATCACCCTACCTGAACCATGAAGCCTTATTCCCCACTACTCTCTGCCTTAAGTCCTTCGTCAGGAAAGCAAGGCACATTGTCCCCAGGACATGCCATGCACATCTGTTCCTTTGTGGCTGTTCATATACACCCCTCTGTCTAGGTCACTTGCAGATATCTTTATTCTTCCTATCTAACTCTGGACATTTTTCTATGTACACCTCAAGCCCCAATCGTTTTGAAGTCTCCTACCAGTTCAGTTTGTGCAGTCTCCTCGTTCTTAGATCTCTTATGATGCTAACTTTCTTGCATGCAGTGGGCATTTCACTAATTATCCTAACTGGACTGCCTGCTTGTTCAGGACAGAGACAGTGGCTTCTTCTTCCCTCCCATCACCTCATAAGGTCTAGTTTGTGGGAATCCCTCAGTCAATACTTGTGGATAGAATTGAACTGCAGCAATGTCTCCTTTCTATCTTATTTCTAAAACGTAGACAAGCTACTCTGAGGTCTGACTTCACAATGAATAAATTTTATCAGAACAAAGCTGGGATGGCCTAGTAAACTACCAAAGACCAAATAGAAAGGGGCCAAGAGAATGAGACGACAGAGCAATGCAGTGGATTTGGGATGTGGGGAAGAAAGAAACAATCCTTTCTTTCCACTTCTCTTGAATTCAATTGATTTTCTGTATTTGTGAATTCTTCCTAGCACAAGAAACACCCCCTTCCTTCTGTTTCATGGGAAATAACATACTGATTATATATTAAAAGAATAATAATGCATACTTCAATTCACTGGCTAATGTGAAAATTGATAGAACAAGACCTGGTTTCAGATAAAGTAGTGCAGCAGTTTAAAAACCAACAAACATCACAAGGTATAAAGTGTAAGAAACTCAATCTTCTGAACTGTTGCCATGCCCTTTGAAAACGGCTGATCTCTCAATTTCACACCTGTTCTGCACGTCAACTTTTCGGGTGAAGCAAATAGCACAACCAGCAAAAATAGTCACTGGATTTTTTTAAAAGAAAACATTTGCCCTATTAACATATAAAAGAGTAATATGTATTATATAATCTATATTATATATGAATATATTGCGTATATTCAAAAATACACTCACATAAGCACGCACGCACACGCACGCATGTGCGCATGGTATTCGAACATCTGATAAGTGACGGTAATGGCTGTGAACATGATCTACTAACAGTGTGTAGTGATGCAGTTGGTATTATCCTTTCCTTGAAGACACTCATTTTATCATATTAGATACGAAATTAAAACGGTAACACAAAAATATGTCTATTTTTGAGGCAGAGTCTAAAGCAAAGCAGTATATAGCCTGGAAATGTAGTATCAGGTCACACAACAGCTTGAGACCATCTGCAATTAGTGTCTTAAGAATTAAGTAAGATACACATTTACCGTATTGTAGAATTCATCAGTGCCATGTATTGGTTGACTTTGTTCTGAATGAAAACAGATTTAAAATTTCTTAAAGACACCATAAAACATAATATCAAGCAGCGAAGAGGTAGTGCTTAAAAATCAGTATAAAAGGTTAGACATTTTCTTTGTAAACACTGAAATAAACCATAATCTACTTTTAATAATTTTATGTAAGAGGCTTTTAATGTTCAATTTATAAAATATTTTAACATGGAGAATTTATGAAAATACCACCCATTTAAATCATGTTTATATATACATTCTAAAACTGGTATTGATATCATGTTTTCTATACATTAAATGACACTTTCCAAGTATTCCCATGAATTTTGGGGAAATTAAATTGTCATTTTCATTATGCACTTAAGTCCCCCATGTTCATGTGAAACACTCTGAAGGGAGTAAAGGTTAAAGAAAAGATAATTTACTTCCCACCTTTGCAGATATAAGTGAAAATATTTTAAATACATTTCTATTCTTTGAAAGTTGGAAAGGAAAATAGGAAGTAAAGGTAAGAGATTATAAATATCCTTCATATTTATTTCATAGTCTTCAATATTTGGGGTAAATCTTATAGATTTAAATTTAATTAGTTACCTTCTCCCATGTGAATTATTTGGCTTACCTGGTCTTACTCCCATCCTTAAATTAATATTTAAGTGCAACATGTTGATTTTTCATTACAGGAATGAAAAATTCATTCTTGCTTGGTATCCAGTTAGCCGGGATATTTGAGTATAAATCTATATCTGTATCTCTATTGATCTGTGCATGTGAGGTTCATCATTTACTAATAACAGTATCAATAATAATATTTATCACTGTTATAATTATTATAATAAGAGCGATTGTTATTATAACAACAGAGCAATAGCGAACACTTGAGCATTTACAATAACTGGGCACTCTTTTAAGCTCTTTGTGTGCAACAACTCATTTATGTTTACCAGTCCATGAGAGAAGTATTTACTATTATTCTCCCATTTTACAGATAGAAACAGATACACAGAGAGTCTAGTTTTTCCAAGGTCACACAGCTAGTAAGTGGCAAAGTCTAGAGTCAGACTCCAGTAGACTTTCTTCAGAATCGGCCCTCTTAACCATTATACTGTTACTCCTTTAATCCAGATATACCAAATTATATTATGAATCACAGTTATATACTAGCATGCTACAGGGTGTGATACTAGTATATAAGTCCATTACTTCTAACACACCATCTTTTCCACAGATAATTATATCTTTTTAAAAGTATATTTATTTATTTTGAGAGAGAGAGAGAGAGAGAGAAAGAGAGAGAGAGAGAGAAAGTGAGCAGGAGAGGGGCAGAGAGAGAGGTAAAGAGAAAATCCCAAGCAGGCTCCACAGTGTCAGTGCAGAGCTCAGTGCAGGGCTCGATTCCAAGAACCATGAGATCATGACCTGAGCTGACACCAAGAGTTGGACACTTAACCGACTGAGCCACCCAGCTGCCCCCACAGATAATCCTATCTTTATTAATGCTCCTTAAAAAAAATTTTCCTAAAACTATTTTGTTCTTTTCAATGAATCAAATAACCTCAATTGGCAAAATATACATCAATTCCCTTCCAGGCCACAAGAAATGCACCTGTCCCAGGTCTTACCTAGCTTGAGTATAGCAAAGGGGATGGAGATACAAACCAGCAGCTGCAGTATCTTGTGACCAATTCAGCAACAGAGGTAATATTTAGGAAAAGAAGTGGCACAAAGGAAGGAATGTTTGGTCCTATAAACACTTTACTTCTTGGATTTCAGAGATGTGGAATCTTTATAACTCTATAATTTTATGCATCACGAAAAGCACAGTAAAAATCCCAAATACTTCATTACAATTAAATTTTACAAACATAATAACTACAATGAAGATACATCTTGACGTGATTGATATAGTGCTTATTTTTTCCTGATGTCCCAGTGTAATTATTAATAGTACTCCTTTCACTTTCAAAAGTTAAACAGAATCTTAGGATCTGTGATTTGGTAGGGATCTTTGAGATCACCTAGCCTCATACCTTTATTTTGTAGATGAAAGATACTGTAGATCAGAGAGATTCAGTGTTTTACGCAGATAATGTCCACCTTAGAGCCAGAACCTTGGTTCTCAGACTTCCCAGCCCAGTGACTTTGATACACAGTTGCCATGCCCAGAATAAGTATTTTAACCTTCTGCCTGGTGAAGCCTTGTTGCAATTTCTCTATCTGGGTCTGGAAACCATGGGCTTGAAGTTGCATTTGAATAGTAAATATACTTTTTGCAATGACAGAAGTGAACAGCACCAAGGGAGGAGCTGATGGCTATTGGAAGGAACAGACACATGACCACTGGCCTCAGGATCTGGCTGAGGTCTAAGCCTGCTTTTGCCTTCTATCTGTTGGAAAGGACAATTTCTTCTCTCCGCCTTCCCACCTCTATTCTTACTTACCCTATACAGGCTATGTAGGCTAAATACATAATTGTCTTTAATAAACAACCCCTTTAACATTTTGATGCTTGTTAGTTTATTTAACAAATGTCACTGCATGGCACATTTACCATAGCATCACATTCTTTAAAGAAATACATTTCTAATAAGATAAAAACAGAGAGGGAGGCAAACCATAAGAGACTCTTAAATACAGAGATCAAACTGAGGGTTATTGGAGGGATGTTGGGTAGGGGGATGGGCTAAATGGGTGATGGGCATAAAGGAGGGCACTTGTTGGGATGAGCCCTGGGTATTGTATGTAAATTATGAGTCACAAAATTCTACTCCCGAGACCATGTTATTACACTATATGTCAACTAACTTGGATTTAAATTTTTAAAAAAGAAAAAGAAAAACCCATTTCTGAGGTAATGTTTCAGAGACTTTATTTCAGTAAAGTTTTTACTGAAATTTCAGTTAGTTAACATACAGTGTAATATTAGTTTCAGGTGTAGAATTTAGTGATTCATCACTTACATAGAACACCCAGGGCTCATCCCAAGTGCCCTCCTATAAGATCTTAATTACTATAGATTTATACTAGATCTTGATATCAGGTGGGATAAGGTTCCTACACTTTGTTCTTTATAATTCTACAACTCTTGGCCCTTTGCTTTTCCATCTGAATTATAGGATCTTGTCAAATTTCATGAAAAACTTGATTTTTCATGGAATTTTACTGAATATGCACACTGGAGAAGAATTGACATGGTGAAAATATTAAGCCCATTCATAAGAATAGTGCATTTTTGTTCCCAACTATGATTTATAATACTCCCTATGAATACATTGCACATTTACTATTAGATTTATTCCTACGTGATTTATGAATTTGGTGCTATTGTGAATGAATTATATTATTCCTATTATATTTCTTTTGGGAAATTATTGATATATTGTAAGAGTTTATTTCTACATGCCAGTTTTTCAACCACTTTTTTGAACTCTCTCACTAGTTCTACTAGTTGTTAGTTTGATATTTTGGTAACTATGCCAATAATATATAAGAACACTATTGATTTTTACATGTCCTTTTATGAATTTAGCAATAACTCTTATTAGTACAACCAGTTTGTATTATTTTTAATTATTTTCTGTGTTTTAAAAAAATTTTTAATGTTTATTTTTGAGAGAGAGAGACAGACAGACAGAAAGAGTGTGAGTGGGGGAGAGAGAGGGAGACACAGAATTCAAAGCACGTTCCAAGCTGTTAGCACAGAGCCCAACGCGGGGCTCAAACTCATGTACTTTGAGATCATGACCTGACCCGAAGTTGGCGTGTAACTGACTGAGCCACCCAGGCACCCCAATTTTCCTTGTTTTTTTTGAGGTGAATGTATACCTCATTTATTTTTAATCCTTTTTCTTAAAAAAAAGTTCATATAATACTATGAAATAAACCTAGCATTTTAAACTGCATTGAACTGGTTTTGAGATAATTATCTATATCTCAAAACATGTATATGTAAAATTTTCCATTCACTTCTAAATATTTCCTGTTCCCAATATTCCCACTGTCATTTAACATAAGAATGTGTCATTTAACAGGATAATTCATTTGTGATCTTTGATTATTGGTGTCAAATTACATTAGACTATGTCATAGAATATGATTTATTGCCAATTACTTGAACTATGATAACACTTCCTTTGTGATTTACTACATTATCAATTTAATTATTATTCCATGTACACATGTATTTTTTGGGTATATAATTCTGTACATATTTATTAAGTTGAGTTTCCTAAGTTTGCTGTTCAAAACCATATTCTTACTAATATTTAGTCTGCTTCAACCAGCATTACTTGAAATCTACTAATATTACGGAAGTATCCATTTCTTCTTGCAATTGTACCTATTTAGCTTTAAGTATTTCAATACTTTAGTTCTTAGTTACAAATAAGTTCATTATTGCTAGCATTTCCTAAGTGAATTTTCTCCTTTATTGTTATACATGATATATCTTGCCTTAAATTAATATTTTGCCTTAAATTCTATTCCATTTTATATTAATATTGTTGTAGTAGTTTTCCTATGGTTAGCATTCACAAAATACAGCTTTCCCCATCATTTTATCATACCTCTTGCTAGCAACTTATAGCTATATTTAAAAAGAATCCATTCTGTAATCTGTCTTTTAATAGGTGAGTTTGAGCCATTCACAGTATTTTAATTAACTAATATTTTGAATTAACTTATTACCATGCTATTTTAAGTTTGTATTTTATATTTTCTATCTCTTTGTTCTCTATATTTCATTGGGGAGGGACAGAGAAAGAGAGGGAGACACAGAATTCCAAGCAGGCTCCAGGCTCTGAGCTATCAGCACACAGCCTGACACAGAGTTTGAGATCATGACCTGAGCTGAAGTCAGATGCTTACCAACTGAGCCACCCCGGTGCCCCTCTATACTGCATTCTTAATGAATTCCTTAAGTTATTCCTCCAGTTCACTGTTTTTCCCTTCTACTCTAATGTAGAAATTATTTTTCAAATTTTAATAACCATGGTTTTTATTTAAATGTATAGAATTTCTTCCCTCTCATGCCCAGAATTTTTTAAATGTATTTTTAAATAATTCCTCACCATTTAAAAAAAACAGAAATATTCTTCCATTTATCAATTTGAGAATCATAAACATAAATATTCAAGGTCTTTATTGGAAAATTTCATAAAATAAATTTAGCTTGGAATGAATATGCCAATTCTTGATTTGGTTAGCTGTATTTGGTATTTGATTTCTTTATGTGCTTTAGAATTTTTGTTTATAAGCTCACGGTCACTTTCTTTTTCTGAGTTTATTTCTCCCTGTCTTGATCTTAATTTGTAGTTGTTTTCACCTGGCTTCTTGATCCTCACATGCAGCTGATCTTATCATCAGATTTGGAGGCTTCTGTGCTGTGGGAGTAACATAAACATTGCAGATTCTGTCAACTGCAAAGTCAGTTGGTTGTTTTGTGCTGTTCTTAGCAGGAAGGCTATGTCTTTATTCTTCTTAGACCTGGAGCTTGTTCAACCTGCATTCTAGGTTTTAGTCTGTTTTCTCAAGAGAAAGGGAGCTCCACTCCAATTGTTGGGTTCAAATTGTGAACATGCTTTGAGTCACATTATCAAATGTTGTTTGTATTTATCTGAGTATTGTATGTGTCATGTCCTAGGAAATGGCAGGAGTGGGGCTTGGTGGGAGAAAAATTCAGTCCTGCGTATTAGCCAAAAAGAGTATTAAAGGGAGAGGAAAAATATGTGTACTGGCTGTCTCTGTTTTAATGATGTGTATTTAGGATTATCTCATAGCATAGTTTAGCCCTAAGAATGGCTTTGTTTAGAAGGCTTGATTTGTCAATAGCAACAGACCTTGGTTGAGTATGTTGTCTTTTATTCTCTTCGATAAGTGCTAAGAAATTAATCAAAAAGAATTTATAATTTTATGTTTGTACTGGAATTAAAATTTAAAAAACTTAATGAAATTTCAAAATTAAAGAATTTAGAATTAGATCAGAGATACTGTGTGAAATTGAATTTTCAAAAATATTTATGATCTATCTGTAAATCATACTACCACATATCCTTTTATGGAATTCAAAATATGTTTGAAAATTATTATGTTAAAGAGAAGGAAGTGATTTGTTATTACAGGTTCCGAGACATTTGCTAAAATGTTTGTTTCATTGTAATCCAAGAATTCCCTAGGGCTTGAAAGGTCTATGTTCAAATGACTAATGGAATCAAACCTCCTTTGTTATGGAATGCTGGTACGTGCATTTGAAGTAGTTGATATTATTTTTCTCAAAGTCTCCACGCTTGTAGCAGAGACACTGAGAGCGGTCTGTAGAAGAGATCATAATCTCTTTGAGAGGCCTGAGAGAGACAACCTGGATTTCTAAGTTTTTTTTCTTTTCCACCTGCATTTTAATGATAGCCTTTTCTACCTTAAGATGATCTCAGATACTTAAATATACTTAAATACTTAGTATGGGAGAGATACAACATCTCAAAAGATTTTAGGACTGGTTAGTGTTTGCTATGATCTCACTGAAGTATGATGCTACCAAAATATATAATAGTCCTATTGTATTCTCATTAAATAACTAGACAAAGAAATAAAAACTTATTTTAGTGCTAAAAACCACATTAGCCAATGACTAATTTAGACTACTTGTCATGTTTCAATTTCAAAAGGCATGACCAAAACACAGCAATAACAAAGTACATTGCAACCACTCCTCTGGTTATTTGTGTCGCACTCCTGAACCACATCATGGTGTATAGCTGACCTAATAAGCTATCAAGTCCTGACAAATGTAAAATCCCTCTCATCTTATTCGGGGAAAATGCCTACTATATATTTACTTTTCATTATAGGAAAATACATCTTTATGTATTACCTCATCAAAAACATGCTTTAATATAACCTAGAAAATTGAGTATGGTTCCTCAGATACCAAAACAATTCTTGTATGGGAAAATATTGAATTAAATTGGGATTTTACTAGCATATTGAGTAAACACTTCATCTTTCATATGTTAACGCTACCTGGAGACCTTGAGAGGTTGTGCCTTCCAATTTATAAATTAGAATTCTGCTGTAGTTGTGACTAAGTATAGAGTTTTTGTTTTAAATATTCCTACTCAGGACTTTGAAAGTATTCTGCCTACCACAAGAACAGTTTTTACATGTTTAGGTGAGTCAAAACACAAAAGGTTAGACAGTCATTTCTCTGTTATCATGAGAAAAAGTTGGTAACTCCATAGCTATTTCTTACATTATTGCTAACCATAGCTGATTGTAATTATTTCCTGAAACTAACAGGTGTTATAGTTAGATGTAGTAGAAGATTAGAAGAGTACCATACTGTGAAAGAATAATCTTGATGACATTGGGAAGGACTTCACAGAGGAGTTGGCTCATGGGCAGGTCCTTAAAGCTAGAATAGAATTTTGATAGGAGGTGAGAAAGTAAGAAGTGTTACCCAAGAGGGTTGAACTAATTTAACTCAATAAATACTTAGAAAAAACTATAATAAATAGAGTTAACTACTAATCAGCACTGCTATGTGCTAGGCACTACCCTAAATATTTAACGCAAATGATCTAACTCAATCTATTTTAAAACCCGAGGTGGACCCTATTAATATTTTCATTGTATAGATGAGGCTCTGAGGCACAGAGAGATCACTCAGTTAGTAAGTGGTAGAATCAGGATTCAATCCAGAGCAGCTGACTCCAGAACCTACACGGCTAAACACAAGGATACTGGAGTTGACTGCCTGGCTTCAAATTCTGACTCCATCTAGAGCACTTAGGTTACTGCCTGCCACCGGGTAAGTGCCTAATATAAGTTATATATTTTAATTATGTTTATTGTTATTACTAATAAACTGCTATGTCATTGCTACTTCTCTGTGGCTATGTGTAAGTTATTCAATGTACTGCAGATGATACAAATATGAGAAATTGGAGGTCTCAGTCCTCAATGAACTTGCAATTTTTGTAGGAGCAATAGATATATACCCCAGAGGTATAATAGGCTTAGTATGGGAGAGATTAATTCCAACTGGAAAAGATTAAGGAAGGCCCCAGAGGTGGTTTTTTGAGCAGAACATAGGATGGATAAGCTTGCAGTTGAAGAGATAAGAGGGAAGGCATTACAGGGTGAAAAGACAGTATGCACAAAGGCAGAACGTTTTAAAAACGTTCAGAATGTTTTTGGAGAATAGCTTGGTTTGTGTTTAGTTTGCATAGAGGGAGGGAAGGCAGTGAGGGGGAAAAAAAAAAGGCAGGAAAGCAGCCTGAAGTTTAGATTTCATGGAGACTTGAAGAGGTCTTTAAACAAGTCAGTGATAGATCAAAGGCATTTCTGGAAGATTATTTTGGGAGCAAGGCATAAAGAGGAGGGCAGGAGGGCAGAGGTATTACTATAGGCATGAAAACCAATTCAGGCTTGTTGCCATAGTTCATTTTGCCTTCATAATTCTACCAGCACACTCTATCACTGATTTCTGTGTGTGTCGCCGGGCAAGTCCCTTACAATTGTGATCCTCTGTTTCCTCATCTATAAAGTAAATATATGATCACCAGCTTCTAGAAGTCATGGACTCTCTGTGCTTGACTTTGTGCTTAAAACTATCACAAATAATTTTGGTTCATGACGGTGGTTGGCAGATATGAATATCTTTCCTTAGCAAATTCTTATTTTTAATATTTCCATTCATTTGGCACATAGATACTATATTTTGATCATTACTTTTACCTTACTTGCATTTCTTCTCAACTAGTGGTAAATTGAAAGACCACATTTTATACTTTTATATCTAAACAAAAATTGGTATATCACATAGGCTCAAAAAATATTTACTTATTTAATTCATTAATGGCAGTATGAAGTTCTATACTTTGATTATGGTACTCTTCCAGTGAGTTGAAAAATTTGCCAGATTCAGCTTTTAGACAAATTTGATATATAAAATTAAAATGATGATTTGTTTTCCTAATCCCTGCTATGTAAACTAGAAAATTCATATTAATTTTTATTGTGGTGTTTTTATATCTTATCTCCAAAACCAGAATATATACCACAAGAGTGGAAGAGGATTTTTTTTCCTAAAAATAAATATACAAATCCATACAGTATGGGACAGTTACACAAAGATTATTTTTAAGATTGTGAAAAATATAAAGTTAAATGGCTTCTACTTGGCAGCTTTTGTTGTGACTTTCACATATATTTTCAATTGCTCCTTGGACTACAGTAAAATATATCTCCCTTGATATTTGAAGCCTAAATGTCCCCTAGATACCTTAAGATGCTACAGCAAACAAAGTCCTGTTGGTCTGAGAAGCCACTAGAAGTAATCCTCAAAACTAATTATGGCTCTCCTGCTGAGAGTTTCTTTTAAAGAGCCACTTTCCAATTTCTATCAAACATTTGCAGTTCTAGTACAAATACATTTTTTTTCCAGAATTCACTTGCATTTCAACTTCAAGATAGTGTTTGCCTTTCATTGTGAAATAGAGAAAGGTTATGAAGAAATTTCTAAGGAATTAAAAAATTAACTCTTAAAATCCCATTTTAATTTTGCAAAAACCTGATGGATCCAGTTCTAACAATCAAGGAGTCACACAACTATCTTATGGGTTTGAGATGGTCTCATTGCCAATTTCAGCTTTGAGTTAAAAAAAAAAATCAGTTTCTTAAAAATAAGCTCTCTGAATTGATTTTATTGCTACTCCAAACTTTAGTGGAAAATTACCAAACTTCCTTTATTTCTTTGGCCCCATTAATTAGTTTATTCCCCACAAAAAAAAAAAAAAAAAAAAAAAAAAAACACACCAGCAATGAATTCCCTGTACTGTTCTCTGACCAACACAGAGGAGGTAAGATTGCCTGTGGATGATCACTCTCCCCAGTCAGCAGTTGCATGGAGACTTTCTACATTGACGGTGTCTCCCTGGCTGACATAATTTTTGTTTTAGAAAAGGAAATGGATTGGATATAGTCCAATTTGTCTCTAAACTCCGTATCTTAACATTTATTCAAAGAAAAGAAACAGATCAACAATAAGTCTAATTGGGTCATTTTCACCAATTAAAAATTATTATTTGAAGATTATTTATTTGATACTTAGGTAAATACCATATATGAAAGAAATAGTTATATGAATACAAAAATTGAATTTGTATTAGATTATCAGATGCTAAGGTTTATTGGCACTCTTTTAACTAAATAATTGATGGGGCGCCTGGGTGGCGCAGTCGGTTAAGCGTCCGACTTCAGCCAGGTCACGATCTCGCTGTCCGGGAGTTCGAGCCCCGCATCAGGCTCTGGGCTGATGGCTCAGAGCCTGGAGCCTGTTTCCGATTCTGTGTCTCCCTCTCTCTCTGCCCCTCCCCCGTTCATGCTCTGTCTCTCTCTGTCCCAAAAATAAATAAACGTTGAAAAAAAAAATTTAACTAAATAATTGATGCAAAGCATCTCTTATAGTCTCTATTATATTAACAACCTGAATGAAAAGAAGGCTACTATTTAGAATTTACTAACATACCTAATAAAATGTATAAAGCTACTTTCATTAACTAAGTTTATATAATGCATTTTTCTTATGACAATCATACCTCTTATGATATTCAAGGATATATCTATTTAGTAAATTTTAAATGAATGATTCACTTTTTTTCTTGGTTCATTGTCATTTGACTGAACCCCATAATTATATCCAATAAGAAGTAAGTTAAAAATGAAGTTTCTGTCAACTATTTTCCACTAGCAAACATAGTGACTCACCTTCCAAATAAAAGCATATCAACATGAAAGTTTCCCAAGGGTATATTCTAGGTCATAATCTTTATGTTAATGAATTCCTTACTGAATAGTAAATCGTAAGAATATATTACCTTATTCCTATAATACATTACCTGTCAGCAGGTAATTACCCTTCAAAACCTCAACAGAGAGGAAGATTGCCCTGTGACACCAGTGACCCCTACAGGTAAAGTTAAAGAAAAGAAGTACAGTGTAAGTGGATGAAAGATACCCACTGCATATTAGAATATGGCTAGCTAATGCCAAAGTATAACATGTATCAGTAACTCCAATGAGACTTGTTATTATTGCCTCATTGACATTGGAAATTTTGTTACAGATAGAAAAAATCAAGCATATATTTTGGTATTTTTGGCTAATTTTGAACACATTTACCTTATGCATATTACCTAGAGTTTCTAGAAGACTGTGTCCAGATACGGCCTTTAAAAGGTGTTTGAAGTTATTTGATTAAGGAGCTAGAAGAGATCACAAATGGCCATCTGTTTTACAGTCTGCCTGATAATTAGCTTCAGTAACCAGCTAACTGGGTGCTTAAGATGTACGAAGTATTGCACATGCAGTCTCAGGAGCTCCCACTGAGATAAGTAACATTATAGAAAGAGGGAGCTGAGTGGCAATAAGTGGCAAAGTTGAGGAGCATGCCCCCAACCCCCTAATTCTGGGCATTATACTACAGGGTGAAGGTAATGTTTAGGAAAGGTCACAAAACAGATACGAATAGTTCAGATCTCAATTTAATGGCATGTATTTAATGACTACTCGTTTGTTTAATATGTATGGAGTGCCTATTTGACATATCATTATGGGCTGGGTCCTGAAGAGATATGAAAAAGAGCCAACAATTATCATGGGGAATTTTTTAAAAGAATAATGTATCACATTAATGGTTTAAACAAATGCAGTTTTAATACTCTGATGGTAATAAAGAGAGTAGCCACCAATTCAACCATTTCATATATATAATTGAGTCATTATTTGTAGTACTTATATAAACATTAAAATTCCCCAGCAACCTATGAGAGGTATGAATAATTTTTATAGCTAAACATTTTTCATAATGTCTTATATTGTTTTTTGGGAGGGATAGTTATATATTTTTAAATTTGTGCTTTGGAAGTCAGTATTGAGTTTGTCTTTGTCTTTTATATTCCCAATTAACCCATGTCAAGTGTGAGGCACACACAGGACAATGATGATTTTTGTTACCCTTTGAATATAGTGATGGAAGTATAATATGGTCGAATATTGTCTTTAGAAGAGCTTCCAATTAGCTATAAAACTCCTAAAATCAATGTTGTCACTCAAATACATAACAAAAAGCAAACATAAAAGCAAAACATCCCATACCTTGGTATTTCTTTGGTTTCCTCCATATAATAGTAAGTAGACTGCCAAAACCAAACTTATTAAAAATGTACCAAGATTTCATGGGGAAACCAAGTATTAAATGCCAATTCATTTTTTTCCATAAATATTTAATGAACACCTAATACGTGCCAGGCAATGAGGTAGAAACTGAGTGTACTGTGGTTAACAAAACAGACATATTCTCTGCATTCACAGAGCTTAACTGTCTAGAGGGGGACCTAGCAATAACAGGTAAACAAACAATGAAGGGTGTTTAGTGCTCATAAGAAAATAAACAGAGCAGAAGGTGACATGAAGGAGAATGACATGGGGCAATCTAATGGATAGAGTTAAGCAAGGCAAGCATCCATGAAGAAATGTTCCAAATATGAGCTGAGGCGTGAATAAGTAGGAGGAACAGCCATGGAAAAGCAGAGGAACAGTGTGAGTGGAGGGTCCGGGGAAGGAAAGAACCAGCTCTTGATGAGAAATTAACCCCAAGCGAGTTAGGGTGGAGAGTAACAAGCAGCAGCACAAAGGAAACGAGTTCAGACCAGGATGCATCTCATGAACCACGAGGAGGAGCTTGGGTCTCATTTAATGCGTAATGCGTTTCAGGTAGGGACTAACAGAATCTTCTCTTGCTGCCGTGTAGTGATAAATCACAGATGGAGATGATTGGAATGGGGAGTCAAGAAAGGAGGAGGGGCGCCTGGGTGGCTCAGTGGGTTGAACATCCGACTCTTGATTTAGGCTCAGGTCATGATTTCATGGTTCGTGAGTTCGAGCCCGGCATTGGGCTCTGCACTGACAGTGTGCAGCTTGCTAGGATTCTCTCTCTCTTTCTCTCTCTCCCCATCTCCTCCTCTCACATGCACGCTCTCTCCATCTCAAAAATAAATAAACATTTAAAAAAAAAGAAAGGAAATTTCAGTGAATAAAAGCTAATCTTACCATTAGAACAAAGTCAATTATTGCCTCACATTCCTGTAAATTGACCAGTACTAGGGATATTGTCTTAAAAATATCAAGTTGCCATATTAATACGAGAATAAAAAATGCTTGTAGATTGCATTGAATTCAATATTGGTTATACCAGGTAAACACATGCATTGTATTGTGATATTAATAAAGGGTTCAAATGTTGAGTCTGTGCTCTACAATTAAATAAAATTATATCCCTTTTAATTTAAAAAAAGCAGAAAAACAATTACCAGTCTTCAAAAAGACTAGTGGAAAATATCTTTCATAAGGTAAATTCAGGGTGATTTTTTTTTTCCCTCTCTGTAATAAGCAGAGGCCAAGTTTAAATAGTAACAGGTCAGTCTGTACATAATGCCAAACAACCAGCCAAGTCAGTGAGGAAAAGTTAGTCAAGCCATTTATATGGACATGGGAGAATTCAAAAGGGTGGGTTTTCTGCATTTAACACTTTATAAGAAGTGACTGACCTCACATAACGATAATTACTTTGTTCATTTATATGTAAAATGGAAAGAATAATGCTAACATAATGGGATTTAGGGAGAGCTGTAGGAAAAGTGTCCCGCCCAGAGCCTGGCACATAGTTGGCATTTGGTTTATACCAGAGTTGGGGTCTGTCTGAAGAGAACTGGAATCATAGATAGATTGAGAGGTTTATAGAAACTTTGCTGATTTGTTAGCAGTTTTGCAAAAGATTAATTTTAGCAGTTGGCAAAAGAGAATAATTAAACTTATTTTATAAAATTCATCAGGCAAAGCAGAAACTAGGAAACTCTGTTTTTCAAACATTCTAACATTTTTAAAATCTGTTGAAGGGAGAAGAATGTAGTAATTAGATTGAAGGTAAGAGACTCCGTGAAATTCAACCTAACTTTAAGTACTCTTAACAATTTTGTTCCTCACTGGGATGTACTTCCCACTGTCTTACATGTAAATAAATCATCCAAAACATATTTGTTCTAGGGAAAAAACAATTGAGAATTGTATATGTTAAACTGTGTCTTTCAGGGGCGCCTCGATAGCTCAGTCAGTTAAGTGACCGATTCTTGATTTTGGCTCAAGTCATTATCTCATGGTTGGTGGCATTGAGCCTCAAGTTGAGCTCCGAGCTGACAGTGCAGAGCCTGCTGAGGATTCTCTCCCTGCCTCTCTCTGTCCCTCCTCCACTCAAGCGTGTGTGTGTGTGTGTGTGTGTGTGTTGTCTCAAAATAAACTTTAATAAATACGTACATACACATGGAAATCAATCAATCATGTCCTTCAGAACCATATATTGAAGTTCTAACCTTCTAGTACATCAGAATGTGACCTTATTTAGAAGTGTCTTTGCAGAGGTAATTAGTTAAGATGAGGTCATACTGGGGTGGAATGGCCCTTAATACAATATGACTGGCGTCCTTATGAGAAGAGGAGAATACAGAGGCAGTGACACTCAGGTAAAAGATGGCGATGGGACAGCAGAGGCAGAGAGTGGAGTGATGTGTCTACATGCCAAGGAGCACCAAAGACTGCAGGCAAACAGCCAGCTGCTAGAAAAGGCAAGGAAGACTCTCCCCTACAGATTTCAGAGGAAGGATGGCCCTGCCTGTACCTTCGTTTCAGACTTTTAGCCTCCAGAACCAGGAGACAATAAATTTTGGCTAATTTAAACCACCAGGTTTGTAGTACTGTGTTTCAACTGCCCTAGGAAGCTAATACAACAGTATAGCCACACAGAAGCCCAGCTGACTGGAGTTTTCACTCTAATTTTTATCCCATCAACAAGAGAAGCTAAAGACCACATAGAATGAGAGGGTTCCAACAGTACTGCATTCTTAACCTTAATTTTGGTCTGGCCAACAGCATGCCTTATCAAAAACAAAACAAAACCAAACAAGAAGGCAAACAAACAACCCCCCCCCCCGCATATTAATTATATCTTCTCTTCTGAGTCATTTATGCCTCATTTAAGTGACAGACAAATGTTTATCACTGACAGACCTCCAGAGCCTCTACAGCGGTAGAGAAATAGGATCTATTCCATTGACTTCATGCATCTTTAACAAGGGTGCCATTGTGGTTGAACACCTGAAATCTCTTTTATTGGTGATGATGTACGTGACTAAAAGAACGCAATCTGATTTTTTTTTTCAGACCCAGGTACACGAAATCGAGCTTACTGTGCTGCAAGTTAGGAAAACCTTGTTTTTAAGGCTGTAAACTGCATATAACTTTGTGAATGTATTCATACACATGATATTAAAATAGCTTATGTGTGCCTAAAATCCTAGACTATAAAAATAGCACCCAGCTAAAAACTGGATTTTTTTTTTTTTTTTAGTTGTTCCTCTCCCTTTCTGTGACCATTATAGTTTTCTGTGTCCTGTCTTTCCTGCACGGTATTATTTGCCATCAGTCTTAATTCATTTTCACAAACAAATTAAGGCAGAGAGCCAGATGAGGTATGCAACTCTCCTCTCTATCATTCACTTCCTTATGCCTCTGTCAGAATCAATAAATAGTCATTCAAAGGAGGGGGCCTAAGCAACTCATTAATCCTCTAGCTCACTGCTTCCAAAATATGGGTGGCTTGTTAGGTGCCCTCTGCAATCCACAGAGCAAAGTGTAGCTCTTGAGCACTGTCAAAGACCCAGCAGTACAGGTGTAGAGCATGAGAAGAGGGACTTACTAGTAATAATTACACTGGTGTATGTGCGCTCAGTGATGCATCGACTCACAGCCTTTTCCAACTAATGTTTTTCTCTTCATACAGGATATAGGTTGTCTTTGTTTTCAGAGACTCTTCCAAACCTGATGTCTCCTCATTGTTTAATTCTGTCCTTGAACATAAACAACACCCTGGAAATTTCCAATTTTATACAACACTTTTCAACGCACATAAAAAGAATGTTCTTTAAACTTAAAGAGTGAATAGTGATTGCTGACTTGTTTAGAGTGAATACTGAAGGAGGTGGTATGTAGAAACTCCTTCAGCAATTCATGTGAGGAATGTGGACATCGCCACCATAGAAATTCACATTTAACACTGGGGGTTACAGGCAAATGCAGACCCTGAATGGATCTCTATGCTTAGGTTTCTCACTCTCCATGACCTTAAAGTTAGAAGTGTGATATCTTGGGCTCACTCTTTGAAATCTTTTGTTGTCTCCAGTTTGGGAGACTTTATTGTTATTCCTCATGAATTTTCTAACTCTAAGAGAAGTGATGTGAAAAATAACATCAGCCTGAACTCAGTAACCTACTTTATTTTATTTTATTTTTTTAGTTTGACTTGACTAAAAGCCATTATAGCTGCTGTTTATTATTTCAAAACACCATTAATACTTACTATGTGATTCATTTCCATGTAAATTTTTCTTGTAAAGAGCTTTGATTTAAAGCAATGTATGCATTAGGAAGAACACATCATATAATTATTTACTCAAAAAACAAGAGAGAGGAGGGTTGAAGAGAGCATATCCCATGAGATTTAAGACTGACAGATTAGCAGTAGAAAACCTTTTGTCTGGAAAGTAAGAAAATGATCCCAAGAACTAAGCACAATATACCTCTTATCTTGTCAAAACCAAAGAAGATGCTTTACATGTGCAAAATGTCCAATTGTCTATTCTCATACACAACCCACCCGGAAATACAACTGCCTAGGAAAATAACCAAACTGCAAGCAAAATCTGTAATCATAAACACTATTATAGATACAAAATAAAACTATGAGATATTTTAGAAGTAGGATTTTGCTGCTTCATACTTTCAAATATTTATTGTAGTGTATTAACTTCTTGATCAAGTACAACAGGGTGATAGTTTATCAGTTAGAGAATATGGAGCATCAAAACTTAAGGATAATAAAAATAAGAGCTACCACCTGCTAAGGACTCATAATATCCCCAGCATAATGCTAAACTCTTTATTTAAAATGTTCCCTCTAGGGGCGCCTGGGTGGCTCAGTCGGTTGAGCGTCCAGCTTCGGCTCAGGTCATGATCTCGTGGTCTGTGAGTTCGAGCCCTGCGTCGGGCTCTGTGCTGCCAGCTCAGAGCCTGGATCCTGCTTCGGATTCTGTGTCTCCCCTCTCTCTCTGCCCCTCCCCCATTCATGCTCTGTCTCTCTCTGTCTCAGAAATAAATAAAATAAACATTAAAAAAATAAAATAATAAAATAAAATGTTCCCTCTAATCACCACAACGAACCTATGAAGTTCACAGTATTATTTTCATTTAAAAGATGAAGTATCTGAGAATCATCAAAGTTAACTAATTTGCCCAACACGACGTAACTGAAAATTGGCAGAATTGGAGGTTACATGCAGGTTTGTCTATCCTAACGTAAGTATACTGTCCACTATGCCCAAGCAGCTGTGCTAACCAGATATTAGAGGTGATAAGTCTAACTAATTCACTGGATTTCCCAAACTCAAAATTATTCCCCTCCCTTCTAATCTCTCTCTCTTTCTTCTTTCCTCTCTCCCTCCCTCCCTGTTCTCTCTCTCTCTCTCCCTCTCTTTACTTCCATTCTATTCAAAAATAATAATCTGAAAGGATATATAATGTAACACATATATAACAGGACTACTACAACTCCCCCAAAGATCATATGTTCACAAGCTTATGTGATATATAAGATTAAGTGTTATAACAGAACTCCTTTTGAAACACAATATTAACAAACAGTTCCAACACCTTATCCATTAATTTAGTGTTCACTCATTCAATACAGTATATTGAGCTGCTTCTATGTTCTAGGGATTGTGAGAAGTCCTGGGAATGGGAAGATGAATATATTGCAGGCCTTTCCTTCATAACAGGTATTGTATTACAGACAATACCCACAGAGTAATGTGTAAAGTTGATGGGAATAGAGAGCCTAGATAACTGTGTTCAAAAGAGTTGAAAAGGTTCCACAGAGAGAGCATTTCAGTGGGTCATAAAGAATAACGAAACATTTTCTAGGAGAGAGAAGAGAAAGGTATCAGTATTCCCGTAAAAGGATGAGAAGGAGGCTTGACCAGCTCTGGAACTAAAGCATGTGGTTATTTCAGGGAAGTGGGAAGATATAAGGTAACACACAAAACTGGAAGGTTTGTGGATAAGATGCTAACTAATTTGAATGTGTAGTAAGCTTTGTGTCATTTCTAAAAATATAATTTGGAACAATCTCCCATTTACAAAAAAGCACAAGTAAAGAACAATAGCAACAACAAAACATTTTTTTTTTCCGAACTACCTGAGAGAACATTGCTGACGTGAGTTCTTTACTCTGCGTCTCCTACAAATAAAAACACTTTCCCGGGGCTCCTGGGTGGCCCCACTGGTTAAGCGACCAATTCTTGATTTTGGCTCAGGTCATGATCTCATGGTTCATGGGATGGAGCCTCATGTCAGGCTCTGTGCTGACAGTATGGATCCTGCTTGGGATTCTCTCTCTCTCCCTGTTTCTGCCTCTCCCCAACTCGTGCTCGCTATGTCTTCCTGAAAAAAAATTAAATGCATACATATATATTTTCCAACATAACCATAATACAATCTCAAAATTAAACAATCAACACTGATACAGGACTGTAATGTAGTTTTCAGACTCCATTCAACTTTTCTCATGGTCTTGGTAGTGCTGTTTACAGCAACACATGCAGTTCAGAACCACATGTTGCATCCAGTTTTCCTGGTCCTCTTCAGTCAGAAACGGTTCTTCAGTCTTTCCTTGACTTTGACACTGTAATAGGCTAGCTTTCTGTCATGATTTGATTCAAGTGATGAATCTTCAGCAGGCATATCACAGAAGAGGGGGCCACACTTTTCTCATTGCCTCCTATCAGGTGGTACAAAATTTTAATTTGTCCCTTTAATGATGATCACTTCAATCACTTAATTAAGATGGCGTGTGTCAGACTTCCTCACTGTGAAATTCCTTTTCTAGTTTTGTAAATCATATTTGCATGAAGAGGTATTTGAAACTATGTACATATCCCATTCCTCACTAAAGGTTTTATATTTAATCCATTGGGTTATATAATCAGTTACTTTCATTATATTTTTTGATGTTCAAATGGTTCCAGAGTTGGCCAACTGAGCTCCTTTAAGCTGATCCCTGTATCCTTTTGGCATCTTTCATCATTCTTTTGATTTCTGTCACAACAACTGGTTCTAAAATCATCTTGTTCTTTCCTTAGCTCTTGAATCAGCTATTTCCCCAAGGATCCCCAGTTCCCTATAATGAATGAAGAGTGATATTTGCAAGTCAAGATTTGGTTTCTAGATGTACTCAATGCTGTTGAGTAGGGCACAGTTATTCTCTTGGGGCCTCTCATTGGACAGAGTTAGGGAATATGCATATATGCATATATGTATGTGCATATATGTATATGTGTGTATACATGTACATATAAATTGGCAGATTTCATCTTCCAAGATGGCCATGACAAGGTCTCCTAAACCATATGAACTACGTAATTATTTTACAATATAAAGTTAATGCTTCTCCCATGTGAAAATGAGACCTATGCCTGTCTCCTACCTTGAATTGGAGTTCAGTGCACTGAATTGTGTCCCCTCAAATTCATATGTTCCGCTAGCCCCTCTGTGTTATGGTATTTGTAATGGGGCCTTTGGGAGTTAGTTAGGTTACAATGAGGTCATGAAGGTAAGGCACTCATCATGCAGTTAGTTCCCTTATATGAAGATACTCCAGATAGCTTGCTCTCTATCTCTCTCTGCCATGTAATAACATAGAGAGAAGGCAGCTATCTTACCAGAACCCAACCATGCTGGCATCCTGATCTGATCTTCCAGCTTCTAAATCTGTCAGAAAATAAACTAAACTTTGGTTTTTTAAGCCATCTAGTATTTGGTATTTTGCTATAGCATCCTAAGCTAATACTTGTGACTATGACAGAAATGAGACTAAGGGACTTTCAATATAGGTCTTAAAAGATTATACAGCTTCTTTCTGGTCCTTTTGGAACCCAGGAATCATCCTTTTAAAAAGCAGAGATCCACAAAGAAAGGACAGGTGTACACGTTCCAGCAATAGCCTCAGTAGAGACCCCAGCTAAGAGCCAGCATGGAACTCTAGACATTGGAGTGAGTCTTTGGATGATTTTATCCCCCAGCTGCCAAGTAAGGCCCATATTTCAAGTCTTCCCATCTGAATCCCCAGAGATAAACTCTCTGAATGTGCTTTTCTCAAGGTCCTGAGGCACAGAAACCATGAGAAATAACAAAATGATCATTGTGTTTCAAACCACTGCATTTTGGGATGTAAATGCATCAATACATAACCAGATTTCACACCTGTAATTATAATACAGTGCCACTGGATTCATTCTAGTTGCATCTCTTTCTGTATGTGTAACTTCCCTCTCAAACACTGGGAAAATCGACTCCTATTTTCCTTAATATCTTTTACTTGTTCGATCAATCCTCCTGTATATAACTAATCTATAATTTACGTTTCCCTTTCTGTGTGGATGCTCTCCTCACTCTACTTGGACCTTGTTATCTGAGAGAGATCTCACCCTTATCAGACTCAGGCACTCAATACCAGATTGTCCCCACGTCTGTGCAGATGCCTTACTCACTCTGCTTGGGCTTTGACTCTTCACTGTGAGCAACCTCTATGCCTGTCATACTCTGCCTCACCAGATGGCTTTGTCACTGACTAGTTTAGGAAAGGAAGGGAAAGAAAGAAGGGAAGGGGAGGATAAGATACAGAGAAAGAACCACTTAGATTTTATCTTGAGGGCAAAGTGGAAATTTTGGACATTTTAAACAGATGGCTAATGTGATCCAAACTGCATTTTAGAAATATCAGCAAGACTGTTTTCTAACAATTTACTCTGTTAGTAAGTTCTTTCTTATGAACAGCATATGTGATGACTGAAGAGAGTAACTGACAGAAATAGATAAAGAAAGTAATTAAAACTGTGGTTCCTAGGCTACAAACTTTCTAATAATGCTTCATAAGAAAGAAGTAGGAAGTATAATATTTTTATTTGTTTATCTCTGCTTCTTTTGGTTTGCTTATTTTGTCAAATACATACATACACATAGGTCAGGTTAAAAAAAAACAAGGCACCTTTGAACCCGTTCCCTAAATGCCACATACTGTATTTCTGCTTGTTTTCTTTGATATGTACTACAATTAAGGTAGAATTAATTAAAGGAATACAATCTCTCAGTATTAAGTTTACTGCTTGATAGTTTTAGTACATACTATAGTAACTAATATATACATTGTAGGCATTCAGTATATTTCTTGAATGAATGAGACAATATGGCAATAAGACTGTAGATCAGTGATTCTTTAAAGTTCTTCAAATGGGAAGGACATCAGAAATGCCATAAAGATACACTGCAGGACAGACTCAAGTCATATACTTCAGAAGACATTGCAGGAGACAGGAGTCTAGTGATAATAACCTTGAGAGTTAGAATCACTTTTAACTCTTAACTGTTTCTAACAGTGGAGATAGCATACTTCATCTCTATTAATACACAGACCATTCTTGATTTATCTTTTTGAGACATCTATTCAATTCCTGAGAAGACTGATGAGAGTTTAACCGATGTGTGACCCTAATGCCTTCCCTCACTCATTCTTCTAAATAACCATGTAGATGTTTTAATTAAATCAGTGAAGAATATTTACAGCATTTAGTCTGCAAATATTGTGCACTATAGAGCCAAGTCTTCTAGTTCTATTTCTTTTCATTTATTGTTTTACTTTTTGGTTTTCATGGTGTTACTTTTTGCATTTCCCTTTTCTTACACTACCTGTCTTTGTTGTATACATTTTTTTCAAATGCTCTGTCATATCAAAAATTCTATCAGATAACGTTTTCCCCCAAAATTTCTTTCCAGTTTTCCTGCTGCCATAGGACTAACAGCTTTCCAGGTTTGTTGCCTAGCAGTGCTCTCATTTCACTGTCTCATTCTCTGTTTCTCATTTCACTGTTCTCTGGGGCTGCATCCACTTCTCTTGGGTCCTATGTCTTTCTCTTTCTTGATTTCCATGTCACTGAACCTGCTTGCTAAGGTTAGGTATAGGAGAAATTAAACTTGTGAGATCTCACATGTATGAAAATTTCTACAGGATCGTCTTTACATAAAAATATAAAGTAATTACTAGGCCACTACATTCAAATACATGTGTAATAAAGCAATCGCTTTCCCTAGCTCCTTTCCCTTAACGAGTTTGATTGAATTATGGGCAATATACTAGAGAAATGATTATAACTACTTTTCAAGACCACAGAAATCATTTGGAATCATTTTTATTAACAAACTTGGGAAGCAAACTTTAATTAATATCAATGCTTTTTATTATATATTAGAATTCATTCTCTCTAGAAATGGTTTGTATATCTACTTACCATAAGTATCTACTTGTGTGCATATTCCTATAGTACAAATCCTTAACTTAAAACTAATTTTCACGTAAAAATAGTTTCCTCTGGGGCAGCTGGGTGGCTCAGTCAGTGGAGCATCTGATTCTTGATTTCAGCTCAGGTCATGATCCCAGGTCATGGGATCCAGCCCCTCATTGGGCTCCACACTGAGTGTGCAGCCTGATTAAGATTTTCTCTCTCTCTCCTGCCCCTCTCCCCAACTCAAGCATGCTCTGTTTCTCTCTTTAAAACAAAAAAGTTGCCTCTGAGTCATCCTCATACCCTTCTCCCATTGGTTTCTTCCTCCCCAATACCACTGTCAAGAGAGTAAGTGTAGGAAAAATGTTGGAGTTTTAAAGTACTGGTCAGAGGTAAGAAAGTCATAGAACTTTGAAAAGCAGAATTAATTTAGAAGAACTAATCCTGGCTACACCTGTATATGTGGTGATTCCCAAGTCACTTTATTAAAATGACTTGACATTCTACAGATTAAAAGCTCATTTGGGTTCATATGAATTTCTTTTAAAAATGTGAACATTTCTTACAGAGTTTAGTAAAGTGATGTCAGATGGCCACACTTTAAAGAGAATTATCTCTACCTTCACCCCCTTGATGTTTCTCTGATATCTAGCTGGGACTATCAGCATTGGGTCAGAGAAAGTAAAGATAATTTTAGTGAATGGTAGAGCATGCTTAGGGCAGTTCCAAGGCATCCAAAGTGTGCACTAAGTTAACGTGGCTCTGGCATCAGTATAAAAAGGTGAAATTTGTCAGGTAAACCCACAGGAGACAGAAGAGATTCTAAGAGGGTGATTGATAGTTGAGGCAGCTGCTTCATCACAAAAAGATAACGGAAGGTGGCTAGAGGTAAACAAGAGCTAAACTGGCAGTGATAAGGCTAGGACATTTCCACATACCTCAGTGGCCTCGTACAGCCCTTAAAATAAATTCAAACTCTTTACCAGGACCCGTAAGGCTCTACAGGACTGGGCGTTTGTTTGTTTCTTCAGCCCCATCTCATACTACCACTTTCTTCTCAGCTCACTAAGTTTCAGCCACATTGGCATTCTAGCTATTTCTTGAACTTGCTAAACTTGCTCTTGCCTTAGGCCTTTGCACTTAGTGCTCTCTCCACTGGGAATACCCAGCCCCAGATCACCTGGTGTCTTTTCACATCATTCATGGCCCAGCTCAGATGTCACTTCCTCAGAAAGGTCTTCCAATTTAAAATAGACACTCTCCACTCGCACCAGCCCCCCTTCCTGGATTCTCTATCTCTTCACTCTATTTATCTTCCCAGCACTTATCACTTTCTGAAATTATCTTGTTTATTTATATCCTATTGCCTGCTTTTGCCTTGAGTCTCTAAGTGCTTGAGAGCAGAGACTTTGTCTTGTTAACTTTGTGTCCTCAGTTCCTAAAACTATGCCTGGGTTGTAGTAAGTATTCAATAAATATATGTTGAATAAATAACTAAATAAATGAGCTGCAGAGATGATGGAGTAGGAATTAAAACAGAACATCAGCTTTTTGGTCTGAGAGGATGGAAGGACTGGGGGTAGGGAAAAGCTATGATGTAGCAGACAATGTGTTAGGATGGATTTGCCTTCTGACATGGAAAAGTTACTACCCTTGCTGAACGTCACCTTCCTCAGCTGTGAAACGAAGATAATTCTTGTAATATGTGCAATTTAAAGATTCAGCTAGGTGAAATAATGAATACATAAATGTATACATAAAGAGTAAGGTACAGAGAAGGTACCCAATAAATAGTAGACATTATTACCATCAACACTGAGCCAAATAAATTTCTGCATGCTTAGTATGCTGACATCGACGATGGGAAAGCTTAGAAACTTCCTATTCAATTTTCTTATTTTTCTAAAATATGCCTTCTTAGGGGCACCTGGGTGGCTCAGTCAGTTAAGCATCTGACTTAACTTAGGTCATGATCTCACAGCTTGTGAGTTTGAGCCCCGCGTCGGGCTCTGTGCTGGCAGCTCAGAGCCTGGATCCTGCCTCGGATTCTGTGTCTCTCTCTCTCTCTCTCTGACCCTCCCCTGCTCACACTCTGTCTCTGTCACCTCCCAAAATAAATAAACATTAAAAAAAATAAATAAAATATGCCTTTTTATACAATTTATAATATGTTTATAAAGGTAACAGTAACTTTAGTGTATTTTGCATATCAAATAAAATATTCATATAGACTCGGTTTTCAGATGCAGCCAAATAATAAATTGGACCATAAAGTATGAATACTGTACCTAGTGATGAAATAGTAGTATACATGAATAGAAGAGACATAATGGTTGGTCATAAAATATGATTAACCTAGTTGAAACAAAAGGCCTTAGTACCTCACAAGTGGTGAACTCATTAGTGGGTTATAGGAGTTCCACATGAGTGAAGAAATCATGTATAATGGTTGCTCATTACATACCCTATTTATTCTTAGGGTGCCTTTTTGAAGCTTGTTTTTTCAATTAAGTTTAAGCAAGAAGAGAGAAAAGTATGATATAAGAATATACCAACTATATTTAAAAACAGTATTATTATTGGAACGTGGTCTGTATCAATCACAAGAATCTTAACCCTTAATGATAAAAGTGAGTTTGGTCTGTATTCCGTGTATGACCACACCATTTAACACTGCTTTCAAATCAAGACTTTTATGAAGCAGAACCTTTTGATGGGCTATTTCTATTCCCTCTCCTTTTTATTACCATTACTGCTTCTGTAGCCTGTTTCCTCACCACTTCTGTGACTTTGGGTAGTATAATTAACCTTGCTGGGCCTCAGTTTCTACATTTGTAATCAGATAAGAAGGACACCAATATTGCCAACTGTACCTCATAACTCAAAACATGACAATACTTGTGAATGTTGGAAGCACTTTAAAATATCATATGCATGCAGTATGTGATTACAGAGAATTTAGTATAGTGCCTTTTATAGAATGGGTGGTCCATAAATATTAACTGAATGAACAGAACCATTGTGATAAGTGGCCCAGCCTTGTTACACAGAGATTGGAGGGTTAGGAGCCTGACTTACCTCTCTTACATATGTTTTGTATCTGTAAGTGTCGGGTAATAAACAGGAAACACACAAATGATTGTCTCATATTTCTCTCCATTAAAATAATTTGAGAATTAAATTTTGACTATATTTCACCAATGCTAAGGTTTTTTTGTACACAGTAGCAAATGTTTTAAACATTTCTTCATTTGAAAACTTTGTACCCTTTAAACTGGTTTGCAAGTGTTTATTTAAATTCTGGTTAGTTAACACACAGTGGTAATATTAGTTTCAGGCGTAGAATTTAGTGATTCATCGCTTATATACAACACCCAGTGCTCATCACAAGTAAACTGGTTTTCAATAGGAATTAGTAATTTAGTTAGATTTTTAAATGTATTGAAATAATTTAATACACTGCAGTATTTGCTCAAAATGTTCATATTTGAATAAAATTTTGTGCTTGCACCTTTAGACAACACTATAGTGTCATGAGAATGCTATGTACTCAAATTTCAAAGGCCTTGTTAAAATAATCACAGGAATAATCTCTGATAGTTTATGACCAAAGGGCACAAATTATAGGCTAAGCTAATTAAATTAGTGATCAACTTTTTTTTTTACCCAATGAAATAGATTAATACAGGCTATTCATTTGATTAATGCAGACCAAAATATGTTACTGTTTCTCAAGAGCAAAATTTCAATCTGAAGCACCCAGTTACCAAAAATTTCTTTTAATTTGCCAATTAATTGCATCAGTCACTCTTATGTATCTTTTCAACAATGTTCAGGAGAGTAGAAATAGTTAAGAGTAGTTTTCAGCTGGAAGAGGTCATAGACTCAATGGCAGTACTAATGGGGGAAAAAATTATACCTAGTTGATGAAGGCAAAAAGACTTCAAAGATTAATTTTCAAAGTAGCTACTAAGCAAATTCAAAACATCTTTGGGTTGGGTTGCTAGCCTAATTCTATACCGACATTTTAAATGGCTTCATTTCATATAGGTGTTTAGTAAAAGGCAATATAGGGTAAGGTTGAGAGCATGGACCCTGGAGCCAGACATGTGGGTTTGAACCCTAGGTATAATACGTAGGAACAGTGTGATCTTGATCTTACTACTTAACTCACTGGGTCTCAATTTCTTCATCTGCAAAATGTGGATAATAAGTCCTCACCTAACAGGCTGCAGGCTTTAACAGTCAAGCACTTAGACACAGAATAAATTATAAATGTATCAACTATTACCAGAATAAAGAAAATATGTACTTAAATGAGCCATGATAATTGTAATCATAATGTGATACATGATAATTGTATGTATTACATAGATATATGTATAGATAGATACAGAAATGACAAATGAAGCAGTGTTGTAGTAGTAGTAAACTGAAAATTATGTCTTAGATGAGGAATATACTGCTCGTACTGAGATGGAAGCATAAACAAGACTTCCTCCTTTTACTTCCTGCCAAAGATTAAAACTTTACCTTTTTATAATGGATATGGGTTGAAGCAAAGCTGTGTTGACTTGGATTGGCACATTTTCGGAATCACTATTGTACTCCTTAAATACTGAGGATACAGGAAGGAAAGATAAAAATCAAATAGAATAATTCCTAGCCATAGACGTTTATATTTTTAATAACTTGATTCTATAGGATTTATTATCTAGCACTACAACACTTAGATCTATTCATAGGGCTTAAAAAATAAGTTCTACCGCTCTGAATCCAATTTAGGGCATACGAAAATTCTTGATGTTTAAAAAAGTCCTCAGAAATAGAGAAGCCTCCCTTATTGAAATAAAATACTAAGTCTTCCATGATTTGAGTCAGGTAATGTTTTAATTTTAATAAAGTTGGCCTTTGTCTGAATGGGACAAAATAAACAGATTGGCTAGTTCCTAAACCCTGTTACAGACAAAAAATATTTCTTAATACATGCTTAGGCCTTAGAGTTCAAGAAAGCAGGCATTCCTGGCAGTTAGTGGTAGTGATCACTGAGCACCTCTAAGTAGGAGAACATAAAGGTAAAAACAAAAGCTCAAAAGAAAGCATCTATCTTCTCAATGAGCAATCTCCTGCTTGGTTCTTAATTGCTAAAATGTGATTTAACTTCTTATCAGGTGTTGTAATAGGATAGACTTTCCTTAGAAACTTTTATTTTTAACTATATAAAATTCATAAAAGCATTATTATATTTGCATACCTTCTTGCAATTTTTCAAGGTAATAATACATATTCTCTATTACTATATTTAGCTATGATTTTTTCCTGCTATATAATATTCCACTGGGAGAATTTATCATAATTTTATTATTTTGTGGATAGACATTTGTATTGTTTCTAGTTTTCTTCTTGCTTTTATATATAAATTTTCTGTAATCATAATGAAGGCATAATATTTGCTGAATAAAAGCAAGGTACATTTGTCTAGATGACATACTTGCATAAAGCTCAAGAACAAGAAAAACTTTGTGATACCTTGTTTGGAAGTGTGTGCAGATATAAAGAAAACTATTTTTTAAGTAACAAAATGTTAAACATAAAATGCATAACAGTGTTGCTGAGGATAAGATGGGGAAAAGCACGCTTATGAAAAAGCATTTGTAATATTCTTTTTTTTTATTATTTAAAAAAATTTTTTAACGTTTATTTTACTTTTTTTGAGACAGAGAGAGACAGAGCACGAACAGGTGAGGGTCAGAGAGAGAGAGGGAGACACATAATCTGAAACAAGCTCCAGGCTCTGAGCTGTCAGCACAGAGCCTGACGCGGGGATCGAACTCACAAACTGTGAGATCATGACCTGAGCTGAAGTCGGATGCTTAACCAACTGAGCTACCCAGGCACCCCTGTAATATTCTTTTAAAAATATATTTATGGTGAGTTCAAGAAGGCCCCTTCTTAAAAATATGCTTTCTAACTTATGTAATATTTTTATGTGTAAAATGTAAATTTTTTTTATATTAGAAAATATTATATTTGTTCTTCAAACCAACTCTATGAGGCAGGTGGAGTAGATACAATTGTCCTTTTTTTACAGATAAGGGAAATGATATTTAAGTAATTTACCCAAGGTAAAATTGATGGTAAATTTTGGAGGGGGACTAGAAACATCTTTTCATTAATCAATCAATTAATTAATTTAATAAGCATTTCCTCTGTTACTCCTCCTCTCTGGGAGAGGCACTACCTTCCATCTATAATGACTCAGCTACAAACCTGAGAATCATTCACAATGCTTCCCTATTTCTACTTCTACAACTAATTAGTTACCAATTCCAACTAATATTATCTCCTTAATAGACTTAAGTCAGTTCCCTTCTCATCATTCCCAGGGTCATGACCTTATAGATCAATCTATCTTCATTTTACCCTCAGATTGAGACAACCATCTTCTTACCTTGTCTCCAGTCAATTACTAGTCTTATCTCAATCAAATCCACTGTCAGAGTGAAAACCAGAGTGCCTGTTTTAACATTTGACTCTGACTTCCATTCCTAATATGCTTTTAATGGCTCCATATTCCCTCCAGGATGAAGTTGATGCTTCTCATTATGGCACTACGAAGCCCTCCACAGCCTGGCTCCTGCTGATGCTTCTAGATTTGTTCCTTACTATTCCACCAGCTCATGCAATACTAACTACTTTCTGGTTTCCAGGACACAGACTCTTTTAAAGACACAGGCCTGGAAATAATTCCTTTTGGAAATCTACATCTCATCAGACATATTACAGCAAACCCACGTTCCACATGAAGAGGAGCTTACAAAAAACTAGGATTTGAGCAGAGTTGTGGTTGACTGGTTGACATAATACCTTATTTTATAAAATAGAATGAATTTCATCAATTCATTCAATACTTATTAGGTGCCTACTACAGACTAGTCTCTATTTTAGGTCCTGAAATACTTCTGTGAACAAAATAGGTAAGTTCCTACTTTTGTGGAGTCTACATTCTGTTTTTAACTATATTTTGCTATAATTATTGATTCACTTAATTTAAAAATTTCCCCCTTTACTATTTCAGAACAACAAAAAAAAGATTTTTTTTTTTTTTTGGTCTCAAACAGTTTTGCCATCTTTTGAAAGCTCACTGGCCTTTAGCACAGTGCGTCTAGTACTGTCTACTGGGTAAATCAGCCCAGTTAAGATATTATCATGACTCCTGTCCCCAAACTTTACACATGCTGCTGCCTCTGCCTGCTGCAATTTTCTACTCCATTCTCTACTCTCTAACCCAGTTGAATTTATTTACTTAGTTAGCTCTAATGTATCTTTCCACAGTAAACTCAGTCTGCCATCGCCAGACATCTTTGCCTATCTAATGCACCAGCCCTCCCCCCAAGTACAGAGCAAATCCAATAAAATTGTATCATATTGATTTCTTGCTCAAAATCTTCCATTGGCATCCTATCATGCTTAGAATAAAATCCAGAGTCCTTACCATGGTTTTTACAAGATTTTATATCATTTGGCCATTGGCCAACTTTCCTAGTTCATTTCCTTCTAGTCTTCTTACTCCTCCCTCTGTTCCAGTTATGCTGGCCTTCTTGATGTTGTGACACATGCCAAATATGCTCCTGTCCCAGGACCTTTGCATATGCTGTTGTTCTCAGCTTGAAGTGTTCTTCTTCACATACTAGCATGACTTGCTTCCTTACCTCGTTTTTAAAATCTGCTCACAACTTGCCTTTATGAAAAGTTTTCCCTAAACCCTCTACCTAAAGTAGGGCTTTCCTGTTACTCTCTTTCTTCTTTCCAGACTTTTTAATTTCTTTGTTGTATTTACCATTATTCTGACATTGCCTTACATAGTTGGTTGTTTATTGTAGGTCCCACTCATCATAATATAAACCCTATGAACTCTTGTCTGTTTTGTTCACTGCTAAATCCCAACACCTACAAGTGTGTCTGATACATAGTAGGTGATCAATAACTGTATTTTGAATGAGTGAATGAATGAATGAATGGCACCAACCACAATAAGCTAGAGTCCCTATAGGTATTAAATCAGAGGGACATGTACTCCTCTATGTCCTCTTATAGCAGGCTGCATTATTGAAAACCTGTTTATTTGCTTCTTTTCCCGACTTTACTGTCACCTGCTAATGCACAGAAACTGTCTTATCTTAATGCTTAGTATACGGTGGGACTAGAGTAGGCGCAATTAACATTTGCCATGAGAAAATGCATTGAGTGTTCTTCACTGTGCAAGGTACTGAGCTAGGTGTTCGGAATTTAAATTTGTTATCAGTCTAGAATAAGCGCCAGTTAGCAAACACAGATAGCCTAATCACATTGACCAACTTCCCCCTTAATGCTCTCCAGTACTTTCCAGTCCTATAGAGCTTAATAATTCTTCCCTCTGTTGTTTCCCCTACACTGAGTTCAATTTCTCTACCTTATTGCAATAGTAATGACCCCTGTTACAACAGTCTTAAATAAAGCCTTCCTTGTTTAACTTTCTTGAGTGCAATTTTCCTTTGAAAGTTCCCATCATGTGTCTTTGTTCTCTCTTCAGTTTCTGCTGCTCTGTTACATAGTAAGAACCAATTTGTTCATTTCCTTAACCAAAGCTAGTCTCAAACCTGAGTCATGGTATAGACCCCTTTTATAAAGAGGGGTAAAAAATAAACTTCTTGCAGACCTCTAAACCTATGGAAACATATTTTTCTTTAAAATGTATACCACAGTGGGGCACCTGGGTGGCTCAGTCGGTTAAGCATCTGACTTCGGCTCAGGTCATGATTTCATGGTTTGTGAGTTCAAGCCTGCGGGCAGCTCAGAGCCTGGAGCCTGCTTTGGATTCTGTGTCTCCCTCCTTCCCTCTCCGCCCCTCCCCTGCTTGCACGCTGTCTATCTCTCTAAATAAATAAACATTAAAAACATTAAAAAAAATAAAAAATAAAATGTATACCACAAAAGAGAACTTTTATAACTGGTATCTTTAAAAAGATTATCATCAAAATGAAAAAAATTTCAAACACTATTTTGGAAATTTTGACCCTGAAGTTGCATGTCTTCTTTCCTTCTAAGTTTTCCAGAGATCCTGGGAAAACAGTTTGAGAAACTAGTTCGAACCATGACCAATTTTCTTCCTGGTGAGATAACTATTTTCATGAAAGATATGTGGTAAGAGTTCACTTTGAATTTTAACATATATAATATATATATATATATTATTGTTTATTTCTTTTTGAGAGAGAGAGACAAGAGCGTGAGTGGGGGAGGGGCAAAGAGAAGGAGACACAGAATCCAAAGCAGCCTCCAAACTGAGGTGTCAGCACAGAGCCCGATGTGGGGCTCGAACCCACAAACTGCGATATCATGACCAGTGCCAAAGTTTGATTCTCAACCAACTGAGCCACCCAGGTGCCCTGAATTTTAACTTTATATTTTGGATTTTGTTTTAACTTTCTATTCTAAAGAAAGTGCTTTAAGAGCCCCCCCCCCCAAAAAAACCACCAAAAACAAAAAATGGACAGTGAGAATCACTGGCCCACAAAGGAAGTTTCTATTAAAGAAGCCTGGCCTTTAACATGTAAAGCTATAATTGAGAATTTCCTTTATTTGTTTACTTTTAATTTACTCTCTGGTGGGCATATTTAAAGCCCTATAATTCTGCCCTCTAAGTGTGTGAGGTTGGCCATTGATACAAACTGTTTATCAGCCTCTCTACTCTCCTTTTAGAAAGGACTGTTTAATGGCTTTGATGTGTAACAACTGGCAGGTGACAGTCTGGGATTGCCGCATGCTACTTAAACAAATGATTTGCCCATATAGACCCAGGGATTCATGGTATGAAGGTAGCAACATTTACATGAATACTAGGAAAAAACTACAAATAGGTTGATTTTGCTTAAAATGATTTTGCTTTACAAGGTGCTTTTTCAAAGAAAAGTTCCATCTGCATCTTAATTGGTATTAACTTTTAAATACTACTAGGCAGTGTTTTCTTGCTTATCTGTGTATAACATGCAAATAATATATCTGAAAATTTCCTAGGATGAACTATGCAACATATCGTAGGAACACATAAGACAGTCAAATTCCTTGTGGATCTTTTCTCCCTCAGATTCATGTTCATTCCTTTACAAAACCAATTACTCAGACAGGTCCTGAACAACACAATAGAGATAACTATTTAATATTTTCCAGCTAGTATTAATAATTTATAATTTCAAAGAACTCAAGCATAATGCATACACTATTTACAGCAATCTGGACGGACATATGGAGGGGAAACTTGCAGAAGGGTATTCAGCACCTAGGACTTTTTGTCAGAAACAGCAGAAGCTGTGGTAGGCAGGCAGGTGGGGTTGGAGGAGAACAGGACCACAGGAAGGCAAGAGCAACTAAATATGTATATTCTGTTCAGGGTTGTGAAAGCCAAGAATGCAAGCTGAAGGAATTCCTGAGATACCAACTCCTAAAAGATTTGTGGATTTCAGGTTGTTGATATTAAATCTAAATATACTGGGATGAAATAGTTGGTAGAGTTGGGGTTTTTTTGTTTGTTTTTTTTTGTTTTTTGCCCCTTATACAGGTTTCTTTTTTTTTTTTTTTTTTTTTTGGCACGTTCCTGGTTGATTCATATAGTATGTGATCCATAAATGTGGATTAACTAAAATACAAGAATCTTCTGGCTCTAATTCTATTGCAAAGCACACATATGTTAGCTTTTCTACTCTGAAGAGAAAGGTAAAATCAGTGTCGTTTAAGGCAGCAGAGGCTTTAATGAGGGTGAGTCATAGCACTCAGGGAGGCAAACCTATTTATTTTTATTACACAACATGTTTAACTGGGACCATTTTAAAAAGGCCAAATGACAGACAGGGGCCAAGATTAGATGCATCCTCAGTAGACAGCTGGCATGCCCTGCCAGAACAGGATTTAGAGGAGTGTAGCTGGTAAGAAAAGCCAACAATTGGGGGAAGGGGGAAGTGGAGAAAAATAAGCTCCCTGAAGAAAGTAAAAAAAAAAAAAAAAAAGAAAGAAAAAGAAAAAAGAAACAGGTCACAGTAATTTCCCTCAGGACTAAAATGTGTGACATAGCTTTTGCATTAAATCAGAAATTTCAGAGTAAGAGGAACTAGGAAAGAACCTAAACCATGGGGAATAATGTCGCTATTGTCTTTGGGAGGGCTCAAATAAAAAGTTACTGAGTCTTTTCCAAACCAACTAGCTTAATGGTGTGCTATTTCTCAAAAAGAACTTGCTTCTAGGAAAAAGGAATTAGGCGTGTTTTCCTATTTCACATTTAATTACACTAGTGAATTTGATAACTAATCGGCTAAGGTGCATATGGTGAAAAGAAACTTCCTTGCACTGCAGCAAAAATGTATTCCAACACTTACCAGGTGACCTAATATTGTACATATGACATCATGGAAGCAAATTAATTGTTGGCCATTCCCAAAAGTTATGATGCTGTTTCTAGCTTCCTCTAAAAATGACTGTCCTATCTATAGTCAGTCTTTTCATGGATGTCACTTGAATTTAAACTAAGCAGGGTGCCTGGGTGGTTCAGTTGGTTAAGCCTCTGACTCTTGGTTTCAGCTGAGGTCAGGATCTCACACTTTCATGAGTTCGAGCCCCACATTGGGCTCTGCACTGGCAGCACAGAGCCTGCTTGGGACTCTCTCTCTCTCTCTTCCTCTCTCTTTGCCCCTCCCCAGCTCATGCTGTCTCTGTCTCTCTCAAAATAAATAAACTTAAAAAAAAATAACTAACTAGGCAATAATTTAGGGCATGAGCTTGCATTTGGGCTTTGAGGATCTTCCCTTGAACACATGTTTTTAAACTTTTTTCCAGAAGCTATATAAAAAAATTGTCCAAGCTTAAAACAAGTGAAGAGCTACCCAGAAATGAATGGTGTTCTGAGATGCATGAATCCAAGAGTCAAAGGTTTCATGTGCTAAATAAACATAGAAAAGAGGCAAAGATGTCTTCTGGATCCGAACTACAGAAGTTTCAGGGGAAGTTGGAGTTGCACTGTATACTAGAACACTGCGAGAGAGAGACGGGGCTCTGTGCCCAAGTCCTGAGCGATACAGGGGAAAGAGGCGGTGCCTCTGTTTTGTCAGAAACTCAATAAATTTTTGTTGACATAATAAGGATGACTTTTGATATGGCAGTTATGAATAATTCTGCAAGGTACAAAAGTTGCTACAGAAAGTTAAATTTAACTATAAAATCATACAGAAATTTTCCAATAAGTTGAAAGTTGTGTAGTTGTAATGTCTCAATGCATTACATTTGGGGGGAGGATGTAGGAAACAAAATGGAGAGAACAATATAAAGTGATTTTTAAAAATTAAAGCATAAAAGATGACAAGTTTGTTAGATGTTATATGATGACTTTCTCATTCAGAACTACTAAAAGATAATTGTTTCTTTGATGAAATACATATTTTCCACATATACATATATATTTGATGTATATCCTCATGTATATTTTTCCTAACAGTGAACAAAATGAGTCTTTATAAGTTAAAAAAATCTAAATATAAACAATATAATGCATTCCTAGCAAACTGTTGCTGTGAAATATGAACGGTATAGGTCAATGACTATATCAAAAAAACTAAGATTTTGAGAATATGTATCTATTTAATACATAAATCCATATACTTATGGCACAGAGCATTGATTTAAATGTGGGGAAAGATCTCCTTAAAGCAAATAATTTCAGGTCACTTTGTGTGTAGAAAGATGATTCTTATGGCAGTCCCTCAAATAACAAGGAGAGAAAAAGGGGGATAATTTAATTAAGGTGCTTTTAAAATTTTTTTAGTTTCCTAGCATGGCTGCTGAGAGTGGAGCCCAGAGTAAGTAAACAGAAAGTAAGGAGGAGAAGTGTGAAGAATGTAGGAAGAGAGGACCTAGGGAGATTGTCTTAGCCATTGGGAAATTGCTAGGGAACGTGAAAGAACAAGGGATTTCATCTTGAACTAGAAGTTGTCTGTTATGCAATCCTAAAAACATAAACCTTGTCTTTGTCTTCAGATTTTCAGGGTTCGGTAGAGACTTTGTCAGTTTTTTATCACAAAAATATTTTGATATACACTATGGTAAATTGAGCTTCAGAGGGACAACTATATCTATTTTTAACATACACTGCTTTGACAGTCCAAAAAAGTTTTTATTATGGAAAATTTCAATAACATAACAAGGTAGAGATTAATATAATTAACTTATCATCTAACTTAAAAAATGGTCAACTCATAGTTGATTTTGCTTTATAAAATCCACTACATCCTCCACTGCCTGCCTGCCTTGGACTATTGTGAAGCAAATGCCAAACATCGTATCATTTTATTCATAAATATTTCAGTGTATTTCTTTAAAATATAAGGATTTAACAAAAAAAACTCATGATACCATTATCCTGCATAAATTTTTTATCAATATTTACCAAATATTTTACCAATAATTTCTTTTCATAATCATCTAGCCACTGTTCAACTTTTCCTAATTGTCTCATAAGTATTTTTAACTCTTTCAAGTTCACATCCATATAAGGTCCAAATTTTGCAACTGATCAATGTATGTCTTCTCCTTCTTTTACTCCAAAGCTTTCCTTTCCATGTCTCTCTTTTAATTCCTATAAATTTACATTTTTATGAAAATGGGCTATATGTCCATTAGAGTCTAGATTGTGCATGACTAGTAAATTATAACAAAATTTTGAATTTTACCAATTAGATGAGAAAATATATCTCAGTGGATTTTAACTTATTACATGTGATACTGAGCATCATTTCACATATTTGAGAGCCACATGCCTTGATTTCTTTTTTGTGATCTTACTACTCATATCTCTTGTCCATTATTCTATTGTGTTGTTGATTATTTTCTTCTCTACTTTTATAAGTCTTTTATGTATTAAGGATATTAATTCTTTGGGACATAAATTGAAAATATTTTTGTCCAAGTGTGTCATTTGTCTTTTATTTTGGTGTGGTGGTTGTGTGTGTGTGTGTGTGTGTGTGTGTGTGTGTGTGTGTGTCTTGATATACAAATAAAAATTTATTTTTATGTAGTCTGCTATGTTAGAGGCTACATAGCGTAAAGAGCCTGGCTCAAATCTCTCTTCTCCTAGAGCTAAGATATTATTATCTCTGAGTTTTTCTTCCTTTCCTTTTTAATCTCAGTTTCATTGAGGTATAATGAACAAATATAATAATAATAAATCGTGGTAATTTGATATATGTATACATTGTGAAAAGATTCCTCCCCACCATCTAGTTAATTAGTACAACCATCACCTCACATATTTATCTCTTTTTGGGTGTATATGAGAAGAGTTAGGTCTATTCTCATTGCAAGTTTCATTATACAATAGAGTGTTATCAATTATATATAATTTGTGGAATGAATTTGATAAGCTGATGCTATCTACTGTAGCACTTTTGTGAGCCTGAAATAAGCCTACCTGTGTAAAACTCCATCACTTGCTGGCTATTATAAAATAGCTGTTCAATAAATACTAGTTCTCTCTTCCCAACACCCTTTTCTATGCTATATGTACGCAGCCTAATGATACAGAATGAATCATGTCTTTGCCTTGAGATTCTAGGGAAGAATAGCTTTTCCTCGGGTAAGGTCAGTGGATGTCAAATACTGTCCCAGGAAGCTGAGCTGCATCTCTTAACCTTTTCCAGATTATAAAAAATCTCCTTGGATTGCCAAAATGAACTGGAATATTTACGCTCTTATGAAGCATGACTTATCAGGTTAATTTAAGAGCTCAAGTGTTTCAGAGGACATTCGTTAGTTGGATTAGAAACATCTTATTAACCAGCAGAACTTATCATAGCATTACCTGGCTCTATAATTAGAGGTTACTAGGAGTCATGGGGAGAAATTAATAAGGTAACAATAAAAATAACAATGAAGATTACTCTTCTGATGAATGCAAAAATTGATGTACCTTTCAAGGCTGCAAGAAGCTCTAGATGATTGTGTAGGACGATGTCTGCTTCTAAGGAGACATAATATAAATGCCCACCATCCACTGTGTGGATGAGTTATGAAAATTGGATCCAGGCTGATCTGAAGAGTTCTGGGAAAATCTCTAGAAAGAAAGAAACGTTGAGATAAAACAAATTAATAAGTGAGACATATATATTTAACTTCAGAAAATAATTATTTAGGGACAGTTATTAACACATATTTAAGAATGATGGAGATGGGGTGCCTGGGTGGCTCAGTCAGTTAAGTGTCAGACTTCGGCTCAGGTCATGATCTCATGGTTCGTGAGTTTGAACCCCACGATGGGCTCTGTGCTGACAGCTTGGAGCCTGGAGCCTACTTCGGATTCTGTGTCTCCCTCTCTCTCTGTCCCTCCCCTGCTCGCTTTCTGTCTCTCTGTCAAAATAAATAAACATTAAAGAATTTAAAAAAAAAGAATGATGGAGATAATTACATATGAATCCCTTCTCATGAAATTAGGTTTTGAAGGACCTTTACTTGAAATCTTCTTGTTATCAGTTAGACAGTAGTCTTCATTTTAGCCATTTCATTGATCACCATAGAATTAACCCCTCAAATTATTCTGGGTAAGTATGGATTTACATTATAAACTACAAAAGTTGGTCTACAGACATGACAGACATGGCAAAAGAAATTAACACTTCAAAACACTACCAATTTAGTGACCTACTTTTAAGGAAGATTAACCTATAGTGAGGATGTGAAACTAAATTAAATTCCAGTTAAATACAAATATTTTTCTTCACATACTGAGTCATCTGATTCAGACCCCGCAGGGTGCAGTGTTACCTTGCTTGGTGAACTGCATAATTATTTATAGAGTTTCTCAGCATAAAGCTTACCCCTTATCTAACTTTACACAGGCAGTCTAGTTAGTGACTCTCATAGAGATACCCTGCTGCATAATATGGTCCCACATGGTAGGTCAGGGCCCAGATGCCCCTTTTTCCATTCTTTGTTGATGGTTTGAAAATATCAGGACAATGACTGCATGCCACATTGGTTTCATAATTCCTAATCTAATGTCTCTACAGGGGGCTCTAATTCCATATAATGTGTATAAAACACAGAGATAATTGTCACTTATTATTGAGAATGGAGGTTCAAGGACCTATTGTGAAGCTTTGTACTTATTGATGGAATTCTAAAACTAGGTTATAAAAAAGTCATTTCTTGATGAAACATTAATGATAAATAACAAGCCTTCAGGAGGCTAAAATACTTAACACTCAAAGACATTTCCATTTGAAGCATTTTAAGAATATGAACTAATGGAATGCAAATTGTATTTCTCATAGGGTACAATATTAGTTCTACGATGAAACTGATTCAGTGTTAATTGAATGAAATCTTTTAAGTTCTTAAAAGTAACAATTTGTATGTGTTTTAAAGAGAATGATTTTTGACTTAGATAATGTATATGGTTGACATTAGGCCAATTAGACATGTTTCTCTTGCTTAAGAATAGGGGAAGAGAAAAACTTCATAGAAACAGTGGTGAGAACATTTTCTTACTGCCTAAAGTAGAAATGAATCAGAAAAGAGAAATACAGGATACCGTTGTTATCTAAGGGAAAGCCTCCTGGAGCCAGAAAGAACTTGATAAAGTCAAGATCAAGTTGCCCATTTTCTTTGAAGGTTGTAACATTATCCTAAACATAGCTTTAAGAAAATTCTGTAGAATAACTGGGATGCATAAAAGTTTGAGGGACTAATGCCAGGTTGTCAATGTATTAATTTGCAGTTAGAATGGGGACAATCATATGGGACTAGAATACTCAATTGTATTCTAGTATTGTATTCTCTCTCTATAATCAAGCTCTACACTTAAAACTAACTCATAATCAAGAAGATGCTATTTCAGAGTAGAATCTGAACAAAAAGAGTTAAATGAATTAAATATGGAATTGCTTCATACTAAGGTGCCTTAACACTCCCCTCTCACGAAGTAAGGGGTTTGCCAATGGCACTGAAATCAGTAAAGTTCATCAGTTATCACCACCTCTATCCATCTACACTGGAGGAATAGCCTTGCCATTTGGATTGAAGATACCTGATGGCTAAGGGCTCTTTCTCTACCATACAGAGTGTTTGAATGGGCACTTCTAGCAGCAGCCTATATTACTCTCTTTCTATTTCTGTGCTGATGAGTTTCCTTGTTGAGGGACATATTACTTTTGTGTGTGTGTGTGTGTGTACGTGTATGTGCAATGTACATGTGTATAATCAGACTGGAGTAAGCCTGGTTGTATGGCCTATCAGTCATCCTGTCTCTTTCCAGTGACTGCTTATAGCTTTACCAATTTATTACTTGTTGCTTTTAAAATTTACTTCTCTGTGGACAAGTTCACTTATTTCCAAGATCTTTGAGGGACATCTCTGTGTAGCCCCATACTTACTAATTAAATGTTATTCTATACTTTCTCTTAGCAAAATAAACAAAGGATAAATGGCTGTGGCATAACAAAATTCTGACAATTAATCAAACTGTTCTACCTCTTCAGCAAATGAACTTTTTTTTTAGTAGTGCTAAACAAATTTCCATTTGATGGTACAATGATTTAGTATAATGAATAATTTGAATTATCTGTGGTTGTAACTATCTGTTGAATGATTTAAAGCATATGAGCACCACTCATATAAATCCTATATAATCATCATATGAGCTGACATAACATCAGGGAAAAAATTCGAGATTTGTTCCCAAGCTTGGGCTCCATATTATCTCCACTTAGTCCTTTGTCCTAGTTTGTTCTGAATGTAAGCTTTATAACATTATTATGAACAAAAAAAAAAATGCTATCTTCTTATTGCATATAAAAGAAAGGTGGAGTTTTAACCAGTAAAAACAAGCTACCCCATCTAATTTTTTCACAAACTGTGATCCTGGGATTTGTATGAAAGTATCACTGGACGATGCTGAATAATACTGCATGAGCGAGGGCTTGCGTGTAGTACTTTGAATTACCTCATGATATTTGCTTTAAGAAGATCAACTCTGCTTTCCAAATTCTATTAAAAAATCAATTTGGTTGCTAAAATCAGGACTCTCATTTAAAATTTTTTCAAGACATTAGTCAATCCCTTTGTGAATAACTAATTCTTTATGGGCAATATCAGCACTTTAGAAGTTACCTTATTGAAACCACAATGCTAGCTGGCAATAGAGTGCTTTCTTGCATCACCTCTAGTATAGTAGATAGAATCCTGAGCTAAGAGTTAAAAGATCTAGATTTTAATCCTGATCAACCCTATGATTGCAAACAAATTATTTAATCCTTGTCTATTGGTCTCTGTCATGGGTTGAATTGTATCCCCTCAAATTCATATGTTGAAATCCTAAGCCTTAGTACCTCAGAATACGACCTTATTGGAGATAGAATCTTTACAGAGGAATCAAGTTAAAAATGAGGCCATGGGATAGACTCTAATCCGATAGGATGGATGTTCCTCTAAGAAGGGAAAATTTGAATAGAGACATACAGCGAGAACTATGCAAACATAAAATTAGGGCAGAGCCCTGGATCAGATCTTTCCCTCATGGCCCTCAAAAGGAACTGGCACTGACAACAACTTGATTTCAGACTTCAGAAATTTGAAACAATAAGTTTTTGTTGTTTAAGTCACTCAGTTTGTGGTACTTTGTTATGGCAGCCCTAGCAAACTAATACAGCTTCTTTAATGCCAAGAGGTAACAATGAAATCCTTCTAGATCAGCCCTCCAGAACTTTTAGCTTCTCTTGTGCTTTAATGAAATTATTCTCCTATCTCTGTGCTGTTACAATCATATTTCTGAAAGGCAGATCTGGTCTTGTCCGTGTCTTGCTTAAAGCTCTTCAATGAAACACCTACAGAGTTAAGTAAGATTCATTCCCCCACATATGGCAGACAGTGCTTTTCATGGTCTGATCCAAAGCCACCTTTTCAGGTAAGCTTTTTGACCCCTAAATGTCATTGTTGTCCATTTTCTCCCTGAAGAGTCCTGCCCTTTCCTTCAGTTTGGAGATGGTGACCGAGTGCAAGGGAATTTTGGGAACAGGAGCCTTGATAGTGTTGATTACAAGGGAGAGGAGATGTGAAATGGGAGGAAGAAAGAAAAAATGGTAATATCACATAGTCTTTGTGTAAAACTTCACTGATTAATGTTTTGGTCCAAACAAAATGAATTTGAAGGTATACACTCAGATTTTTTTGTGTTGTCAAAAATTTTCCAAACTTCCGGTGGCATGAATTGCTGCTCTGTGAAATATTTTTAAAATTAAAATGTGGCGCCTGGGTGGCGCAGTCGGTTGAGCGTCCAACTTCAGCCAGGTCACGATCTCGCAGTCCGTGAGTTCGAGCCCCGCGTCAGGCTCTGGGCTGATGGCTCAGAGCCTGGAGCCTGTTTCCGATTCTGTGTCTCCCTCTCTCTCTGCCCCTCCCCCGTTCATGCTCTGTCTCTCTCTGTCCCAAAAATAAATAAATAAATAAAAAGTTGAAAAAAAAATTAAAATGTAACGTTTTATATATGAAGGCAGATACCTTAATAAAGCTTTTCTATGTGCCCAGTCAAGACTAGTAAGCTTTCCTCAATGTTGACCTAGTACACTGTCTAAACCTCTTCTCTTCATCATGCATTACAGGAGGCAAATACAGTCCTCCACCTCACAAGACTGTCAGCTATTTGAAGTCAAGGATCGCATTGTAATTATTTCTTCCAATTTATTATATATAGCAAAATAAATAACTTTAATATAATTTTTAAGATATTAAAGTATACATAATTTTCTAAGAAATTACTATAGTATTGTCATATACCAGCTGTTCATATACAACTCCAAAATTGCATGGAAGAATCAAAACCTATCCTTTAAATTTTTTTTTAAATTTATTTTAGAGAGAGATAGAGAGCAAGCAAGCGGGCGAGAGGGGAAAAGGGAGAGAGAGAATCTTCTTTTTTTTGACACTTATTTATTTTTGAGAGACAGAGAGAGACAGAGCATGAGTAGGGGAGGGGGAGAGAGAGAGAGGGAGACACAGAATCTGAAGCAGCCTCCTGGCTCTGAGATGTTTGTTAGCACAGAGCCTGATGCAGGACTCAAAGTCACAAACTGTGAGACCATGACCTGAGGCTGAAGTCGGATGCTCAACCAACTGAGCCCACCAGATGCCCTTAGGAGAGAGAGAATCTTAAGCAGGCTCCACTTGCAGAGTGGATCCCGACACAGGGTAGAATCTCATGACTCTGGGATCATGACCTGAGCCAAAATCAAGAGTTGGATGCTCTAGGCTCCATGCTGACAGCATGGAACCTTCTTGGGATTCTCTCTCTCCCTCACTCTCTCTTTCCCTCTCTCAAAATAAATAAAAACTTTAAAAAGGGGCTCAGATGCTCAACCGACTGAGCCACTCAGGTGCCCCCTCAAAATCTTTCTTTAAATATAAAAGTCCCTGCTACTGCTCACCTATGGGAATGAGCACAAGAGAAACAGCCCAATTGCAAGTCAACCCCTGGTTCTCGGGGTTCACTGTTGAAATCACTGTTGTTTTTTTTTTTTCTTTTTGCATAGCAGCCTTAAAAGCCCTACTTTCAGCTGCCAACTGTGGAAGACTGCCTACTCTTTGGGATGCCCTTTATCACCACCACTGGCCATGATACTCCATAATAATTTTGTTTGTACCATCCGAAACACACCTTCCAAATCCATCTAGCCATTCTCCTGTGACCCAATAACCAATATAGACAGAAACTTTATTTTAGAGATAAAGATGATAACTGGACTATACTTAGGGAGAGAAATGGCTTTGTTCACAGTCTATCAAGTCCTTTATATTTAGTATCATGTGACAATGCCTTTGGAATTTTAGGGGACCCAGTTAGTATGCAATTATATCAAAATGGAAAAGATTATCAGCAGCAGAAAGGAATTTAGGGATAGAGTTTGGGAAGTACAGGGTTGGGGAAGGATAGGGTTGGGGAAGATTAAAAGTGTGGAGGCTGTAAATGGAAAAAAAAAAACAAAAAAAAAAAGGGCAGAGCTCATAATTCACCCAGGTCCTGTGTATATATTTCTTGACTGCTCAGATGAAAATTAAATTATGGGTGGGGGGGACGTTATATTGAAGCACAAACCCTCTGAATTTTAGCAGCTTAATTGGTAGCTTTTTAAAAACTGGAAAAAGTTTTAAAATTACAAATCCAAATTCTATGAAATAGAACCATTTTAGTGCTTCCAGACCCTATTAAGTTTTAACATTTTTTCCTGAACTAAGTGTGGAAGATTAAGGTAACATAATTTGGCTCCTGGGTCAGCCTTGGCATTCTTCACCTTGCCCAGATGTATATGATTACATTTTCTATTATGTGAGCCATGGGGACATATGGTATTTTCATCAAAAAGTGATGAAAGAAAACATCTTTAGGAAAGTTGAAAATATTGCTTAACTTAGGAAACAAGTTTCTGAGACTGGTTTCTTTCTTTCTTTCTTTCTTTCTTTCTTTCTTTCTTTCTTTCTTTCTTTCTT
>NW_024412391.1:30461325-30489308 GCF_014898765.1 Herpailurus yagouaroundi
CTTTCTTTCTTTCTTTCTTTCTTTCTTTCTTTCTTTCTTTCTTTCTTCTGCTTGGCTACCTGGCAGTCTTAGTGTAGCATGTGTGTGTGGAGTGTTGACGGATGGGGTACAGTTAGAGAATAAGCAAACAAATCAACCAAAAATACATAACTCACAAGACGTTGTTGCATTCTAGATTATGATTTACACAAAAGGAATAAGGAAAGAAAGAAATGAGTAATACATGTAGAAACTGACAAGTTTTCTTTCTGAAAAACTTTGGCAAATGGTAAAGATGCTTGTTAAAAAGTCAGATTACTTTTTCCAGTGTTTCTGGACTTAACCCTTGATTAACTGGAAAGTAGGCTGAAGACTACAGCTGTTCTCCCTGCTGTACTTTGGGCAAAAGTTAGGCTTACATTCTCCCCTCTACCTAATGAGTTAGGAGTATAAATTGATAGTGACTAGCTGTCGCTTCCCACAGGGAAGTTTGAGTTCAGTCTTGACTAATGCTTTCTAAGCTGAGCACACAGTCTGTAAATTTTGGTTGGATGAAGAATCACTATGTTCTCATAAAATGTTTGCTTTCCTTTTGGGGATTTTAGTGTATGCTGGATTCAATATCTGTACCTACATTCTAAGAAAACAAAGCATAGCATTTCAAAAATCAAAACACCAAAATAATTAGAGTGGAAGGACAGTATTAAGACTATTTTAACCATATTTTTCTTTGGTCCCTCTACAGCTAGGAGTATTTTTCCCCCTGAAAGTAAAACGCAACTAAAAGTTGTATCAACAGTGTATCCATTTAACACAATTGTCTAGGACCAAAGAGATGATAATCTCATTTTCTAGGAAACAGTTTTCACTGAGAACACATTTTAAAGGATTGATACTAAAACTAATCCACATGGTAAAACTAATGTCAAGACATTAAGTAGGAAATTTATCTTGATATTACAGGATTAAAAATGTAAAATTTTTGCTTTGAAATCAAGCGTTTTCCTATGAAGGAGACAGTCATTAAGTACAACAAGAATATGGCTGAAGAAGTATTTATCTTAGCAATTATAATAATGCTTTTATGTTAGCTACAAACACCAAGCACATTAGCATTTGGATTTATTTATTTAAATAATCTAATGAAAAATCTATTTCTAGTACTTTAATAGGCAGGAGCCATTTCTAAATAGAGCATTGGGTCTTCCAAATGGAAATACTTTTTTGTGTGTGTGCAGACCACTCTGTTACATTGCTCCTGAAATGATAAAGTAATTAGAAATTCAGCCCAATACAAATATTAGAATGTGCATGAAAGTACTTACTCCAGATGGATGTGTTCTCTGGAATATTTTCTATCTTTGCCTTCAAAATACATTTTTTTTCCTAAGGAGCAAAATACTAGAAAATAAATAACATTGGTTAGGAAATACATAAATAATATGCCAAGAAATACAGAAAGGCTTGAAAATCTTTTGGAAAATAAGCAGATTTAAAGATAATAACCAAATAATAAAAAATAATAGAGGAAAATAATTTTCAAGAGTAAATATAAGAGGTGCAGGGAATATATTAGTAATAAAATTACACTGAAAAAAAAAAACCAACAATAGTCATTCTCTATGTCCATGATGTATTTGTCTTTACTGTATTAAATTTTAGTGACAGTTCTTTCTTTAGTACTTTTGTGAAATGCTCATGCTCCTGTGGTCTGAATTTATGTTTGAGTTTATTTCTTGTTGATAGTAAGTGATGCTTATAAGCATAAATAGGTCCTTGGCACTAGTCTTATTAATTAACGCATACAAAGGGTGCATCCGTTTTAATCTAATCATAATATTTAAACCACTAGTTCATGGGTATGGCTGTTTTCTATTCAAATGCCCTTCTTTATTAGTGATAAAATTCTCAGCGACATTCTTTTTGAATAACTTCATTCAAGGCATAAAATATGAAATAGTACAAAATATGGAAGTTTATAGTAAGATCCACTCTTTTTATGAGATTGGTTTGTTTTAAGAAGGACTAAATAAGGATGTGATAGTAACATTGAAGAATAAAATACAAACTACAATGATTTTCTCAGCATGAAGTGAAATGGAAGTCTGGTATTTTTCTGGTAAATGTGACAAGGCAGAAACATCTACACATCTTGCCCTTTAAAGTATGTACCCAGGGGCACCTGAGTGGCTCTGCCAGTTAAGCATCCAACTTCAGCTCAGGTCATGATCTCATGGTTTGTGAGTTCGAGACCTGTGTCAGGCTCCGAGCTAACAGTTTGGAGCTGGAAGCCTGCCTTGAATTCTGTGTTTCCCTCTCTCTCTGTCCCTGCCCCACTCGCGCTCTCTCTCTCAAAAATAAATAAACATCAAAAAAAAAAAAAAAAAAAAAAGAATCCAACAGCTGGGATGCCTTTTCAACTCCTAATGGATTTAATTAGTGGTAAAAGTTGAATTTTAAAACATCGACAAAAATAAGGGCAGAGGAGTGGATGAAGAAGAGAAGAAAGCAACTTAATGAGGAGCAAAGAGAAGAAATAATTACAAAAAATATGTCTTAATTTCTTCCTGACTTTTTAAGAGAGCTAGAGTTCTATAAATCAGCTAAAACTATCTTGCTTAAACTTCCAAGAATTACTGTGTGGACTGAATATCTGTGGCCCCCTCACTCCAAAATTCATAGGTTGATATCTAACCCCCAGTGTGATAGGGTTTAGAAGTGGGGCCTTTGGGAGGTAATTCGGTCATGAGGTGGCGGCCATCATGAATGGAATTAGTGCCTTTATAAGAGGCCAGAGAGCCAGCTCTTTCTACCACTTGAGGATACAAGAAGTTAGCTGTCTGCAACCCAGAAGAGGGCCCTCACTGGAACCCCACCACTCCGGTATCCTGATCTTGGACTTCCATCCTCCAGAACTGCAAGAAATAAATTTTGGTTGCTTATAAGTAAAAAAAATAATAATAAAAAAAAATAAAGAAAATGTGTACCGAATATGGTTTTAGAATGTATTTGAAATTGTTCTTTTTACCTCACACTACTCACTGAGTAAAGTATTATTCTAGAGACAATTTTGCAAGAAATGTTTTCAAAATATAAATACTTACAGGTTAGACACTTGATTATTTTCTTGGGAACATTCTGCAATTCATATGAAAGGCAAAACTTCAGTGATACATTTTTTAAACATTTATAAAATTTAATTTATAAAATTAAATATATAAGTTACATTATATATCATTAATATATATTAATGCTTTATTCAAAAATATAAAAATATTCAAATAGTAATAATATTAAAATAAAGTATTTATTTATATATATTATATTTTAAAAGCAAATAGATCACTAATAAACCTAAAAGCCATTTTTTGATGTTTATTATTTTCACATCTTTATAGTGTTTGCTTTAATTTACCAGCTCCTCCTATGCGAAATGCTGGCTTCTATCACACTAGAACCCTTGTGGTTTTTTGTCACTGTTCATTGCCTTATTTATTTATTTATTTATTTATTTATTTATTTATTTATGTTAACCTACAGTGCAATATTGGTTTCAGGAGTAGAATTCAGTGATTCACCACTTACATAAACAACCAGTGCTCATCATAACAAGTGCCCTCCTTAGTACCCATCACTCATCTGGCCCATTCTCCTCCCCACTTCCTCCAACAACCCCTCAGTTTGTTCTCTATTTTTATGAGTGTCTTATTTTTTTCCTCTTTTTTTTCCCCTTCTTCCCATACGTTCATCTGTTTTGTTTGTTAAATCCCACATATGAGTGAAATCATATGGTATTTGTCTATCTCAGACTGACTTACTTCATTTAGCATAATACACTCTAGCTCTATCCATGTCATTGCAAATGGCAAGATTTCATTTTTTGATGGCTAAGTAATATTCCATTGTATATCTATCTATCTATCTATCTATCTATCTACATATACACATACTACATCTTTTTTATCAATTCATCAGTCAGTGAACGTTTGGGCCCTTTCCATAGTTTTGCTATTGTTGCTAATGCTGCTATAAATGGCAGGGTGCATGTACCCCTTCGAATCAGCATTTTTGTATCCTTTGGATAAATACCTAGCAGTACAATTGCTGGATTATAGGGTAGTTCTCTTTTTAACTTTTTCAGGAAGCTTCATACTGTTTTCCAGAGCAGCTGTACCAGTTTGCATTCCCACCAGCAGTGCAAGAGGGTTCCCTTTTCTCTGCATCCTCGCCAACACCTGTTATTTCCTGTGTTTTTAATTTAGCCATTCTGACAGGTGTGAGGTGGTGTACCATCATGGTTTTGGTTTGTATTTCCCTGATGATGAGTGATGTTGAGATTTTTTCATGTGTCTGTTAGCCACATGGATGTCTTCTTCGCTGCTTCCTCTTTTGTGAAACACAACATGCACGGTTCAGCTCCTCTTTCTCTCTGACAGCTGTGCTCATTCTTGTCCCCAATTACCTTGGAAGCTTCTTTTCCTCTTCCTTCTCTGACCTGTTTATGTCCTAAGGGGTGCTCTTCCCTCTTTCTTTTCACACAACTCACTCCCCCTTAGTAATCTTATCACTCCTATCACAAGCCCTAAACTGTGGCTACCAACCCATCTTTTATGTAGAGTAGAGGATGGCAAACTTTTTCTGAAAGGGCCAAATAGTAGACAATTTAAGTCTGGCAGTCCATACAGTCTCTGTCACAACTACCCAACTCTGCTGTTGTAGCACAGACACAGCCATGGATAAGACATGAACAAATGAGCATGGCTGTGTTCCTATAAAACCCTGGAATTTGAATTTCATGCAAATTTCACATGTGATGACATACGTTAGGGGCTGAATTATGTTCCCCCAAATTTTTATGTTGAAGTCCTAGCTCCTAGTACATCAGGATGTGGCTGAATGTGGAAATTGAGTCTTTAAAGAGGCAATTCAATGAAAATAAGGTCATTATGGTGAGCCCTGATGCATTATGACCGGTACCCTTATAAAAAGAGGAAATTGGGATAGAGAGATACAAAAGGAAGACCATGTGAAGATTCAGGGAGAAGACAGCCATCTGCGAGGCCTCAGAACAAACCAACCCTCCATCACCTCGCAGACACCTCAGACTTCAAGTCTCCAGAGTGGTGAGAAAATAAATTTCTGTTATTTAAACTACCTAGTCTGTGGTACTTTTTAATTGCAGTCCTGCAAGTTAATACAACATATTTTTCTTGTTTTGATTTTCTTCAACCATTTAAACACGGCAAAACTAGTGTTAGCTCACAGGATGTACAAAAACAGGTAATAGGCCACATAGGGCTTGCTGGGCCCAGTTTGCTAAGGCCTGATCTGGAGGTCTTTTTCAAGCTTCATTTTATAAAAGCGACCACTGCGTTACCTCCTCAGATTCCTCACACTCAACGTGTCTCAAGTAATTTGATCATAATTTGGCTAATACCTTCCCTGCCTTTGTGTTCTCTGCTTTGTTGAGTACAACTATCCTCTATTCAGTCACCCACACCATAAACCTAGTAGTTATCCTAGATTCCTCCCTTTCCTTCATTTCCCACATCTTATAAAGGACCAATTCTCACTGATTTCACTTTGTAACATTTTCTCATCTATGTGACATCTTGTATCACTTAATCTGTTGTAATACTGTGCAAATTTGTCCTGATCTTCAGTCTTACTGTCCACACTGCTGCCAGAGAGATTGTCTAAAATCTAAATCTAATTATATTGCTCCTCTGCTTAAACTCTTTGAAAGGTTCCCTGGTATCTAAAACCTGAGCTTCTGAACATGATATACACTGTATTCCATGAGGTCTTACTTCATCAAATTCAGTCTTTGATGGGTTCTGCTTTCAACAACAGTTCAAATGAAATACTTGCCATTTCCAGGAAGAGGCATAAGGTGACCTGCCTCTCTGCCTTTATTTGTGCTTTTCTTGCTGCAATACTTACCCTTTCTCTCTTCACATGATGAACATTTGCTCCTTGATCATGGGAGCTAGTTTTCTTTTTCAGTTCTCACACAAGACTTAGCAAAAGGTAAGCTCTTCAAAAATATGTTAATGAATGGTGATCAGAAAAGCTGTGTAAGAGATGAATATATATGTATATATATATTCATTCATATATACATATTCACTCATATATATATATTCGTTCATATATATACATATACACATATATATATATACACATATATACACATATATATATACACATATATACACATATATATGACACTAACATGTCTGCATGTTTCTGTATACAAACAGAATTTTTCTGTGTCTTTATGCACACAAAAATCTCTACTTTTTGGCTCAGCCAGCAGTGGTATAACAGGTGTGGCAACTGTTAAAGCCAAGTTGAAGGACAACTGGACTCCAAAGAGTCTGGATCCAGGATTCCATCAGTTCAGGGTGCATCCAGAAACATCAAGGAAAGAATCACTGTCCATTTCCTGCTTACTCCTTGAACTGCAGCTTTGTTAAGGCCATCTCCCCAAACCAGACATGCACTGTCCTCTGTTTCTAATTACTTAAGCCCTACATGTCCTCCATGGCTCCTTAGACCTGTATTTCTTCAGGGATCCAAAAGCCTGCTGCCTCTGTTCCAGGATTTACTGACGATTCCCTTCTCTCCTGTAACATTTAATATCCCTCTATTTAGCAGTAACGTTTAAAATTCCCTTCTGGTTCTGAGGACCTTTTCCCTTTTCTCTGTAAAATCCTCTGCTAGTGGTCATCTCAGCACATAGCCCAGTTCCAAGCACCATGTGGGCAACTGAAGAACCAGGGTCCGAAAGAGTCCTTTGTTTGGATCTCTCTTACAGCACTGAGAATCTACTCTGTACTGCACACATGACTTTTAATATTTTGGGGTGTCACTGAACTTTTTGAGAATCCAGAAGATAGTATCCTTCTTCTCAGAAAAAATACGAATGTGCACACACACACACACACACACACACACCACTGACCCACAGAATTTTACATTGAATTTTAAGGATTCATCAACCCCAACTTGCCAGGCTATACATTTCTTTGCCTACAGAAAACGTATTGTATTTTTCAATACTTTGCATGGTACCTAGGTGCTCAATAAATCTTGTCTGAGATAAACAGAACTGAACTCCAGCCTTTACCAGACTACATTTCCTATATTTGTATTCCATGCAGTACTTAGCACGGTGTCTTGGCAATAATAGTAATTTAATAAATATTTGTTGAATCAAATTGAAATGTGCTTTCTTTGTATCTCAGAGAAACATCAATTACAGTGATATAGGTAGATGGGGCTAAATAAATATTTAGAATGACTCTTTCAACACTTAATCTTATTGTTTTAACATCCTACAGCCTGGAATCCACTAAAGTAAGTACATTAGTGTTAATAGATACACTTTTAATCTTTTTTTCATGAAGTGTTTAAATTTTGAAGTATTTAGGTGTAAAGCAACAAAGTAGGATTTATTCATCCTTTTATAAATGTCACTACATTCTATTTTGAGAATAATGTGAATAAGGACCAGGTCTGAGAATTCTAAAAAGAAGCATTTCTACTAGGGAAGGAAGAATATGAGGCACCTTTTTCTTCCACAATCAACCCAAATGTCTTACCACTTAAAACAGATTCTCTTCTGCTTGGGTAGCAATCCTGTTCTTAGCAGTTTTTGGAATAATGAACAACCCTCTTCATAATGACAGAAGTTTGAGCCTTAAAAATAAAATAAATAATTAAAAAGGAGAAGGGAGAGCTGACTGATTGGAACGACACCAAATTTTTATTTTCAATGGCATTTGTAGCTGCTAGAAGTGACACAATTTGTGTCAGTCTAGGAACTTGAGGTAACCAAACATAAATTGTAATTGACCAAATTAAAGTCAGAAGAATTGTAATTAGTTCATTAAATAAATGGTGTGGAGAATTTCCCAACTTAGTGGTGAGATACAAAACAACACACCATCTATTCAATAGAAAATAAGATAAAAAGGGATAACAAAACCTAACTTTCTCTTCAAAGGAAGCAAAGAAAAGACAATAGAAAGAAACATTAAAAAAGGAAGATTCAATTAGCAAGGAAGGAAAAAAGGAGAGAAATCCAAGTGGAATTCTCTGGGAGGGAAAAGAACGTGATGAGAGTTTAGATCATCATCTATAAATAGCCTCTTATTTTATAAATCCTTCATGTGATGCATAGATTATACGGTGAGCCTCCCTTGTCCTTAATATGTACAGTCTCCCGGCACATACCTTTTAAGGCAATCTGCAATAGTAAGCACAAAGAACTAGCTCTGGAAAATGACTTGGGCTTCTCTCTTTAAAAAAACAAGAAGAAAATTGATGAGGAGAGAATCTGGGAACATTGCACAAATTGTCAGGAGGGCACAGAAGGGATAAGTCTTAGTAGACTATGAAATAATTCAGAGGAATTGTATGCCCCTCTTCTTCTAACTTACCGGTGTGAGGGATAATGTTAATTACCATCCTATAATGAACCTTCCTCCAAATAACACAGGCAACCCCTTTACCTGTCATTCTTCACAGACGTGTCAGGTCTTGTGTTCTGTTGGTCTCTTCTCACCCCTTTGTTCTGACTTTCAATTCTGCAAGATGCTAGCGGTGGTCGTGGAAGGGGGCTGAGGATGGAAAAGCAGAGAGTATGAAAGGGCAGATATTTTGTAATTAATTTTTTAATGCTTTGCTGTGTTGTCAAGAACTCCCTTCCATGTTTCTAATCACTTGAATTGGAGGAGCAGTCTTTGTAATCCTATACCAAATTTAATACTCTTTTTCAGGTTTTTAGCAGGGCAAAGAATTGGCACAGGTACCCATCATGATAGTTGGCACTTCTCTTGAATATCCTTTATTACTGGCCATCATTATTTTTTAAAGAAGAAAAAAAACCTTATTTTTAAAGAGGAAATAAAATATATCTCGAGACACCCCCTCCCACCCTGCTGACATAGGGATATGTTACACACATCTGTGTTCCTAGCCTACTCTTCCCACCTGGCCCAGAGAACCAGAGTGGCTGAATTAAAAACATCCATCTGTGGCTTGATGGGCATGGTCAGTGGATTGCCCCTCCCACCAGACAAATTTCAAGACATTTAAAAATCTATGCCATCGTTTTCTAGGAAGATAAACACATCTTCCCTCAGTCAATTATCCCGAGAATAACTCTCTCCTACACATTTCTTCTAGCCAAAAAGATAATGTAGAGTTTTGTTTTGGTATTTTTGTTACAAAAGAAAAGTGTTGTATCTTGAGAATTAAAAAGGTATATAATTTATACTTCCCATTGACAATTTTTCACCATAAATCTCTTTGTACCCTCATTGAGTTTTTCAAAATGTCCATGGAAACAATGACTTAAGATGATAATGAGTGCCAATAAGAGAGGCTTCATTTCTCTAAGGACTATCATCCGTTCTAAGACTCACTTTTTAGATTCAATACCCCTCCTTTGGTTCTCTAAATCTCTCTCATTGGCTACAAAAAAAAATGTTGTTTTGTACATTTCCATTTTGGGGATTTTTGTAATATTTCATATGATCTCGCTGGGGAACCTCATTCTGTACCATAATTTGAAATATTTTCTATCAACAGCTCCCAAACCTACACCTCCACCACAGCCCTCCCTCTTCACCTTTAATACTAGAGGACATATCCACTTGCTTATTCAACACGTTCCTATGGAAGGCTGTTTTTCCCCAGTAACTGAAACTAGACCAGCTCATTCTCCCAGATTCCATCTCTCACGATAATCACAATTGCCCTGGATGTCATTTTTAACACCTTCCATTAATTCACAGCCTCCTTTCTTCTCTGCCTCACATAGTGTCATCCAATGATTCATCAAATCCTGTGAATTTCCCCTTTGATGTGTCTCATGAAGTCATCCCATCATTGCTATTATTACTGCCAGGTGGTATTACAGTGTCTTACCATCTCTTGCCTAGATTATTGTAAGGACTTCCTAAATGATCTGATTTCAATGTCATCTGTATATACTTTCAGAGTTTTTACAAAAATATGATCATCTAAGTCCCTTCAATGAAGTTTCCTGCTATATCCTTTTTAAATGCCTTCTAAATCTGGCCTCTGCCTACCTATTCAGCCTCATCTCTTACCATTTATAGCACCACTTAACTATTCTGTGCATAGTTACATATCAAATAAAATGCCTGCAAATTTTAATAGCTCATATTAATAGCTACCAATTTTGCATTATATATATGATAAAATTTCTAATCTTTACTATTACAAACAATGTTCCAAAGACCATCCTTGTGCATAAAGCTCTTCATACTTTCATGCAATTATCTCCCAGCCCACAGGGTAGTTACAAAGAGGACCATATGACACCTGAACATGCAAAGGGTTGCATGGGAGCAAAGAAACCCTGAGATTATTGAGTCTGGATCTTTTAACATGACTGAGAAATGTGCCTGCTTTTGGCTTTGGAGGGAGACATTATACTGGAGAGCAAGGATGCTTGCCCTTTGTTCTGGAGAAAGATACTATTTTCCAAGACTGTAAGCAAGCTTGCTCTTTGCTCCAGATGGAGACATTATCTCTATCTTTCAAAGCTGTTCACTAGACAAACATTATTGAAATGATAGTTTGGAGCAAAAGGCAGTCAATGACTCATTTTTCAAGACAAGTAAAAATGTGAGAGACCCAGGGATAACTGTCTCCCTACAAAATTCATCCTTTGTTTCTAAACCATTTTGGCTTCTGGCAAATATTCCCATGAGTATGTGACTGCATCAACCACTCTGATCTGACCAACAGAGGCTGGGGCCAAATTCTTTCAATTTGTCTCAGATAGAATTTAATTCAGGTTGATATCCATAGGACTTTAAGCAGCAGGATGAGGCTAACTTGCAGGATTGACATTAACCATAGCCCCCCAAATCCCACACCATACCAGCTGAATAAATCCCATGAAAGCATCATGATCTACCTTAGAAAGCCAGGTGGCTTTCTCAAGGCTCTATTTTGACTTTCTCACTAGATTGAATGCATTAATTCAGGTATATGGCTACATCTAGATCAAAATCTGTCCTCTATAACAGCCCTGACCAGTGGTGTGATTAATCATTTCAGCTGATGCCAGTGACAAATTTCATGCTGCTTTTTTAATTAGATGATGACTATTAAAGGTGTCTCCAGGGCACACACAATAATGTAGCATTAATCCCTCCAGAAGTTTCCCCAGGTAATCAAGGATGGCTAATTTTGAGAGATCTTTAAGTCATCTAAGGGCAAAAATAATCTATTGGTGGTGTTTCTTTAAACATTTGAAGGTCTTATGACCGCCCCTTAGGCACAAGCCACCATATTTTGGGGAGGGAGGCAAGGTAATGTCTGGTTTCAACACAGAGAGTATAGTCATAGAGGTGTGTGTGGTGCCTGTGGAAAAAACATGTTATCTCTAATTGTCAGTCTCCATCAGTAGTACTTACATCAATTGTGAGCCCAGTTTGACAGTAATCAAATATGGCCTCCCACTGGCTGGTAACCCTTACAATTCCTGGTTCTGTTTGAATTTTTTAATCTAGTTCTCAGGCAGTTCTTCTGACCCACCCTATTTGTCCACAGCACCAACCAGGTGTCACTTATCTGTCCCATGGAATGACTGACAGTTACAGCAATGGACAAAGGCAAGTACCCCGAGGTGTTGATGAATGTTTTGTGTGCTTGGTAGCTGAGGTGGGACCATAATCTGTCCTTTTCCATAGTTTTTTAAGCTGGGTTCCAGGAAAGAGCAATCATATCTTGGTCAGGCCCATCTGACAGGGCATGGCAGATCTAGCAGTCAGTTTTTCAAAGTGTTTGCAACAACTTAGGAGAGCCACACAAGATATTTTACCCCATGAATAAAGTGGCAGGGGTGATTATGAAAGAAAGAATTTATTAATGCTCTTTTTCCCTCATACCTTTTGGTGTCTGAACTGTTCTTTCCCCAGAGAACAGGGATGCTGTTTTCCCTCAACTACCACAAAATCTGTGTATAGCTATATCCTCACCTTTTTTCTAACCATCTCCTACTCAAACAGAAGGATCAGGTGAAAGAGATACATGGGAATTTTTATAAAACTTATCAAAACCCTTATGCTCCCCACTTTGACAAATTGGCCATTGTAGGAGGAAACTTAAAGCACTGCACTTGACCAAGTAGTTATTATCCTTATGTTCTAAGCCCATGGTTATTCAATAAGATAAGCCAAGTGGCTGACCAAAATTAAGTTAGAATTCATTAGGTGCCCTTTTGGCTGGGCTGCCACCAAGAGGGTTACCAATCAGGCCATCCTGAGGTGGCTTTTAGGGACAAAAATGTCATTATGCCTAGGAATATCTCAGAAATATGAATTTGCAAAATAGATCTATATAACCCCCCTTTTGTCCTGATCATTATGACAATTATCCAGGAAGTGGCCAAAGTACAATGAACATTTATGTAGATAGCCATATTCAGTGACCAAATTGTCCTTAAACTGTGTGGACCAGGATGAGGTGGGGAGTTAAAGTCAGAGAGCTTTGAAGTCAATGTTTTATGAGGCCATTCTAAAAATCAATAATATCAGAGGATTGTGAATGGTCAAGTACATGGAAGGTAACCAAAACCTTGCTATCACCCTTTATTCACTGGATTTTGTGATAAGAGCTGCATGACTGTCAAGCTGCACATGAACTGAAAAGCTGAAAGCCTGACACCTATTAGTGGCCAGAGTTAACTGATTGGACTGGAAAGGCAACCTCATAACGTGAAAAGTGTCAATAGTGGTAAGGTGCCATGGATAACCCTAAGAGGGGGGTCAAGGACCAGTTGTAGCCAGTCTGTCAAAAAGATTCCTACAGTCTTCCAGACTATAGCTTTACAAGTAGCAGAACAAACATCTAGGCAACAGTCCAAGATTCATTCAATCTATAAGTAGGTTCATCAAGGGTAGTAAAGGCTAAAGCTATGAAAGTGTCTTAAGCTCTGCCCACAGAGAGGAACAACCAGTCATTTTTGGTTCTGTATGGCCGACACTAAGGTTGAGGAGCCAGAGCTGATCAGTAGACACTGTTGGGTTTCTGCTTAATCTGAATCATAAATGAACTAGGCCCAGATATTTAGGGGAAACTCTGTGAATTCAGGGCACCACTCAGGGCACATAGTCAGTAGCTTTATTTTAGGCTGCAGAGATGTCAGAAAGAGATGATAGGAAGAATTTTATGTTTCCCACTATCATTTTTCCAGATGTGCTCTTACTGATCAGAAAAATCCCCCCAGGACTTTATGAACATTCATAGTACAAGCATGTGAAACATTAATATCAATTATATATTCAGCAAGGGAAGCCACAACAATATAGCACACTGAAATAACCCAAAGAGTCCAATCCCCAAGTTCATTTTAACTTCCTTTCTCCACTGCAAACCTTTCCCAAACCCTGTCAGTTGAATTTGGGCATCCCTTTCCTCACCCTAGGATCATATAGGACAGTAACTTTCTGCCTGTACCTAACAGAGCTATAAAAATTTAGGTCCTTACCCTCTCCACAGTTCTGCATGTTACTAGGATGAATAGGTATGGACTTCAGTCCCCCTTGGGAACAAGGAAACTTTAGCTTTTCTCCCTAATTATCTTTCTTTGTAAAGCAGCTAAGATCAGGCTAGTGAGGGAGGGAGGGAAAGGAAATGCAGAAGGTGAGAGTACTCTTGGGCTATTAAGTAAGGCACACTTACCGTAGGTCTCCAATGACACAGTGGTTTTTCATGGCTCAACCAAACAAAATTCCCATGTTAGTGGTTCACCAAAGGCCTTTATCAACCAGGTTTATCATCACTTACACACATACTTTAGCTTTGGGGACCCTCTGATTCGGTAGCCCTAGGCACACTGCTTTGAGATTGTTGCTTTCAGGTTTGTACACTTTGATTCACTTGGGATTGATTTGAGCAATAGTCATCTTTATTTTATTTTATTTTATTTTATTTTATTTTATTTTATTTTGAGAGAGAGCAAGAGAGAGACAGTGCAAGTAGGGGAGGGGCACAGAGAGAGGGAGACACAGAATCCAAGCAGGCCCCAGGCTCTGAGCTGTCAGCACAGAGCCCGAGGCGGGGCTCGAACCCACAAACTGCAAGATCATGACCTGAGGTGGTCAGACGTTTTACCGACTGAGCCACTCAGGCACCCCTGAGCAATAGTCATCCTTTTAAATGGAATCTATCTTAATATGTATCATTTGCTATCCCATGGCCAAAATAGTATACCTTAGGTTTATACCCAGTTTCAGTAGAAAGACTAGGGAGTATTCTGTGGTGTCACGGCTGACTACAAAAATTTATCTAAAATTCTTTGGGTCAATTTTTCATTCTCCAGCAAGTAAACTCCTTTGGTATTGTTAGCCCAATGAGGGAAGTAAGAGTCCAAAGTCTAGTCAATATCTCACCTGTGGCTTCTCAAGGGAATTTATGTGTCCAGGAAATCTCCCTGGGAGGGCCTAATTTCCCTTAGTGCATCCATGACCCACTGCAAAATAAAACAAAAAAACAAAAAACAAAACAAAACAAAAAAAAACCTTGTGACCTTTTACTGTCATCTCTGAATGGAACTAAGTTAGTCATGCTAAACTATGGAGAGACTGAGCCATGAAACTGCCCAGTTGTTGCCATTTTTTCTTAACAAGCAGGAAGTGCCTGGCTTCTCATCCCTTCATCTCTTTAGTAAACCAGCCAATGTTCTATAATTTGCCTAGATCCTGCCCATACTATTCATGGATTATCCTTCTTTCAGCCAAGTGGAGTGGACATTCTTTAGTTATTATCTGAAATGGGTTGGAAATTCTATTTACTTGGGATGACTCATAGTATTAGTTGCTAGTTGTTTCAATGGGGTTGACCTCAGACTGACTGCGGTATTGTCAAGGAATCCTTCCCCTTCAACATAGGAGAAGAGTTAGCAACAATCAGGCCACCATTCATGTGTCTGTCTGTGAGACTACTTCCTGGCATTTGGCCTACAAACAACTCCCTAATACTTCCTCATTAAGAGGTAAGAAAACAGAGGACCATTTACTGCCAGGCTGGCCATACAATTTGGTTGCTATGTTTACTATAGGTAAAATTCCTAGGGGTTTCTCTCAAATACCACTAATTTCCCCATAAGGCCCTAACTTTTCCTCTTCCAGAAAGTGTATCTTTGTCATTATCCCACCACCAAACTGTTGAGATCTGTGATGGGTCTGAGACTTTACTCTACTTGGGAGCTAATGTGTTAGCCTGCCACAATTTTATGGGTGCTCGTCATAGATATGAGACTCCTTTTTCCAACCCAAAGAACTTCATTATTCATAGCACAGCAACTAGCATGGAAGTCAACATATATTGTGTTGAGGAACTGAGACCAAGTTCTCCCAGAGCAAATAAAGAGGGTTAGATGATAACTGCATATGCAGCAGGTTGTGCTCTAGGAGATGAACTCTGAACCTGGGAACCCAAATCTTTTATAATGGGCAGTAGGCACACCTGAATATGCCTTGGAGGGAGACATTATCTTTATTATACTGGACAGTAAGCAAATCTGCCTCTTCCTCTGGAGAGAAATGACATTTCTACATTACAAGCTTGTTTCTATACAAACATCCTTAAAAATTCAGTCTTAGAACAAAAGGCTTTGCTCCCAAGACAGAGAGAAACATGAAAGACCCATGGAGATTTTCTCTTATCACTTTTCATTCTATACATTCCACCATAGTTCAGGAACAGGGCACCTAATTCCAGGACTCAGAATGCTTCAATCTATCTCATCTCACCATAGTTAATATATCACCTGGATCATAAACATTTCCTTTCAGGACTCCTGTTCTCTTGGGCCATATGCCGGTTTAAAGATCAAGGCATTCAAAGCAAAGTTATTTTTCACAACATGAATCTTTATTCACTTTTCTAGTTTCCTACTTCTTTTCACTCTACCTCTTACCCTCTTCATGGAAAATGTTTCTTATTTGATGGATTATATTCATAAAAATTAAAGTACTTTTTAAATAAACAAAATATATTTTATTTTATTAAATATTATACTCAGTATGTTTAGAACATGACTAGCAAAAACACCTGCCCTATACTGGACAGCGACTTAAAAACCTAGAAAAATATGGGCTGTACTTAAATTAAATAAAGATGGAGACAATATTGTTAAGGTTATGAGAAATGAAGATTTACACTGTGCATAGGATTTAGTATTGTGATTTCCCCTCAAATATGAGAACTGCATTATAGGGTGAAGTTGAACAGTGAGCAATCTGCCTCACATTTCATTTAGCTGATTAAGTTTTATAGAGGAGATAAAATTTCAATTCAATAACTCTAAGATATGTTGTTTCAGCCCTTACCTTAATAGCTTTAGTCAGGTTCCATGTAAGATGCTTACACAAAAACATAATGGAAAACCAGGGTTTTGGTATAAGATCAAAGTAAATGTCAGGATATCTATAGCAGAATGCACTAATGGTTGAAGTTAATTCATTCCAATGGGATGCACTTAAACTACATCTCGCTCAGTCATAGGAAAACATTAGAAGTATGGAATATATGCATATATCCAGCAATGCATGGTGACAAAAAATATTCTTTATAAAATGAATTGAGGGCAAGTTTCTCTTCACCATTCTAAAAGTATACTGTATTGTAATTTACAGAATTAAAAAAAATTCTAACTAGTTAATATCAACTACTTGTCTTTTGTCAAATCACTCATGAGTAGGATGCCCATTTACAGAATAACAAAGCTCTAGAATAATCTTTTTGCAGTTGTCTTTTTAATGAAGTATTACCATTTTTGAGATGGATATATGACTTTAGGAATACTGACTATTTCTTTAACGATGAGAAATCTCAGCATTTACTGACAGTGAGAGGGAAGGAATTACATTTTATACTATAAAAGTTGCTTTCTTTTCTAGAATGCATGTGATATGAAAGGTGAGGCCTATGACACGTCCTTTAAAGACACAGGACAGAAAGTCATGTCAATTCCCTCCAATTTTAATTGTTCTAGTCAGCAACAATTTTCCAGCTCCCTGTCAAGGAAGGGAAAAATGGTAAATGAAGTCCTTATGTACAAACCTGTCCCAAGACCAGAATTCTCTTGCCTTCATATGGAAACCACTGGATCATCACAGGGTTCACCTGAGTCCCATGGAAAAAACTATTTAAACTCATGTCTGGATTGCACAGGTGATCCCATCTGTCAGTCTTGTGAGACCCTTTCTGCTCTCTCTGTCCTTAAATGTTCTTTATTTTCTCTTCTGGCAAAAAAGCAGTAGTCAAGGCAAGCTGGGAACCAGAGTGTCATCAACTTGTTTGTGATGCTTTATTACCTGGCTTTGTGCAAATCTCTAATAACAAGGAAAGGTGGTATTGGCCTGTTAATAATTAATAGCACCCAGTGCAAATGAAGTACTTCTGTCATAGGGCTTCATCAGTAAGGTCACGGTACAATAGGGGTTGCGGGTTCTGTAAGCATGAGTGGTATTTGCATATGTCAGAACAGACCGTGCATGCTAACAGTACAAACACTTCACATCTGCTTCTGTTTACTCCCATGCTAACACCCCAAAGTACAGGAGTCCCGTGTTAATTGCTCAGTTACATACTGACTGTTGATGTGTTCTCCACAGAGCTTTTCATAAGTGCACTGTTGCAAATAAACTGCTAATGACTTTGCTTATTCCAGCCAACCTTTTAAGGAAATCTACAACATACATGCAGATTAATGATTCCTCTATTTAGCAGTGTGTCTTGTGACTAGGTTTGCATAGAGGCAGTATCAATTAAGTAGCAATTATCTGCAAAGTGGAAAAAAAGAGGGAAGATATAAATAAGTAATGAGCGTGATGCTAAAATCTCTGAGAACAACTAGAGTTGAACTCTGAGGCAAGGGCACCGACTAGTGAACATTTTCCCCCATATTTTCTTATACCTGAAACCCATGGAGCCCCCATGGAAACCAGAATAACAGACACTTAAGTTCTTAGGAATGTTTTATATTTGATTTTCAAGGTGATCACTATATTGAAACAGCAAAGAAACAAGGAAAAGCAAGGCTGAACTTAAACACTATTAACAAGACAGTTTATAAAGAAAAGAAAAGAAAAGAAAAGAAAAAAGAGAAAAGAAAAAAGAGAAGAGAAGAGAAAAGAAAAGGAAAAAAAGGAGAGGAAAGGAAAGGAAAGGAAAGGAAAGGAAAGGAAAGGAAAAGAAAGGAAAAGAAAGGAAAAATTGGCCCTATAAATGTCTATTCTATGAAAGGACGTGGCAAAAACATAACAGATTTTCTATGTATTTTATCAACAGAGGTCAGCACAGAGTCCTAATTTATCCTTCTATTCTTGTCAAACAATGGCCTTTATCAGTATCTCATAAGACTTATCTGGAAAATTCCACATTATCTGGTTATAAATGAAAAGACCAAGCTGGGTTCTGAAGATAGCAAAACACCCAAATTGGTAGAGTTAGTAACAAATTTTACAGAATCTACTTTTGTTTACTGATGTTGGTTTATAGCAACCAAATAGGTTCTTCCAGGTCAGGCTTCTCTCAGGAGATAGTCAGAGAGGCAGAGGACAGGGCCATTTGGCTATGGTCCTTGTTAACCAAGACAGTTTTGACCTCAACAGCAATGGACTGAGCAGGATGTGAATTGGAGCAGAGAGTCAAATGTTTCAAGGTTTCTCCAGAAGATCTACAGCCCAACAGTTCCTTTGATAGCTTTTCTCCTCAGGGCTGACTATCATAGGTCAAAAAAAGAAGAAAAAATTTAACCTATTGTAATCATATTTTCCAAATCCTAAATGAGGACAAATGGTTTGACAAATATATATGGGTAAAGACCATTAGAAATGTGAACTGCAATGACTAGCATACAGTTAGAGTCTGAGACAAAAAGACTCAATAAAACAGAAGTTTACACAACAACAAAGTATATTTTGTGCAATATTCCAATCCTAAGTGAAGCTCCTGGCTTCTGGGCTGCTCTGCTCCATCTGGTAAGCCAGGAATTGTGGAGGCCACTGAGGTACACCACCCAGCTTTTATTAAAGGAAATCTGCTGTGAGACTAGCTGCTGTAGCTTCAGATCTGTACAGATATTCATGTTGAGGCCACACTAACGCCCAGGCTACTCCTAGCTAATGAATAAGCATGGCAGGGGCACCAGAGGCAGGCCATTTCTGTCCAAAGCAAGAATCCTCTGGTGGGCGATTTTGGTCAGGGACTCCACATTGCCTTGACTGAGACTTCTCAGAGATGCTCTGCAATCTGGAGCACACCCCACTCCCGCCTCCTTCCTCCTTGCTCTCCATCCAGAGGTGTCAGAACTGACTGTAGCCCAAAGGCTCTCCCCATATCTCCTTCTCCCTCTCTCCTTTGCCTTTCAAAAATTTTCCCTTTAGTATATGCTGTAGGTTCAGGCTCATTTAGGTGCAGTGTTTTCTTGTAACTAAAAAGTCTTGGGCACCTGGGTGGCTCACTCCGTTAAGTGGCCTACTCTTGATTTTAGCTCAGGCACCATCTCACGGCTGGTGAGTTCGAGCCCTGCGTCCAACTCTGTGCTGACAGCAAGGAGCCTGTTTGAGATTCTACCTCTCTCTCTGCCCCTCCCTGGTTTGTTCTCTCTCTGTCTCTCTCAAAATAAATAAACTAATTAAAAAAAAAAAAAAAAGGAAAGGAAAGAAAGTCTTTGAACAACTGGAGGTACCCATTCCCCTATCTGTAATTCTTTGGGTCAAATGCGATTCTGAATTCAGAATAGGGTGCATTCTACCTTATATCATATACCAACCCCATTTGGGGCACTCCACAGTGACCATACAGTAAAATCCAAACATGCATGCAAAGTAGGATAAATAGAGGCTATACATGATCTAACATAAACATATACACGATTGCACAAATTTTTGCCAAAAATACATAGAGATAATGCTAGGAATTATCTCTAAATATATTACAAAACAAACAAGAAAATAATTAAGGAAATAAAGCAAAGGTTTTTGGTTTTCAGAGCTTTATAGATTTCAGAATTGTAAACTATTTATTTTTTATACTATTACTACTAGTTTCCCCCTCATCACATTAATCATCCATTATATCCTAAGCTAATTATTCTCAAGCTTCAATATCAAAAACTCTCAAATTTTTATTCAGTATGTCTAGTGTAAGGCCTAGAATCTGCATTTGAACAAGCTGGTTAACCCCATCTTCACTTGTGATCCTGATACAGAAAGTTCTGAGATTCAAACTTTGAAAATATTGTTCTAGACTTTGAGTTCACTTTTCACTATGATAAACTACCAATATCACTAGTTCCAGGCTTAATCTCATGAATTTTGAAGTTTGTTGCTTTTTTGAACATAGAACCAGCAAGCTAGCTTATTGTTCTTCCTCTTTGACTCTATCTACATTTGCAGCTAAGTCATACAGCATTTACTTCCTCGTGTGGTATTAACTTCATCAATAATTCTTCAGGGCTATTTATCTCGGAATGACAGAAGTTAGTACTTTGTGTGTGTGTGTGTGTGTGTGGAACTGAAATAGAGCTGAATAATTTCTACTTATCTTTGAATATCTGTCTCACCAGAGTATCAGCTTGAGCATATAGAGTTGTTCAAGGAGTCCCCTGTTCCCATGATAGTTGGAGTTATAGGTAGAAAAACTATAGATACCTCTGGTAGGTAAGTGAATCCACAATAGGAATAGCAGGACAAGTGACATGAAAAATGTTTGTAGGGGCGCCTGGGTGGCTCAGTCGGTTGAGCGGCCGACTTCGGCTCAGGTCATGATCTCGCAGTCCGTGAGTTCGAGCCCCACGTCGGGCTCTGTGCTGACAGCTCAGAGCCTGGAGCCTGTTTCAGATTCTGTGTCTCCCTCTCTCTGACCCTCCCCCGTTCATGCTCTGTCTCTCTCTGTCTCAAAAATAAATAAACGTTAAAAAAATTAAAAAAAAAAAAAGAAAAATGTTTGTAAGTGTACTCTCACTCAGTACTACTTTTAGCTTGGTTCCCTTGCAGAAACAATTTTCTTTTGACCTAGTAAAGCAAGTAATATTTCTAAAGTTTCCTTTCCCTTTCCAAAGATATTCTTATTTCTGTTTTAAATTGAGTGCTTCCCGGGGCGCCTGGGTGGCGCAGTCGGTTAAGCGTCCGACTTCAGCCAGGTCACGATCTCGCGGTCCGTGAGTTCGAGCCCCGCGTCGGGCTCTGGGCTGATGGCTCAGAGCCTGGAGCCTGTTTCCGATTCTGTGTCTCCCTCTCTCTCTGCCCCTCCCCCGTTCATGCTCTGTCTCTCTCTGTCCGAAAAATAAATAAAAAACGTTGAAAAAATAAATTAAATAAATAAATAAATAAATAAATTGAGTGCTTCCCAAAATTGAAGACTAATCAAAGACTGTAATGGGATATGTTAGAAGGAAAAAAAACAAGGTCTGTAAAAGGGTCCAGGTATTTACTTGAGTAATATGTTTATGGCAAACAAATGTTTGCTCACTGCTGAGGAGGAATTTAAAGTCCTCTGCTGAAAACAGCTTGAATGGCCGTTGATATTAATATTAGTAAGGGGAACACAAGAAAACCTAAATCTGAAAGCATTCTTTAGAATCACATGAATACCATTACTTCCATAGGTTTCATGATTATCAAACTGGGGAATATGACATTTTGCTAGAATTTAACCGGAATTAGAGGTTAAATGTGGTGTATATCCCCAGTGAAACAATTTTAAGAAAATGTTAGAAATAAATGAAAACTTTTTATGCTAAAATAAGCAGAGACATTATGGCATAGAATACAAAGTTTGTGTGCTTTAATTAGTAAAGCACACATCTCTTTAGAAATGCCATAAATAAAAATGCCTCTTTAGACTAAGACCTCATAACATACAGAGGTCTGTCTTCTTTCTCAGTGATTCAGGGTAAGTTGGTGGGAAAGTTTAGGAAACACTACGGTTGATTGTGACATGTGGGGTTAGGTATTTCCTGCAAGGAGTGTAAACGTGCCTACTTTATTATTCTAGTGCCTGCTCTTGAATTCTCCATCTCAACTTGCAATATATGGAGTTGAAAGCCGTATGAAAATCGTGTGTTTTAGTTGTGCTACCAAGGATATGCAACAGGATGTTAAAATTGAACTATTTCTGACTCTGTTTTGGCTAAAGCCCCAAGACAATATTTGCCATATTCTAAAGTTAGACCACCTATGAAGGACTTGCAAAGAAATAGAGGAAATAGAGAAGGAACCCACAAGGCCCTTTTCCCCCTTCAGGTAACAACCTAGAGCAGGCCAACTTGGGGTGAGGAGAAGCTCTGACTCAGATGAAGTTTGATTTTACACGGACTAGACATTTTAATTGCTGAAACGAGACTTTCCTTTTGTGACAAGAGGTGATCGGAGGACCTTTTATTACCTAAGAGTGACCAAAAAGTCATAGGATTTCCTCTCAATTTCATCTGAGTAGTAGAGCAAATAAACCTACAGAGTGGGTCTGAATGGGCAGTGGAAGGAAAATAATGGTGTTTTGTTTTTGTTTTTGTTTTTGTTTTTTTTTTTTACTATATGCCTGTGTGCCTGTGACTGGGACATGAATCAGGAAGAAAGAAGCAGTATAAGGAAACATTTAGAAATTTCTACTGATTCTTTTCTTTTGTGTTTGTTTGCTTTAAGGGGCTATTATGCTTATTTTTATGAACTCTAATTTTTTAACAAAATCAGGACTTTTCCTTTCCACTTTACAACACATTCTCTGCTTACCTCTGCTATATGTCCTGAGCTCATTCTCCATTCAATTCTGTTGTCAGTGTTCACTTTATCCATATTTTGCTTGCTTTAAAATATTATAGTGATATCGTGTATCATATTCTCTAGGCTCTATATTTTCCCAATTTCCAGGTTTTATGGGAACTGTCTTCTGATTTCCAGAAATACCTGACGCTGAAAACAGAAGAGGAAATTACATTGTAAAGAACAGAAAAATAAATAAATACTGGTTATGACTACCCCCCCAAAGTGTTTATCACTTGGCCTACAAATTCCTGACCTGCTTACCAATTTATCTAATCAGGAGAAATAGACTGGCATCCAGGATATATAAATCAATCCAGAGACTGATTATGAGAACACTGGCTTCAAAATCATAGGACAAAATCATAGGACAAAGTGAGTAAAGAAAGAATTCATTTTACCATCAAGGGAAATATTTTTTTAAGGAAGTCTTAATTATATGAGAATTATCTTACTCTCTAAAACCAGACACAGAGATTCATACTGAGATACTTGTTAAAGGTTAAATCTCAAATACTGAGCGGTGTTAAAAAATGGATCTTGAAAAGGTGCTAATAATAGGTGCAGATATTTATTGAGCACCTTTTAACTGTTAGGCACTGTGCTGGGTTCTGGCCACATACTGATAATGAATGGATGCTTCCTGATCTCTAGATGCTCAAAGGGTAGAAAAGAAAACATATATAAGTAAATTAATACTTAGAATTATACATACAATAAGAGGATATATAAAAGATAAACTGAGAGATGACCACGGGAAAGAGGGTTATCTCTGTTAGAAAGTCAGGCGGGGAGGCGCTTCTGGTCAAAGGTCAAGTCAGCACTGGCTTTTGAAGAATAGCCCAGGAGACGACGGGCACCTCAAATAGAAAAAGCAGAAAGCACAGAAGCTCACATGCAAAGCAGTGTGGCGTGTTCAGGAATCCCACTAGCAGGATCAAGTAAGTGGAACATTGAATGCACATAGACAGGAGTAATTAGGGCCAGTAAAGGAGGCAAAGGTGGTAGAAAAGGGCAGGTTATAAAAGGACTCTGCTAGGGAACTTCATCTTGAGGGCAGTAGGAAGTCAGTAGAAGATTTTATATGAGTGAGAGATGAATTGGTCAGTGATTTAAAAGAATTCGTGTAGGGGCGCCTGGGTGGCTCAGTTGGTTAAGTGTCTGACTTCGGCTCAGATCATGATCTCATGGTTCGTGGGTTAAAGCCCTGTGTCAGGTTCTGTGCTGACAGCTCAGAGCCTGGAGCCTGCTTCAGATTCTGTGTCTCCCTCTCTCTCTGCCCCTCCCCTGCTCATGCTCTGTCTCTCAAAAATAAATAAATGTTGAAAAAAGTAAAATAAATAAATAAATAAAAGAATTCATGTAGCTAAAAGTAAGACATGAAATAGAGGGAAGGGGAACCTACAAATAAAAAGAAACTATATTCCTAGTGGCTGAAGAAGTAGAAAGAGGAGAGGAAGAACAAGAGAGATTTTAGAGGAAGAACACTTAGGGAGAGGGGTGGGGGTGGGGGAGGAAAGGAAAGAGAGAGAGAAAAGAAGAGAGGGAGAGCTGCAAACAAGAGGAAGATGAGAAAATGAAATGCAATTAAAGAAATGGTTTGCTTGAAATTTTTGAGTCTAGGTGTATCAGGCAAAATAATGCCTCCCTTACCTGCCTTCAGAAGTTCCATTCTAATCCCTGGAATTTATAAATATGTAACCTTACTTGGTGGAAGGGACTTTGATGTAATTAAGTTGAGGATTTTCAAACGGGGAGATTATTCTGGATTAGCCAGGTGGGCCCTCTGTAATCATAGCAGCACCGTCACTTGAAATTTTTCCTCTGATAGTTCTAACATCTAAGTCTGGTTCTGTTGACTTACTTAAAAATTTTTAAATTTATTTTTATTTTAAAGAGAGAGAGGTTCAAGCAGGGGAGAGGGGCAGAGGGAGACAGAGAAGAGAGAGAGAGAGAGATAGAGAGAGAGATCTCAAGTGGGCTCTACACCTAGCACGGAGCCTGACACGGGGCTCAATCCCACGAGTGTGGGACCATGACCTGAGCCAAAATTGAGTTAGACGTTCAATCCACTGAGCCATCCAGGCGCTCCTGGTTCTGTTGATTTCTTTATGTCTTGGAAATGTTTTATATTTTCTTGCTTTTTGGGCCTCACTTCTTAAAACTGAATTCCTATAAATGAACAGTAGGAACCAAGGTAAATAATCTTTATGTTCAGAAATTGTTCATCTCTCCTTTCATCAGGCCGTTGATGTGGGTCTGACTCAAGGTGGTCAGTAGTTAGAATATGTTGAACAGGCTTCAAATTATTCCAGTAGTAGACACCTACGCCCCGTGTTTAGTGTAAGGACCGTGATTGCCAAAAAGTTTTTCTGTGTTCCTGCTCTTCGGACCGCTTTCAGGAGCCCCTGCACACCCGTGTCACATATTTCTCTCCTTGCTCGTGCCCTCCAAAGGCAGAGGTTGTTGTTGCTTGTCACTCAGGCACAAATGTACGGCTCTATGGAGGAAGAGGTGTTCTACCTGTCCTCCATCCTCAGTGTTCTAAGGGGCTTGCACCGGAGCCTGCTGGGTGGGGCTTTTGCAGTGTTCTAGTTCGTCTACTTTCAGTGGCAGACAGCTTCCTCCATCTTAGTCACTTCAGGTGGCTAAACAGAATACTATAGGGTGGGTGGCTAATAGATGACAAATATTTATTTCTTACAGTTCTGGAGGCTGGAAGCCCAAGATCCAGGTGCTGGCAGATTCAGTGTCTGGTCAGGAATTGCTTCCTGTTTCACAGATGGCTGTCTTTTCACTATGTCCTCACCTCGGGGTCTGGGTGAAGAAGCGCTCTGGGGTCTCTTTATATGTGTGCTCATTCCATTCATGAGCACTCTACCGTCATGATCTAATCACTCCCAAAGGCCCCACCTCCAAATTCTCTCACACAGGGGATTAGGACTTTAACATACGAATTCAGTCTATAGCTCCCTCCACACAGCATAGATTCTAGAGAGCATGCAGATTTCCTTCTTTTGTTTTTTTAATGTCTATTTATTTTTGAGAGAGAGAGAGAGAGAGAGAGAGAGCAGGGGCGGGGCTGAGAGAGAGGGAGACACAGAATCTGAAGCAGGCTCCAGGCTCTGAGCTGTCAGCACAGAGCCGGACGCAGAGTTCGAACTCACAAGCCGTGAGATCCTGACCTGAGCCGAAGTCAGACAATTTAACTGAGCCACCTGGTGCCCCTCCTTCTTATCTATGACAGCCTAACTGTCTTCTATGAGTGGGGTAGTTAGCAAGCATAAATTTCGTGCCCCTCCCCAGCGGCCTTAGACATACTTTTGTATCAGTGCAGGATCCTGGGCATACATTTATTTCCTGAGTCCCTCCCAGCAAAAGATGGTTTTTCCTAGGATCAGTGGAGGATGGATGGAGAGGAGTCAGATTCTCTAACTTCTTCACACTCAGGGGCAGCTGAATTTTTCTTGCAACAGGGAGTTAAGAGATTTTCCTGCCCCTGGGTAGCAGTAACCCCTGGGTTTTTAAGTACATTTGACTCTTGAGCAATGTAGGGGTTAGGGGCACTGACCCCCATACAGCCAAAAATCCACATATAACTTTTGACTCCCCCCAAAATTAACTACTGATAGCCTACTGTTGACCAGAATCCTTATTGATAATATAAACAGTTCATTAACACACATTTGGTATGTTATATATATTATATACTATATTCTTACAACAAAGTAAGCTAGAGAAAAGGTTATTTAAAAATCATAAGAGAAAATATATTTACAATACTTTACATATACTTTTTGAAAAAAAATCCACATATAAGTGGACCCATAAATTTCAAACCCATGGTTGTTCAAGGGTCACCTGTATTGTATACCACTTTGGCCTACATTCCACTGGTCTGAACCCAGTCAGTCAGTCACATCTAGCTCTAAGAGGGAGAGCTGGGAAATGTAGTTTCCTGTGTACACAGGAGGAAAATGAAAAGGTGTGTAAAACACATGGCATTGTCTCAGCCTTACCATGATAATGGGAAAGGGACTAAATTGAGGACTCCCTGCAGTTTTCAATCTCCTTAGCTTTGTAACCATGACTCTGGATAATCTGGCATCTGTCTACATCTCCAGCTTTATTTTCTCCCACATCCCACACATATCCTGTGGTGCAGGATAACTGTTTTCACTTAACTAAAAGACTGTGCTCTCTTGAGCTATGTCTTTGCATATGCTCCTCCCCCTTTCTTCACTGAGTTTCCCTTTCTACATCATAACTTCAGGGAATATTCTCCAGCCTTTCTTCTGTGACCCTATAAATCTCCACATTTTTCTATTCCAGCAGTTACCACGCTGTAGTATAATTGATTATAAGTTCTTTGAAGATAGGACAGGAAAATGCAGAGACACGAGGATGGGTAGCAGATTTCATTTGCATTCAGGATGCTGTAGGTCTAATGGTCTGAAAGCAATCTGTATACCCAACCCTGACTACAGTATTGACTCAACTCCTTTGTTTCTGCTATTCTCATTCTCCTGCTTTTGTATACACCACTACTCACCAAGTGATGTTTACTATAACTCATATTCTTTTTTTCATAACTCATACTTTTCATAAAGAAATATTTTAATAATATATTAAAGGAGAGCAAAATATACCACCCCAAAACATGCCTCTTTGGCACAAGGATTATTTTGAGCTGGTTATTTTTAATTTTTTTTTTCAACGTTTATTTATTTTTGGGACAGAGAGAGACAGAGCATGAACGGAGGAGGGGCAGAGAGAGAGGGAGACACAGAATCGGAAACAGGCTCCAGGCTCTGAGCCATCAGCCCAGAGCCCGACGCGGGGCTCGAACTCACGGACCGCGAGATCGTGACCTGGCTGAAGTCGGACGCTTAACCGACTGCGCCACCCAGGCGCCCCGAGCTGGTTATTTTTTAAAATGGCAGACACTAGAGAAGCTTAGAAAAACCAACCAGAGGTTACCCTTTTGTAAGAGACATTTACATTGATAAGGGAAACATCCATTTGTATGGATCTCTCTCTCTCTGTACCAGGAAGAAAAGCATGACCAAACCTTTAGAAACTTCTCAACTGAGAAGGCAAGAACTGAAATCTCCATAACTTTATCCTTGTTTACTGTGCCTTTCCTGATAACTTCTCATGATTGGCCTTCCTCTCTCTCACCAC
>NW_024412391.1:30489408-30503302 GCF_014898765.1 Herpailurus yagouaroundi
CCCCCCCCCCCCCCCCCCCCCCCCGCCCACATCTTTTGTCCTTAGCTGAAGATCGTATTTAAGGTGGTAGGTTGGACCATTTTGGAGAGTTACTTAGTTTTCCTGGGTATCTCCCATGTATACTGAAGGTATAAGGTTATTAAACTTCTATTTTTCTCCCATTAATCTGTCCCTTATTCCACGGTGGGATGGGGGTTCTAGCCAAGAACCTAGAAGAGTAGATATACAATATATAATATAGTAGCTAATACTTACTGATAATCATTATTCTAAGTGTTTTACATGTATCAATTCACTTAATTCTCACAACTTTAGGGGCGCCTGGGTGGCGCAGTCGGTTGGGCGTCCGACTTCAGCCGGGTCACGATCTCGCGGTCCGTGAGTTCGAGCCCCGCGTCAGGCTCTGGGCTGATGGCTCAGAGCCTGGAGCCTGTTTCCGATTCTGTGTCTCCCTCTCTCTCTGCCCCTCCCCCGTTCATGCTCTGTCTCTCTCTGTCCCAAAAATAAATAAACGTTGAAAAAAAAAAAAAAAAAGAAAAAGAAAAAAAATTCTCACAACTTTATGAAGGTATCATAATTATCTTATTAAAATAAATGAAGAAAAGCACAGGGAGCTTAAGTAACTTACTCAACCTGACAAAGCTAGCAAGACTTAGACTTGGGATATGGAGCAAGGTAGTCCTGCTTTGTGGCCTGAGTTCTTGGGACCAGCACTCATCCTCTGTCAGTTAGCTGTGGCAATATTGGTGTCATTATTTGGTACCAAGAATGTGACTATATCAGTCAGGATCCAGATGGAAAAGCATATTTCAACATAGTTCATTTAAGAGAGAAATATTAATATAGAATGTTGGCTAAACAGCAAGTTTAGAATGTTGGAGGACAAACAATACAGAAGAGAAATATTACAGAGGTTACACAGAGGTTGAGTTATTAGAATCTTTTTAAAAAAATTTTTAATGTTTATTTATGTTTGAGAGAGAGAGAGAGAGAGCATGAGCAGGGAAGGCACAGAGAGAGAGGGAACCAAGGATCCTAAGTGGGATCTGATGCTCTCTGACAGCAGAGAGCCTAATCCGGGGCTCAAACTCACAAACTACAAGATCATGACCTGAGCTGAAGTCAGACACTTAGTTGTTTGAGCCACCCAGGCATCCCAATTATTAGAATCTTAAAGCTTAGAGAAGGGACCCCAAATTGCTGGGACTCAAAATGCTAAGGAGATACTGCCTGGCTGGGTCTGTACCTTGGGAGCTTGGAGAAAGTACATTGCAGAGCTAGGAGCAGGACTTTTGAGCAGAGTGGGTTACTTAGCTGGTGATAGTACCTCAACAAAATGGAGGAAAGATCCTACAGAGTTAAAATCCAGACCTCTGTGGAGGGAGAGTGATCTAGCTGGTGCTCTGTGCTGGTCATCTATCTTAAGATCATAAAGGAGGCTGCCCCAGAAATTGGAATTCAGAATTCTAAGAAAGGGTGTCTGCCAACTGGTGCTAGTATTCTGGAGGGATTACATGAGTCTATTTCAGGGAGTGTGGGAGAGACAAGAACCAACAGTCACTACCAGGGGAAGAACTCTTGTGGAGATGCAGAGAGGGACAAGCAAACAGGAGTAAGGAAACTTCTTCTCTTGTCATCTTAGCTGTTGAAATAACCTAACAGGGAGCCAGCTGACAAAGAAGAAACGTGGTTTGCAAACAAAATTAAATGAGGATAGGTTTACTGATCTGAGAACTTGGAAGAAGGATCTTGCAAAGCAGGAATCATAATATTCAGAAGGTATTACTTGAGTTAGTGCTGGTACCAACCCTGAAACAGAAAAAAAAAAAAAAAAAGAAGAAGAAGAAGAAGAAAATATCAGAAAATCATGGTGTATTTGAGTGTAATAAGGATGTTTCTGGAGATCAGAAAAAGTAGTTCGATAATGCAACACATTAACTTATATATGCAGAGCCTATTAGAAGGTGTCACTGCATTTGGGGAATGATCTAATCAAGATTCTTAGAAGGAGCTGGTATTAGCAACAGAAGTTTGAATTATTTGTCTGAAACACTTATGAGCTTAACTTCTCTCTTAATTTCTCTTAATTTCTTAATTTATCTATCTTAATTTATCTTAATTTCTCTCTTAAAACAACTAATGAATTTTAATTTACCCATTTATTAAACATTTTCTGGATATCTTCTATACTGCACCTGCTTCTGTTTGTTAGGTCAGAGATGGGACAAACTCCACAAACGAAATATGGTGTAGGTGCAAAGCAGGTTCATTGATAAAATTTACAGGCAGAGGGACAAAAAAAAAACACATGTAGTATCCCCAAGTCTCTCCATCTAACAGAAAGTTGTCCATGGGTGTGGTGTAACTGGATGTGCAGTGGGGGTGCTCCTGAACAGGCTATGCCTCCTGCCACCCCTACTTCTACCTTACATACACTCTACATTTTCTGGAGAAATTGGGAGGAGGCAAAAAGAATCATCGGATGGATAGTTTAATTATGGTGTATCGGAAGGAGTCCAGCCAGGGAACAGAAACTGCACCAGTTATCTAAACAAAGAAATTTAATATAAAGAATTGCTAACCCAGTAGGAACTTGTTAACTAGAAAATCTACAGGCCAAAAGGGAATCCTATGCTGTCACTGAGCAACTAAGGGATGAGTAACTAAAGGGTAAGAAGGGAAGTGGTTTCAATCAATGAAATTTAGAAGAGGGGTTCCATAGAGTTGAGACTCAAGAGTATAGAAGAGGGTCCCCATGAGCCTAAAACCCAAACGTCTGAAGAAGAGGTGTCATTCTGCTGGTTTTGCTATTTCATGGTGGAGGAAGTGGTCCATGATGAATCTGGTTTTGCAAGTGTGTGAAAATCTACAAACCAGATCCAGCTGTTACTACAGGAAGGAATCATGACTATCAGGATGAAGAATCATTGCTAGGATGACGCTCAGAGGAATAGGAATCAAAACAGAAGAGACCAAGACTCTTCTTAAAGCAACCGAGCAGAATCTCTCTAGTAATCCCTATTGGCAGAGAACAGGAGCCTTCACCATGGAGGTAAAATGTAGAAATGATCTTTGTGGAGTCCAAGCACTAGCATCACAGAGCCTAGCATAAAACAGTGGGTTTAGGCCAAAAGACAATAGTTTGATAAGCAGCACAAACGGAAGGTCTTGGGCTATGTGTTTGGAGGAAGGGGCTTGCTAAAGAGAGAAACCTTCTCATTTCAACTGTAAGTCGGAGGCCTGAGGAGTTTGCCCACCCGCCTAAATCTCAGTTGGTCACTGAGCAGTCCATCCTGGTGAGCCAGCTGTTGTGGAGGATAGCTCAGGAGCACCATTCAGCAGATGGAGGAGTCCATCACTTTAATGTTTTTGTAAGTTTCAGAAAAAAATAATAAGGTGAGGGTGGGATGTAATAAGTGCACTCTCTCACATACCAGTGGGTATTTAATCATATCAACTAGTTTAAAAAACTTTTGAGTCCAATTTCCTTTAAAGTCCCCTTTTCTTAAGCAACTGGTGAAAGATCTCTTGCGTCAAACAGTCCACTGGAAAGATTAATCTAACAGTGATGTGTTGGATGAAAAGGAGGAGGGAGACAGGAAGGCCAATTAGACAGTTAAGCCTATGATCTGACCTATCATTGTGACATGGGAACTGGAGAGACAGAAACATAAACATCACGTGAAAGGAAAAGAAAAGCAAGTAAGATTATAGCACATGAAACTTATCACATTGTTTTATAGCCAGTTGTTAATATGTCCCTCTCTTTTGCTAGATTCTGAGCAATGTGCTTACAAAGACATTTTCTCATTTATCATTGTTATGGGAGGTGAAGGAAGGCAGACTCTAACAGGAGGACTGTAACAGTGTTTAAAAATTGAGAGAGCAAGACTTTTCTGAAAGCAGCTTGGTGAGAAGGGCACCACTAGTGGAGACGTGGAGCAGGCCTGCCAAAATAAGTGTGAGTGGTATTGGTGGCAACTGGACAGTAACCTGAGTGTCATTAGCAGGCTCCAGTTGTGGCAATTGGCAAAGTCATGAGGTCCAGTGTCATCAGCAACTGTCATGCAATAATAGCTAAATCTGTGAGGCTGTCAAGTGGATGGAAAGGAGCATGCATTTTTGCAGCGTGCTTATAATGGCTGCCAAGAGGAAGGCATCTGAACGCTCCATAATCCTGTTATTGGAAGTAACCACCTTCCAATAAGGCAGTTAGAGTGATGATGATGGTGATAATGTAGCATCTAAACTTTATATAAAGTTCCTTCTGTGAGCCAGAAACCTTGTCAAATATTATATATACATTATTTTCTTGATCTTTACAGACCAACTACAAAGTAGGTACTATTATCATTATGCCCACTCCACAAATTATGGAACCTGGGCTTAACAAATTAAAGTGTTGGCCAAGATCACACAGATTTAAATGGAAGACCCAGGTTTGCTGTTCCAAAAGACTATGATATCAACTATGAGGTTTTATAAAGAAGTTCAAGACCAAAAATGCCATTTATTACTATAATTACTCCTTCCATTGCTCATTGTTACCTGCCAGGCTCACATGGACTGGAAGTTGAAGATTCTATCTAATGGCTTATAAAAATTATGAACCAGGCTTAAGAAAACCCAAATTCCTAAATATATTTGGAACTATAGTGAAAAATGTTTATAATTTGTCAGAAATGGTATCACAGGTATTTTAGAACTCAAGAAATTATGACATAAATTGAATATAAGTTATCTGTTTGGTTTTACATGCAGATATGTGTTACATACAAGTTATAAAGTTCAAATAAATGAAAAGAATGGTACTTGTATCTTACAAAGACAAAGAATTGGACATGTTGGGAAATAGCTTTGGCGTCTTTTTTTTGACCCTCATAATCACTTGTGACCCTAGGATGGCACTAAGCCATCAAATATAAACTGATTTTCTCTGGTGTCTGATTGCAAGCTGTAGGCCTTCATTATGAATATGGTGCTGAATATATCATTTCTTATCATCATCTGTCAAAGAGAAAAAGCAAAGTAAGAATTAAAGAGGTCCTTAATGGATAGGCTTAACACTGATGATGTTTTTATTGCCTCAGATTTTCCATGTATAACATTATACATCCTGCAAAGGTGTTGCCATCCTGAAGAACAGATGTGATAGAACTGGGAAAAATTCTGAGTAGTGATAGGGACCTTATCACTGAATGTAATATAAATGGCACTTAACCGTGAGAACCAACAAATCACTTTAATCAATACCTAACAAAGATCAGAATGTCTTTCTTAACTGGAAATCATACAACCTCTTCCCCACATGAAACTCACCCTACTTAAGAATTATAGAAAGGATTCCCCTATAGTTTTGGAAACTTGGTTTGGGATAGTAGAGAGAAGAGTGAGATAAATTGGAGTTCTCTACTGCTTTCCTTTTCTTTCTCCCCCTTTTTTTCATCCCAACACTTGCTCTCCACAAGAGACTATGTGACCTTGGATAAATTATTCACTCTTGGTTTTAATTGTCTCCTTACTAAAGGTAAGAGAGCTGGATTTGTTCTTCATTTCTATTACTTCTTCTATATCCTCATGATTTCCCCTCTTCATTTCCTACTCTGCAAAGCTGAAAGCGGCTTTAAAAAAACCATAGAGGAGTAAAAGATAGAAGATAGAATAAGTATGGCAGCTTGTTAGTCCAGAAAAATAATTGTATTTGTTAAGCAATATTTGTTTAAAACATAAAATATTTACATAAAATACAAAGACAAAAATATTTGCTTCTAATTTTTTAAATGTTTACGTATTTTTGAGAGAGAGAGAATGAGCATAAGCTGGGAGGTGCAGAGGGGGGTGGGAGGGACAGAGGATCTGAAGCAGGCTCTGCCCTGACAGCAGTGAGCCCGATGCGGGGCTCTAACTCATGAACCACCTTGAGATCATGACCTGAGGCGAAGTTGGAATCTCAACTAACTGAGCCACCCAGGCACAGTTTGTTTTCTTAAACAATTTGTTTTCTTAAACATTAAGTAGCTAATTTGTTTTCTTAAACATTAAGTAGCTTATATTTAACTAACTGCTCATTTTTTATAGTATAATACTCTCTTTGAGGATAGCAATTTTACTTATTTAAAAGTCCCATTCTAATTATTCTATTAATTCTGTTTCCGCAGGTGTAAATTCAGGTTGTTGGCTTTATTGTTTCATCCTTTATGGCATAGGTGCTTCCAAATATTTGTGACTTGTGATTTCTGATTATGAACTTAAGTTTGTAACTAATATTTCCCACTAGATTTTCCACTGCTGATTTAAACTTGCTGTAGATTTTTGGTAGATGCACATTATCCAGTTAAGAAGCTCTGTGTAGTCTTAGATTGCTAAAATTTTATCATTAATTGGTTTAGTCCATCCATGGTGGTTTTAACATCACTGACAATATTTTCATGTTAAAAGTTCTATTTGGTTGTTTTTCATTTTTTCCCTGTTTTTTCCTTTATTTCTATCCTTTATTAGATTTCTATTAGTTTACTATAATTTTGTTTTTCATCATTTTAAAATTCAGGACTCAGCAAGACACTTTGCAACTTTCTCTGGCTGTTGTGACTGTGTTTCCAAGGCCTCTTTACATGACTGCAACTGCCTTCAGGGCTGTGACGTGTTTGCAGGACACTTGTTTCTAACTATTTTCCTTGCACTGGTTTAAAGGTACTCTCCTAGTCTCATCTAAGGGCAAGTAACTCATTCCCCACTACTCTGGAGCTGTGTCATGTCTGATACGCCATACGCCTGTGCTCTGTCATGGCATCAGTTACATAGGTGTATGGCTTTGACTATATCCTTCAGGTTTGACACCAGGAAATTTCCCTCTCTTTTATTCTGTCCCTTCCTTTTCTTTCTCTCTCTTTTTTTAAGCTTGGCTGTGATTTATTTTGTTTTTATTTTGTCTAGTACCTTACGTATTTCCATGTTTCTGGGAAGCATTATAAGATAGTAATGTTATAATAACCATTTTTCCATGTGTTCTCTACATGCTAGTTTAATTTCTTTTCCTTAGAAAAAACTAAAATATATGAATCTTTTGGTAGAAAAAAAAAGTCATTTCAGCTTCTTACATTTTTTCCAATTGTCATCCAGCAAGTACACTGATACTAGTAGTGTCTGATAATATCTGTTTCTCTAAATACATGCTGTTTCTCTAAATACATGCTGTTTCTTGAAGTTAACCAAACGAAGAAGGGAAGACATTCCTTCCAAACAGAAGGAACAGTAGGTGAGAATGCAAAGAAATATGAAAAATATGTGTTTGGGGGTTATAAGAGGTTCACCACGACATGGAAGATCATGGATTTACAAATTGTAAAGGATTAAAATCCTTGCCCTGTTGCTTTCACATCCTGGGAAAGTAAGTTCATTAACATCTTGGGCCTGCTTTTTGTCTCCTATGACATAATAGTTTTCCACTTTTAGTTTTCCACTGAATATTAAATAAAATACTGTTAGTAGTGCACCTAGTAGGTGTAGATCACCTAGTAGGTGATCAGTCAATAGTAAATTATATCCATACCTAGAACGATAGGTCCATAATAGCCAAGTGTTGACGGATGGATGGAAAATAATTCTGATTCCACGGTATGCAAAGTTCATGAGGTCAGAAAAAGAAAAAGTTTAGATTTAAACTTTAAAAAGTTTAGTGGGCTATGTAGGGTAAAAGAAAACATTTTCAATTGTTAAATCAGCCTTGCATTTCAGGAATAAATCTTATTGGTAAAATATTATCATTTTTATATATTGCTAGATTTTATTTGCTAATATTTTGTTGAGGAGTATAAATCAATTTTCAAAAGGGATAATGGCTATAATTTTATTCTTCTCTTGAAGTTGATATATTTTTTTTCAATTTTTGAATCTGAAAATGCCAAAACCATAGAATACTTTGATATTCTATGTTCTGGATGGGTTTATTTAGAATTGGCAACGTTTTTGTTCCTCAAATATTTGTTAGACTTCACCAGTAAAACCACCTGAACCTTGAGTTTTCTCTATGTAAAGGTTTTTAACTACAAATTAAGTTTCTTTAATAGACATGGGCTATTCTGGTCATGTATTTCCTTTTGAATGAGTTTTGGTAGTTGTGTCTTTTAAGGAATTGGTTCATTTCAACCAAGCTGTCTAATATATTGGCCTAAAGATATTAGTAATAATTTATTTTCTCATTTGAATATCTAAAGATTCTTTAGTGATACTACCTTGCTCATTCCTGTTGATAGTAATTTGTGATTTCTGTTTTGTCCCTGATCAGCTTGGATAGAAGTTTAGCAATTTTATTGATCTTCTCTCACAGGGCAATCTTTTGTTTACACTGATTTTCTCTACTATTTTTTTGTTTGTTTGTTTGTTTTATATTCTATTGATTCCTGCTGTTAATTATTATGTATTTTCTTTTGTTTCCTTTGGTTTAGTTTCATTTTATTTTGTGGTTTCTTAAGCTGGAAGATGAGGTTACTAACTTGAGAACAATCTTCTTTTCTAACCTTTGTAGTTTAGTGCTATAAACCCTTTAGTGCTATAAATTACTGTGTTAGCAGCATCTCACAAATTTCGGCCTGTAGTGTTTTATGTTCATTTCAAAATACTCTCTAATTTTCTTTTTGCTTTCTTCTTTGTTCAATTAGCTATTTAGAAATAACATACTAGTTGGGGCGCCTGGGTGGCTCAGTTGGTTAAGCGTCCGACATTGGCTCAGGTCATGATCTCACAGTCTGTGGGTTCGAGCCCCGCATCAGGCTCTGTGCTGACAGCTCAGAGCCTGGAGCCTGCTTCGGAGTCTGTGTCTCCCTCTCTCTCTGCCCCTCCCCTGCTCATGCTGTCTCTCTCTGTCGCAAAAAAAAAAAAAAAAAAAAAAAAAAAAAAAAAAAATTTAAATACAATTTTAAAAAAAGAAGTAACATACTAGTTTCTATGTTTTGGGGGATTTTAAAGAGATCTTTCTGCTAATGATTGTTCTCTGACCATTGTAATTAGAGAATATACTATGTATGACCAAAATTCTTTTAAATGTATTGAAATTTGCTTTTGATATGTTTGGTAAATATTCCATGTGTCTGCTGTTGTTGGATGTAATATTCTACAAATGTCAAATGTTCAAATCAGTTGATGGGGTTGTTCAAGTCTTCTATATCCAGACTGATTTTCTGTCTAGTTGTTCTATCAATTATTGAGAGTGTGGGGTATTGAAATCTCTGTCCTTAATTGTGGATTTACGTATGTCTCCCAGTTTCCCCCTGCCCACAGGAATTTTGGAGCTCTGTATCAAATGCATAAATGGTTAGAATGGTTTTGTGTTCTTGATGAACTGCCATTTTGTCATTATGGAGTAACTTTGCTCTGAAATCTACTTTGCTTGATATTAATATGGCAATTCTATCTTTTTAAAACTAATGTTAACATGGTGTAACATTTCTCACATTTTTATTTTTAATCTATTTGTCTTTATATATAAAGCGAATTTCTTGTAGGCAGCATATTAGTGGGTCTCCCTGTTTTACTCACTCTAATAGCTTCTATCACTGAATTGGAGTGAGTAGATTATATCCATTTTACCTGGATATTGATATGATCGGGTGTAAGCCTATTATCTTGCTGTTTGCCTTCTTTGTCTCATCTGTTGTTTGCTTCTCATTTCTTCTTTTTCTGCCTTCTTTTAGATTACAGGATATTTTTTATGATTGCATTTTACCTCCTTTGGTGGTCTTCATTTGGTTTGGTTATTGCATTAGAATTTGCAGTAAACCTCTGTAATCAGAGAGTAACTTCAAATGATATTATACCTCTTCATATATAGTAGAAGAGCCTCGTAATTACATACTTCCATTTTTCTGGTCTTGTGCTTTTGCCATGTATTTCATTTGTACACGTTACATACCTCGCACAATATTGTTGTCATTTTTTAAGCACTCCATTATCTTTTAAGGAGACTTAAGGAATAAGAGAACAGCTCACTTTTAAACTTTTAGCCTTATTATTTCTCTTTGAGAATGTTCTAAGAACTATGGACTGTCCCCTTAGAAAGAGTATACATAGACACAAACTATACCCTAAATACTGCTGATAATTACAGGGGGTTTTCTGAAAATTGAAGCCCATGCACAGATCCCTGCTTTATAAAACAGAGCATTCATGTAAGCAGTGAGGGTTCAAAAATACTGGGACTGAAGGTATTAGTCTTAATATGATTTTATTTGCCATAATATTTGTGAAGCCTATGGAAATTCTCAGTACGATATATTCATACAATGTTACATTATATAGCCATTAAATAACAGCTTTGAGGAGAATATATCAATATAAGAAAATGATAATAAAATATTATGTGACAAAAATAAGATACAAGATAAGATACACACTGTGATCATAATTGTATATATGAACATATGTCATTTACAATGTTTTTTGGCTGGAGGTAACAGAATACCTGAATAAAAGTGGTGTAAACTAAGTGCTTCTTTTTTTCTCAATGCAGTAAGTATATAAGTATATACCTCATTAGAGACATATTGTTTCTAGAGACATGTTGGTTTGACAACGTCAGTGCTGTGTCAGTTTCTCTTGGCCATCATCTCCTGATCGTAAGATGCTTGAACATTTCTCATTTCAAATTTTCACACATCTCTATTTTAACAGGAAGTAAAGTATTTCCCAGACAACACAACTGCCTTTCCTTAATCAGACTATCCCTCAGCCCTCATTGGCCGGGACTGGGTCACAAACCCTTGCTGCAAAGAAGTCTGAGAAAACAGACATTTGATATTTTCAAACCTCTGTTGTGGAAAGTCATTTCCTGTAGCAAGAAAGTAAGTTTGGGAGACAACTGAGAGTCTCTGGCACAATCAGCAAGAGACAATATCCTGGAGATAAATTCAGCAAGGCAATAATGCATACATAGCAGGTTATGAGTGATTTAGAACATTTGTTGTACATATCCCAAATTTTCAGAACTATGATCATGATAGTTTCATGAATAATTTACTTAACTGAAGAATAATTATCTTAAATTGAGCTAGACATAATACCTAGAATAACTCAAATTCTTTTTTTTTTCCTTCTCAAGATAATGAGGTCACACTGGTTGTCTGCATTTCAATTATCTAACATTTCTGAATTGACTAAAACATTGATTTCTTACATTAGAAGATTCAAATGAGCTAGCCATTTGAATAATACATTTATTATTATATAATAATAATATATAATTATATAATAGTATTAAATATTATTAATATTTGGTGTTTAATAATTGATATTAATTATTTAATTATTATTTCCATTCTACTGTTCACATATCATTATGAGCCCCTGGTACAAAATAATTTATTAATTTTTAAATCCCTGCTCTAGTGTTAATAAATTAAAATAAATAAATATTACAGTATCATTATGTTTAACTGTAAAAGGTACATATACTACATACTACTGTGTAATTCAAAAAAATCCTTGTTAAAACTTTATCTGATGATAAAGTTGAATGGAAAGTTCTCATTCTTGAATCATTTATGTTTTTTCCCCCCTTCATATGTCTTAGAGTCATTTTGGTGAATCTTAATGAAGGGAGGAAAGAAATATAGGTGTTTAGTTACTTTACTCACTTTGAATGAGAAGAACATTGATATCTTTGATAAGGTACTTAGACAAGACAAGAAAATTAGGGGTTTTGCGGACACAACATCAATAGACAGATTATTCTTCTTCTCTTCCATGCAGTCCTGTTGTGTTTTGTTTTTCTTTATCATTTCTATGTTTAACTAAATACACAATTTTAATTTGGGGTTAATTTTAACATTTGGAAGATGTTGTTTTAGTTTAATATGTTCCCTAGAGCAGTTATAGGTGGGATCATTTTTAAGTCAACAAAACACATATTGTAATTCAAGTTTTAATTTTTCCTACTAACCAGTGAAGACTGGGTGGGAGAAGAAGAAAATGCATTACAAATGGAGCATCAGTGGAAAAGTAGCATTTCAAGTCCACGTTGTGCAGTTAATGCTAATATTTTGCCCATATCCAGTTCTTAAGTCATTTTTTTCAGTTCAACATCATTATTTTTACTGTGTAATCTTTTAGTGCCACCAATATATTTAAAAATGAAAGTTCATCAGATAATTTTTAAGTACATAATTAAAATGACAAGAAAGTACTTTATTAAAAATAAAGATTTCCAGTTATTAATAAGTAGTCATGAAACTATACTAATATTTCTGGAAAAAAAAAGGGAACCATCAAATTAGCCTCCACATTTATTCCTTTTGAAACGCTTAGTACATATGGTTTAAAGCAATACCATTATCTACTATTCAGACTTCTGGAAAATGCAGTTCTTTACACCTTTATAAGATAGTGAAATATAGCGAAAACTTACATATCATGACCCATTTTATATTCCCTGCGAAAGTGGAATTTGATATAAGACTGGTTTAATTTATGCTACATTCAAGCAAAGTCATTACTGTCAGGACAGAAAAAAAAAAAGAATTTCAGAGTGGTGATTCTTCTTTAATATCAATCCCGAGATTATACTATGATAGCAAGATCCTATTATACTCTCATCTCCAAATGGATAGTGCACATAAGTAATAACAGTGGTTGTATATTAATTCTAATCTATACATTCCATTTCAGAGCAAAAGATAGTTTTTCCCCACTTCTGCCATCAATTGAGATTAGAGAATCCACTCTGTCCTGAGACTGATATCCTGACATGATGATGGAAATAATCAAGGTAAAGGACTTTGACATGCCACTTTCCTTAATTCACTTGGGATCCTAGTCTGTATTAGGGATTAAGCCAGGCATTTGATATTCAAAATTAAGTACAATGCAGTCCCTAATCTGACAGATCTTAGTATCTAGAATAATGGTAGACATGCAAATTATATATATCAATTCATATATTTCTAGTACCTGCTTCAGAACCTGGGATACAGAAGGCACTTTAATAGTAATAGGAGCAGTAACACCAATACTACTAGTAATACTATTATTACTAATGCCTGACATTTAGTAAATACTTACTAACCAGGAACTTACTTACCAGGAACTTTCATAAGTGATTTATTCATTTCATGACTCTTAAAAATGTAATGATATAAGTGCATTATTTTCTCATGTTATTGATGACAAAACTAAAACTCAGATAGATATCCATTGAGTAAACATATTGATTTGTCATCATGGCCAGCTCTACCTAGTGATTACAGGGAAAACATCACAGGTGTGCTAAACCCTGAAAAGAGAACACAAGTTGACCAGAATAAGAATCAAGCAAGTGGAGAGGCAAAGGGGACAGTCAGTGTAAAAAGGCTGGAGGAATACCAAGGAGAGGAACTATGAGTAGTATTTCAGTCAATCTCAAGTTTAAGGTCAAAATAGAGAGCAAAGATGAGTATTGAAGGGCAGAGACGTGGCCAACCAATGGAAGAAAATGTTACTTGCAATACTAAGTATGAAGGGGATGAAGGGAAGGGATTAGATGTAGGAGATATTTCAAAGACAGTGGCCGCAGGACTTAGTGATATAAGAGGCAAGGGCAAGGGAGAAATCTAAGGAACTCCAGGATTCTGGCCTGGGTGTGTGGTTGGATCCTTCAGAAGGGCGAGGCTGTTCTACGGGAAGATGCAAATTTTTAGTTTTAGATATGGTGATTTTGAGTTGTCTATTAAATAGTCAGCTGATATGCTCAGTCAATTTATATTCTAATCTAGAGCCCAGTAGGGAAAGCTGCACAGGAAGAACAGAGAAATATTCCTAATATATTATCTCTGAGCCAAAGTCATGGAAATAGATAAGAGCACCTTGAGGGAATGTGGGATGAGAAGAGAAGAGAAGAGAAGAGAAGAGAAGAGAAGAGAAGAGAAGA
>NW_024412391.1:30503312-30515304 GCF_014898765.1 Herpailurus yagouaroundi
GAGAAGAGAAGAGAAGAGAAGAGAAGAGAAGAGAAGAGAAGAGAAGAGAATATGGTGAGTGAGAAGAAGATGGCAAAGGAAATGAGCCAGCAAAATAGAATAAGAAAAGATAAAAACAATATAAAATAAATAAAAATGAAGAAGCAAGAGAAAATGGTATTTCTGAAAGCAAGAGAGCATTTGTCTTCCCTTGGCCATATCACAACTAAATTGTCCCTCAGTATGAAAATAGAGTACCATTCTTCTAGTTTTGGAATGAATAAATCATGGGAGTAAAGGCACAGCATAGGGAATACAGTCAATGATATTGCAGTAACGATGTATTAGGACAGATGGTAGCTACCTACACTTGAGGTAAACATAGCATAATGCATAGAGAGGTAGAGCCACAGTGTTGTATACCTGCAAATAATGTAACATTGTGTGTCAACTATAAAAAATTAAAAACTAAAAAAACTTCCTCCCAAAAACAACAACAAAAAGAAAATACACAACCATGTGAAAAAAGACAAACATCTCGGCAGTAACAGTTAACACTTAAACAAACAAACCTATGTTCTTGTTTCACCCTAAAATTAACTTCTTTTAATGTAAATTGTATTATTCTGGATTCACTAACAAAATCTACAATTACTTGAAAGCTGCCATTCTTAGAGAAGCTATTAGGCATTAGACATGCATTTAAATGGATAGTTTTAATTTTTTATTTCTTACTTCATAATGAAGTATTCTGGAAAGATAAACAGTAGTACATTCAGATGCTGCTATACACAGCACATGCTTTTGTCATAGATATTGTTCCAAAATGGTTTTTGAAGAATTAATAAATGAGTAAAACAGGGGTCTATGACTCTAAATCCTTTGAGGGTAGTATTGATCACAATTGCCTTTTAAGTTTACAAAACCAATTTTAAATAACTTAATTTGGCCTTGGAAAAATAAAATGAATGCTTAAAGAATGAAACATATTTAGAGTAATATGGTTCCAATCCCTACTTTAGAGTGATGTAAATCAAATACCCTATTTAAGAAAATTTAAATCTCACAATTCCTTTAGAAGTCAGAACACCTGGGAACAATAACAAGGTATTATATATTTTTGTGTGTGACCAGAAAATCACATGCATTTTAAATTTAGATATCTGACAAGGAAGTGTTAGATGTCCGTGGCAGGATTAATTTTTGCTCTGTCAGAACTGACCTGGTGCTACAGTTATTTTAAGCTCTAGAAATAAGGAACGGTTATGGTTGCCAAATACGAGGTGCCATCTAGTGGCCATTGAGAGTTAAGACAAATGTTCAGAAGAACTCCAAAGTATTCTGATTATTTACATTTTTTCTTCATGGTGAGTTGTATTTATCACTTTCTGAATGATATGATCCATCTCAACCAGGTTTCAAATCCTTCAAGTTCATATTCCTACAAGTGAATCTTGTAGGAATCTGGTTAGAATCTTGACTGGTTTAATATTTCAACTTCGTGTCAAGAGGTTTTCTTACTTGATTTTAGTGTAAGAAATATTACCACCTACTACATTACAATTAAAATAAGTATTAGAGATTATATTGTTTTCCAAGGTTCTCAAATTTATTTTTTCCTTTTCTTTCCCAAATTAAAGTTGAATATAAATTGAAGATGCCCTACAAAGCTAGACTAAGGGTCAAACAGAAGTATTTGAGTGATATTAATAATTCTCATAGTCATTTTCACTGTAAAAAAGAACAATAGCTTTGGATTTATACAGAAGGTAAGTGCAAAGTATCATGAAATTCCATAAAATGTTAGAATTTCCATATTTAAAACAAAATAGAAATGTAGACAAAACATAGTTTTCATGAATGTTTAGAATTGTTTCCAAGAACTCATTGGAAATAAAAGATTAATAAATTATAGTATATCCAATGTTATGACCTTGATAAACATGATAATGTAGTGATGTACTACTTGATATTGATGCTTATTCTGATCATAACTAATATCTATAAAGTATAGTAAATGAGATTATAGCTCATATTACCAGGTAAAAGTGAAAATTGAGGAAAATTAACATTATCATCATCTTGACATCCAGCATTTATATACATTTACTATGGAGTTTTGATCTAACACATTCATTTTATTTTGGCAATAGTTATCACTCATTTTTATTGAGCAGTCATTTCCAACTTGGGAAATTCTACATTAAGCACTTGATAAAGCAAAGATTTATTAAGGTTCTCTGATCTGGCCTGGAAGGACATCATTTCTGTGTAGCAATCCTGGTGAGCTAATGGGAAATGAAATAGTTAGAATTTATGAAATGTCATTTGTTTAGTAGAAATTATATATAAAATGTATGGCAAAGGTTACATTCAATCAGCAAATATTTATAAATATCTATTATAAGCAAGGAGCTGGGAATATATCTATGAACAACATAGACAATGTTATCACTTTTAAGGGGATAAAATTATGAGTAATATTTAGAAGAGATATCTGATAGACAAGTAAAAAAATAAATAACAAAAGTTCAGTTAGTAAAAAAAATCAATGCAAAATGGGTTGGAGAACAGAAGACTAGATGCAAACTAGAAAAATAATTAAGTGTGCCCTTAATTATCTATTTGATACTTTGAAAAGGTTGGAATCTACTTATGTAGGCACTTCTGTAAGCAGTTAGAGATTTATATTCAGGCAGTAGTAGGATATTAGTGTAATATCCTTTTGGATTATAACTTGTGCCTGAGTTTTAAAAATCAAATACTAATGGAAACAGTAACCCATCACTACAACTGTGCCTCACTATCTAAAGCTTTGAATAGGTTTGTATAACCAGGATGCTTAAATGTTTAACTCAGTAGGACATAACATGAAATTATTTTGCTTTTTTCATCAGCCACTGCCCCAACCAGGACTAAGTTAAATCTCATTTCCTTGATGAGTAGCACATCTTCTAAGAATATCTGAGCAGACTTCCTTAGCTTCCCAGTCATCTACAGTTATTAAAACCTCAGTCACTCATCATCCAGTTTATCTCCTCCTAGCTAGAACCTGAGTCAGGGAAAGGGGAAGAAAATTTACTTTACTCTTTATCCTGCCTCTGATTCTAGCTTCTTAAATTTGGAATCAGAAAGAATGGATTATGGAGAAAAGGCAAAATTATTTTTTCTTAACTGGGCATATGGTTAGAGTGCTCTGCTGGGCAATGCTACTTTTTGGGGTATTACTGATTAACCCTGTATGAGAAGTGACCCATGCTGGTCCTCTTCTAGGGAATGTGCCTTAGCAGCAGCTCCAACTTAGCCCTGTCCAACTGTCTTCTACTTCCAAAATAAACTTCTAGTTCCAAAAGCCCACTGTTAGCTTCTTGCTGCTGGGTCCCAAAAATACAATTGAAATTCAAGTATCATTGGCTGTATCCATTTAATCACTAGGAAACTGACACATGCTTTCCATACCAGATAGTGGAAGCAACAGTTTTGATGGTTTGGAGGCTGTTGGACAAAACAAATGCTAAATTAGAGAGTGCAATGGGGATCTCACTTGAATACTAATAATTCCAAAATTAAAGGGAGAATAGTGGTACTTAGGTATTGTGGTGGAGATTAGTAGATGTGACACATGCCCATTTTATGATCAAAGGACCTTTGACTCCCCAATATTCTTAGGCCTTTTTAATACCCATCATAGCCCAGGAAACACAATAGGGAGTAAATAGTGTCATTTTAATTTTTTAAGTTGAAGACACCAATTGTTTTCCAGGTTCAAGATACAATATAAGATATCTAGGAGGTAAGAGATGGGAAAATGTTGAGTGGAAAAGGGAGATCGTTGAACTGAGTTAAACAAGTTAAAGTATGTCACTAACACTAGTAGCTCATCATTTAAAGACACAACTTGTTATATAGATGCTGCTTTAGGAAACATTCCACACCCTTTAAAATCATTTCTATAATACTGAATATTTTTGTTACAAAATACAGTTACCTTATTAAAGAGGTGATGAATAAACAAAATCCCTCTTTGATATTGTACCTGTTTTCTCTTTTTTTCATGTCTTATTGTAGTTGTGAAACATGCATATTAAAACTATGTCTTGGGTTGGCTGGGTGGCTAAGTCAGTTAAGTGACCAACTCTTGATTTCTGCTCAGATCATAATCTAACGATTCCTGAGATCAAGTCCCGCATCAGGATCTGCATTGACAGCACCATGCCTGCTTGGGATTCTCTCTCCCTCTCTCCCTCTCTATACCTCCCCACTCATACTCTGTCTCTCAAAATAAATAAATAAACATTTTAAAAATAATAAAAATAAAAATAAAACTATGTCTAGAAAATTTTTTGAGTTCCTTGAAGAAAATCAGTCTATAAATACAAGGGTCTATTATTATTATATAGTGTGTGTTAGACAATAAAAAGTCCACATGACTCAGTTGTATTTGCATGGCACTTTTATTAATTTATTTTTAGCTCAATTGTCTTTATAATAGCATAAGGTGCCATTGTGTGAATAATGCTGTATTTATTCAGAGCCCACAAAAATCTGTGTGAATAATGTATTTAGCACTCTAGATCACACCTGATTAATGCCAGTATAAATTAAATACTGTTCTATTGCTGTGAGAAATATTGGCTCTACTTATTTATCATCATGTTTGTCTTTTTTTATTATGGGAGCAAAAGAAAAGAAATTTGAATATGCATGATTATGGAGAATTTGCTGGTCAAATATTTAAATTTCTGTTCTCATTATTGGTATACTACCTGGCCAAGTGAGGAAACACATTGGTCTCTTTTTTCTGAGATGTCTGTCTCATTTGGGAACAAAGAAATGACAAGCTCACCTAAATGATATTTACAAATATGCTATGAAATACTACTCACTTTGTCTCTTTGGTGTATATCCTTCTAAAGTGGATTATACACATTCCAATATTCTTAAGACTAGATAAATATAGTTACATTTGCTTGAGACAAAAGCAATAAAAAGTAAGATTACTAGAGGTAGTTATTGAAAGGAGAAAATACATTCCAGGAAGCAAAAAAGAAATACAATAAACTCAAAATTATTTAAAACAAAATCAACTTAAACTTAGTGGAGATAGGTGCTAGGAAGGAAGAGGCATATACCAAGAAGTACAGGAGTGGTAGGGGAAGACAGGCAGGAGGTATTGAAAAAAAGACTTCTTCTTTTAAAAGTTTTCATACCCTCCTCTTTATTTGGGGACCAGATAGAAAGTACTGTATTTTAAGGCTACCATTAGGAAGGTTTAGGTACATTGGTTTTTCCCTTTAAAAATTAAATTACAGCATCTGCTTAAGTATAATAGACCAGCTTCTTCTGTTTATCTCCTATAACTACTCAAACTCCATTAAAGTTAAAGTGAAGAAATAATAAAGTATTAGACAAAAAAGAAAATGTTGCAGAAAAGGTGAAAAATGAATGAAATTTTTCAACACAGTTTTGAAAGATGGATATCAGAAGGATGATTGGTAACTAACTTAAGGTAGAATTGAGGCAGTCTTAAGGTAAAACAAAAGAGAGAAAGCAAATCAGCACAACTGCTCCCAAGAACCCCTGAAAAACAGTGATTAAAAGCATGAGCTATGACAGGAGATGGAAAATGAGATGGTGGTCTTATTTAGAGCAACTAGGTCCATGGGGCTCCTGATTCTTCCTGTGAAGCTCGCTATGATAGCCTTTATCCCTAAAGGTCACACTCCTTCAAATATGGTGAATGAAAACAGACCCAGGACAGGGCACATAAGACATTTCAGAACACCATAAAGATTTTCTGAATAAAGGAGACCCAAAGAGTGGTGGACACAAGACAGGTCACCAACAATAACTGAAAAACAGAATATAGTTCAAATTTCCTCAAGAATAATGCTGGAAATTAGAAAACAATGAAGCAGTATTTTCCAATTTCTGAGGACAAATAGTTTAATATTTGGTAAAAATAACCAGCCAAACTATCCATACCCAGCAAAAACTATCAATCAGGTATGACAGTAGAATAGAGATACTTTCTAATGTCCATGGGCAAAAATATATATGCCCAGTATATCTTTTCTTAGGAAGCTAATAAAGGGTAAGTATCAGCAAAATATGGAAATAAACTGAGAATAGGGAAAATCTAGGATTTAGGTAATGGGTGATCTAACATAGAAAATTGTCAAAGTCCAAGGATGACAGTTTTATTCTAGGCCGAGACAGAATCAGTCCAAACTTGACAGGGGATGAAGATATAAGACGAAAATCTTTCCCAGGAAAGGCAGTGGACCTCAGATGAGATTGAACATTTGAAAAAAAATTTTAGGTATTTGGTAGATCTTTGAAAGAGTGGGTAAAAAAAAATTAGTGATAACTGCATCACTCATCATTAAAATTAAGAAGAACCTAGATAACTAAGCAAGTGAAAAAAATTAAATATAGCTTGTGAAAAAGATATTCTAGTTCATTATTTTGGTCGGTTCAGCAAAGAAAAGAGTTGCACAGTCTTGACTGTATACACTGAGTATTGTTTAACCAAATATACTGAGAACAAAGAGGGAGCAGAGGTGAGGGAGGGAGGTGTACAGTAGTTTAAAAACATTAACTAATTAACTAGCCATATATTGAGAAATTAAGCTGGCTCTGTATAATATTGATAAATTAAGCATAGCTATATAAATATATTATTTAGGAATATTTAAGTTAATGCTTGAAGAAAGAGCTAAAAATGTTGAAAGATCTTGCCTTTAGGGAAGAATTCTGGTGGTGGCAGTGAAAAAGTTGGGCAGAAAACTGACATTTTTGTAAATATAAGCAATTTAGTTATTGGTGACTTGTTAACTCTGTATTGGCACCTCTTTGATCAAAATACTTCATGCAATTACAATTCCTGATTTGAGCATCTCTATTTGGGAGCTATTTCAACCACAAACTCAATGGGATGTTATCTGTATATGTGAAAGCTTTCTAGTTTAGGCATTAGACATACCCACATAGAGTAAACGGTCAAATGCCCAGAATGGCAAAGTATTAGGCAATGTGTTTAATAATGTCATTGGGATTTTCTTCCTACACCTGGGAAAGATCCATGAAGTAGAGCTAGTCTATTATTAGATTGATAACTTTGCCTGAAAATGCAATCACTTTAGAAGACTTCTTGATTGCCTTCTGGATTTTTTATCTATTCCTGTTATTACTGGAGAAAACTAAGATGTTAGTGTGAAAGAAGGAGGTAATATTTAAAGATATGTTACACCTCAGGCTTCCCAAGAATTCCTCAAATTCTTGAAGATCTTATATGTCTCTGATCTATTAAGTGCTTTCTGAGCATATATCGTCAAAATCCTCTGCTAGGAGGTAGGCTTAGGATACGCTTTATGGTCTAGAAATACGTTCCATACATCACACTAGCTTGAAGAAAACCTCATTAAAAATATTAAAGAAATATAAATAATGTTTGAAACGATAGAATAAAGATGATCCTTTTGTTCCAGAGAGCTTACAGACTGATTTTTGTTAATTAAACAAGGAGACTAAGGTGACAGTGGCTAAGACTAAGGTGGCTCTAATGCCATTAGACTAAGGTGGCTCTAATGCCATGGCAACCTACTAAGGAAACCAAACTCTAAGCCTGTAAATAAATACAAAATCAAAACCTTGGGGCGCCTGGGTGGCTCAGTTGGTTAAGCGTCCGACTTGGGCTCAGGTCACGATCTCACTGTCTGTGAGTTCAAGGCCCGCGTCAGGCTCTGTGCTTACTGCTCAGAACCTGGAGCCTGTTTCAGATTCTGTGTCTCCCTCTCTCTCTGACCCTCCCCCGTTCATGCTCTGTCTCTCCCTGTCTCAAAAATAAATAAAACGTTAAAAAATTAAAAAAAAAAAACCTAAGAATAATCAATAATAAACCATCAACTAGGTTTTAAGATACAACCAATCAAACAGTTTCCTTGCTTTGCTTCCACCTTTTCTTGATGAAAGTCTCTCCCCAAGCCCTTGTGAATAGAATGCTCTTAGCCACTTCTTTGGCACTTCTATATTACAATCACTTGTTGCTCAAATAAACTCTTAAAATGTTTAATATGCCTCACTTTGTCTTTTAAAATTTCAATAATTTCAGCTTGGTCAATTTTAATTTAGAATTTACATAGTTTGGAAAATAGTTCTTTGAAACTTTGAAAAAATAGTTACATTAGATACATCAATCTATGCAAAAAGGAAGACTAGTTCAAAAACTGTATGTGATAGCTAACATTACTGTTCTGTTACAATTCAGAAGAAAGCCTGGTGTCATATTTTTGCATCACTGTTCCACTAATAGATCTACTCTGTCCTAAAATATTAATTTGTTAGCTCATAAAACAATATATTTTTTCTTTTTGCAGATAAAATAGCTAATCAGTGGGAAAACAATCCAGAATTTTGTGTAAGAGAAGGCACAGGTTGATTCAGAAAGATTTAAAAGGGTTATTTTCCAGAACAACCTTGGAAATAATTTATTTAACTGCCTTATTGAGTGGATGTAATGAAATTTTGGAGTGGTAGGGGGGTTTGGAGCTGACAGCCAAGAAAGAATTCTTGAAGACATCTTTGGTGCAAAAAGGTGACTTTATTAAAGCATGGGGACAAGACCCATGGGCAGAAAGAGCTGCACTGGGGTTGTGAAGAGTAATTGGTTACATACTATGGATTTGGGGGAGGTAAAGTCAAGAGGAAGTTTCTTAAAAGGATTTTCATATACTAAAGAATATTCACAGGATACTGGAGGGCTAGCTATTGTCAAGCTAAGGTTGTTTTTCCCTCTAGCAAAGCATTACCATTAAAATAGTAGGGAGTTCCTGGAGAAATGTATACTCTGCATTTGCTTCAAGTATTTGTCAAGGGCTGTAGCTTATTCGGAAGTTTAATTTTACCTGCTATTTTCTTCTTCCCCATATCACTATAGAGGGGAAGGTGATGTTGGGGCTCCAGGAAATGGAGTCTACAGGTTTCTGGAGATTAGGCTATTGATAAGATTGCCTTTTTCTTGAAATTTACTAAGATATTTGTAAACTGAAGGAGACTCATGTCCTGCAGGACTCTAATCTCTATCAATCAACCATTTGTTTTCTTTCCTTTCCTCTGTTTTTGGGCAGCCAGGAGTTCCTGAGGAATATTACACATATCCCACCTTGGGGAGGGTGAGGGCAGTGTGCTAGCTTGTAGTTTGCCCTCAGCCTGCCTTATGCTCTCTCATCATATGCATTACTTTTGATTAGCAAAACATAGGAGTAAATAACCCATGAATAGTCAAAAAAATGTGGTAAGGCTAAAAATTTTTGCCATTTTGACAGTTGACTCAAAACATTCTTCTTAGAAATGCATTTTACCTGGTTATTGAGTAGCTTCTCTTAAGTATGCTAAAATGTTTGATTTTTAATTTAGTGCTATTTCTTTTTAAATAAGAGCCCACACAGAGTGAATGTAGGTTGTCACTTTCTGGGGCATTGTGTTAATTTCATAATTACATAGTCTTGTATGACCGTATTTCAAAAGATGTCAGGGTGATTTATTTTTTGTATTTCTGGTCATTGAGAATGTTCATTGCTTATATGAAAGACCTTAATGACTACAGCCAACTTCCAATAGAAAGGCAATAAATTCTACAGGTAGTTGTCCCTCCAACTCTGAATTATCTTTGTGTCAGTGATTACTTCTAATATACTTGCTTTATTTCAACCCACGTGTCCCTGATCTAAATCACTTTAAGAATCTCATTGGTGGAAGGGGCCTTGAAGGCCACCTCATGGAATTTCTATGTGAGACAGCAATCTCCTCTATCCAAGACTTATGTCTATGGAAGACAACTGGGACAGCTCACCTATGACGCAATGTCCCTCAGATGAAGGGGTTTTTGTTCATCCATTTCTCAATTCCTTTATTCACTCAATCATTTATTTAAGTGTTCATTCTTACATTGTCCAAGTCTCTTTAGAATTTTAAATTTAAAAGAGTAATTAAAAACAATCATGATCTCACAGGCAGGCGATCCTGTTCACAAACCATCTTAGATGATGACATTATGGTATGTATATTTTAGGAGCAAATGCAAATTAAAAATAAAAACCTAATTTTCCCTGTTAAAATTAAGGGAAGATATGCAGCCTACCCATTTCTTAGGGCATTTTTATCAACTTGTAATTGTAAATTCTTTCTCTGCCCCTTCGAGAAGTATGTAACTCTTTTAAAAAGCCTCTTGCCAGTTTTACAACTCAGGAATGCCTTCCTCAAAGGCCTGCTAGCCATCCCTTTGGAATGTAAACACCAAGGGCTACGGCACCCTTCCTCCCAGTTTTTGTGGGAGGTGGAGTTTCTGTGGCAGGTGGGAGCCTAGCTCCAAGTTGCAAAACTAATTGCCCCTCATAAAGATGTGAGGAATTCTTTTTCCTTTGTATAAACCCAGTTACCAGGTGAATTTAGGATAAACTGTGTGTGACAAATAGTGCTGTCAAGTTCTCTTACTTGAGGACTAATTATTGTTTATATTGAAAACATGCATGAAATGAGTTGTATCAGTAGGGCCATATAAAATGGCGAGATTTCTTTCTGTCTTTGAATCTCTTAGTGGGTTTCCTGTGATGTGCATCACATTCCGGTCTAATGCTTATTCAATAATAAAATTGTTTTCTTTCTCTTCTATCTTTGTGGAGAGGCTTTCTGAAATGGAAAGATTTTGTTTTTAATTATATTATTTCCCCCACAATATTCGAATGTTTCCCAAATACAGCTGTGAATATGAGTCATTTGAGGGACTTAAAAACTAATTCCTTCCACAGATCTGCTGAGTTAGAATTTCTCAGGGCCTAAGAATTTGCGTTTAAAAATAAATGCTTCTGGTGATTCTGACGGATGGGTATTGAGATCTTGGACTAATTTGATTATTTGTATTGACTTACATAAATAACTACTAAGTTTGGGCATATGAGACATTTTGTGTAGAACAAAAAGATAAATTCTTTGAGAGTAGAGGCTCTACTTTATTTGGATCTTGACTCCTATACGCAATTAGGTGGTAATGGCACTTGGCATATAGCCGTGACTCAATAAATCTTGCTCTGTTTGTTGGCATTTTGAAAAGCCAAGAGGAAAAAATTCTATAATCTCTCTCATAAATTTATTCTAATTTATCTCTTTTTTATCCATCATTAGCTATTTATCTTAGATTCCCGATGTTCCCCTTAAAGTCCCATCATCCTTTGTTAGTATACTATTTAGCCTCCCACATTATAAACTTAGTAGTTTTCAAAACTTAAACTCTACCTTGAATTATTATTATTTAGGTCAATCTAGTTCATTCATATTTAAGTACATAAGAAAGCCAAGAAAAACAAAATTAAACTTTTGAATCATTTTAAATTTTCTTAATTATCACTTGTGAAAAGTGATAGTGCTATAAAATATTTTCAGTTGTATGGCATCTTTTATAAAAAAATTCACCCATTTATTAATGTAATATCATAGTTTGTGCGATTCATAGACACTATAATCATTTTAAGAGTAGGTAAATTTATTTTGCAGAGTAACACAGCTGTGCAATTTTTTTCTTTAAATATTTAAACTAATTAAAACATTTGAACTGCCAAATAACTGTCAATATTCAAGTTTTTTTCTAAGTTTTTCTCTGTTACCCTAACATAAGCCTTATTATGACAAACTTTTCCAAGTTAATGTATATGTTTATGCCGGGATTTATTATTAACAATATACATTCATAATTCTGCCCCAACTCTTTATTAAACAATGGGCAACTGAAACTTATAAAAAGGATTGAAGTGTCACAACCATTTGTTAATTGTAAATAAACTACATTATGTAATATTTTGTGGTTTCTCTAAAAGATTTCCTGGGTTGAGCTCATCAGAATTACTCATTGTTAAAGTAGCACCTCAGGATTTAGTTCTTAGACTCTATTTTATAAATATAAATATAAATATAAATATAAATATAAATATAAATATAAATATAAATATAAATATAAATA
>NW_024412391.1:30515314-30544891 GCF_014898765.1 Herpailurus yagouaroundi
AAATATAAATATAAATATAAATATAAATATAAATATAAATATAAATACAAATATACATATAAATATAGTTATTTAAAACTTGGTTTCATTTGAAGTAAATGATAATTATCCAATTTTTGGCTGATATGTGTGTGTATGTATGTAGGTGTTTTTATAAATTGTGTTTGTTTATGCAACTTCCAAAAAAATCTTCAAAAACAGTATTACCAAGTTGAATATTATCTAATTAACCAACAAGGTCTGTCTGACAGACTGGGAGGTTATCAGGAGATAATCACAGCCCTCAGGTGCTGTGAGGCATTGGGTGCAGCTAAGTGCCTCTAATTCCCCAAGGGCGTGATTAGCTCATGATAACAATGCTCCCTTGAGTTGTTTTATTGCTTTTATAAAAAGCCTTTGTTATGGAGAAAATGTTTATTTTTATTCAGGAGGAGGATGGAGTTGACAGTTTAGACTGTTGAAGGAATAGCAGTTACTTCTGACTTATGGTACATACCTTGACAAATCTGCTCATTTAAAATGTTTCCCAGCCAGTCTGGATATTTTGACTACCTCAGTAATTCTGCAATAAAGCCCAACTTCCATTTTGGACAGTTGTAAATTTGTGGTTTCAAGTTAATAGTATGGGTTCTCTAAAATTAGAAAGTGACCCATTTTGTAGAATAACTGCATATGATGGGGCGCCTGGGTGGCGCAGTCGGTTAAGCGTCCGACTTCAGCCAGGTCACGATCTCGCGGTCCGTGAGTTCGAGCCCCGTGTCGGGCTCTGGGCTGATGGCTCGGAGCCTGGAGCCTGTTTCCGATTCTGTGTCTCCCTCTCTCTCTGCCCCTTCCCCGTTCATGCTCTGACTCTGTCCCAAAAATAAATAAACGTTCAAAAAAAAAAAAAAAGAATAACTGCATATGAAAAATTAACCAATAATTTTTGCAGAAAATCAGAAAAATATTGGGGGTACTCAAATGAATGGTCTCAAACCCCATGATCAAAGAGATTGGCTGACACAAACGAATGCAGGTGAAATTGTGAGACTGACATCAGAAAGCTTTACCTCTCTTTGATGCCTCTCTTTTCTCCCCAGAAATGCAACCCTGGTGCCTTTCCAGTTCAAGGAGAACAAAATCCAAACTTTTCATTATGATCTGGACATGAGCTAGTCCCAAAGACTTCTCATATCCAATCTCTTACCTCCTTCATGAGGTTGTAGCTCTGCCAGTCTTTCTCTCACTTGAAAAGGCCAAGCTTGCCTTGGGGAATTTGCACTTGCCTTTCTCTCTGAAATGGAACATTCTTTCCACAGGTCTTCACCTGGCTGCCTCTTGTGACCATTCCAGTCTTAACTAAAATACCGCCATCTCAGAGAGGCCACCTCCCTAAAATGAGCATCCCCCATTACCCTGTTTCAGTTTTTTTGTTGCACATATTGAATATTAAAGTTATTTTAATTTGAGTGTCTGTATTTGCCAATGAATGTAAGTTTGTGAAGGCAGAAACTTTCTTACACTAATAGACATGTGGATGTATGTTTAATATATGTCCAATTTTTACCATAATACACATTTTTAATTGCCTATTTTTCATTCATTCTCCTTTCTTCTTCCTAACAGAACTCATAGATTTTACCTTTTGTCCTCTGCCCTCCAGCTGACCTGTGTCATGATAAGTTGGACCAATGCCAGCTCCAGGCAATGCATTTCCTTGAACAGTGAGCAAGGAATGGGTAGATGACCCAATTTCAGCCAATGAGACTTGATGACAGATTTGGTAGAGACTTCTGAGAGAGCCCTTTTTCACTTTGTGTAAGAACTTCAAGAATAGCTTTATTTGTGTTCCTCAGATCATTGTTAATGGGAATCACAGGATTCACACATGAATGAGTGAAAAGAAACTCCTTCATTTAATGAAGAGCTGTTTATATCATATACTGGATATAATTTCATCACAGCGAGGATAGTGAAACAGTTTTTGTGGGAGTATAAATTTGTTGTACAGTTATTTTATATAGCCTGTAGGATGCTCCAATTTGGAAAAGCAAGAAGCGATCTTACCTAGAAGATCATCCTACATGCTCAAACAAAACCAGGCAAATCAGATCATAAAAGGATGATTATACGTCACTGTTTATTTATGTGAACAGTACTTGTCATCCCAGTCTGCAAACTCTTAATGAGTTTATTTATATTTTGATTTCCCATTTTTATTAGCAGCATAGATTACTAAATAAACTATTTAAGAGTACTAAATAAATAGCTTTAACTGCTATGGTATACCAGGAATAAATATAAAATTCTCCAGGTTTTTAAGCCAACTTTTGAATCTAAAAGTCAATATTAACAGGGACAGTTTAGGTATAAAGAGGCCTGATATCTGAAAACTAAACATGATGTGAATGTTGGTAAAACAAATGAGAACTGAAAGAAGAATGTATTTGGAAAAATAAATATGAATTCAGTCTTAAAATAGGAAACTAAGCATTTAATTTTGGGATATAGGGAAATATATATATATATGTGTATATATATATATATATATATATAATAAATGATATAAAAAAGGCTAAGCAAACTATGTAAGAGTACTTTTATTTGTATAATGCCCCTTTTCCCTTAAAAAGTTCTATGCCTTATTTGTCCACACTAAAATGTGACACATAAAATATTTACTAATAAAGTCTTGTAGCTTTGAACAATGATAGCAGTTAATAATTATTGAATACTTACTAGGTGTTGTTGTTTTAGGGTTCTATGTGCAATAGCTCAAAATATGTAGAACGGACAGTGACTTGGCAACTAGAAAGGGAAGGGCAAGAATTTGAACCCAAGCAATCTGGCTCCGAAGTCTACCTGTGTGACCAGATTGTGTGAAACTCAAGGCTTATTTGTAAACAACAAGTAACAAAGCAGATTATCAGCCAATGAAGAATATAAATGTGTCTTTGGACATGATCCTTACCATCTATCAGTCCAACTTCAGCAATTATTGCATTTCTCATTACCTTTTTCCTGATGCAGAGGCCACTCTAGTGAGAAGACTCATTGAACCTCAGTAGCTTATAAATAATAGACAGAAAACAGTGGTCATTGATGTTATTTATTCTCAACTGAGTTGAAAAGAGCCACAGATGTCAATCAGCATGGCAGAGATGTCCAATTAAAATAGCATAAAATGACTCTAGCTTTTTTAACAACGATTCTCATAATTTCTTAGATCCTGTTAATATTCTGTTTGGTCCATAAAACTGTCTTGACTCCTTTTCCAACTTTTTCATTTATTCTTTTTAGGCAAGAAAGGCCAAGAACATGTCTACAGCTTGCATACCCAGAGAATTATACCACACAAATAAACTTCCTGTGGAAACCAATTTAAAGTAAGTTTTAAAAGAAGGAGTTGGCCTCATATGATTAAATGAGAAGGGCACATCCATGCTATGCTTCCCTCAAACCCCAAAGCCTTAATCTAGTCATGAGAAAATATCAGACAAACTCAATTGAGAGGCATTCTACAAATAAAAAACAACGACTCTTCAAAGCATCAAGGCCATAAAAGATAAGGAAAGAAGGAGAAGTCATCATAGATTGGAAGAGACTAAGGAGGTATTAAACTAAATACAATGTGGTAATCTGAACTAGATCCTGCAACAGAAAAAGATAATAGTGGAAAACTGGGAGAAATATGAATGAAGTCTGTAGTTCAGTAAATAGTGTTGTATCAATGTTAATTTCTTAGTTTTGATAAATAAAAGATTGTTATAAAAAATGTCAAGAAAGTTAGAATGTAAAGTTCACTATGTGATTCTGACATCTTATTTGTTCAGGACCTCAGTGCACATGCAACTGCGTATGACTGAATAAAGAGAAGTGGCTCTAAGAAACAAAGTTAGAGAATGCTTTTTATTTGCTCTTTATGTATGCACTTGATTTACATGGCAATGATTTGATTATTTTTTCTTGTTGTTCTTAAGGATCTAATGATAATACTACTCCTGGATCCTCCATAAAGTGGCTATAAAATCATATTTGTTCATTCATATGACTTAAACGTTGGTAATACTGAAATACAGGCCTTTTTTTCTTCCTCCAACAACATCTCACTATCTAAATTGCATACTTCTGCTAAATTTACCTTACATTCCTTCTCTCCCACTTCATATCTATGTTCTTTCTGTAAGAAATCATTTGGTAAAAGTAAACTAAGAATACAACTTTCACCTTTGACTTTGATTTTATTGTTCATTTCCTTACACTTATTTTCTTCTTGTAACACCTAAGAAGAAATCAAAATATCACCTAATCACTTAAGAACTAAAAACTATCAAATAAAAATAAAATGCTATACATTTATTTTCAGGTAATAAGGGTTCAATGTCCAAATCCCATCAAGTTCTCATTTCTGAAATGCTATTGCTGAGAAACTCTTTCCTGCATTATTGTTAAGTGACCCTGTTTGATTCATGATTAGTCACAATTTACATCTCTTCCCAAAATGGCATAAAATAATGTGCAAATTCTCTAATGCATTTGCAAGAAAAATATTATTTTCTAATGACTCCTAATGATCCCCTGTTTTATGCAGGGTGTGAAAAGTTGCCAAGATGTGTAAAACAATTAGGATGACAAAAAGCATGAGTTTTAAAAGCCATTTTGCTTGTGCAATGTGTGTGAAAATCCAGAATAAGTCCTACGGGAAAAATTAATTTTAATAACCTTTTCTTCTTGCTTGAGGACTGTGTAAATCTAAGGCACAAAGAACTGTGTATTAATGGGTCAGGCATAATAATGAGAGTTTGATTTCAGAATAAATCTATTTCATCATCAACCTGTTACTTTATACTTGAACTGTAAGGACATTTGGTTATTTACTAGAATAACTATATATTATGTCTCCTACAGGTGCAATACTAGGTAAAAAGTAAAAAAGATGAAACCTTAAATAGTTTTTCTTCATGTGAATTTACTTACTATTATGGAACATTGTTTATGCCATAAACTCATTGATAATTGACACCTAATCTTTGAAACTAGTACCTTCATAGATTAAGAGATTGGCATGTGTTAAAAGTGCTTTGATTCCAAACCTTTAAATATAAATGGAGTATCCCACGAAGACTTAATGATCTAATTCTAGATAGCATTTACTAATTACAAAGCTTGAAAATATTCCAGAAGGTACAATACATGACCTTCTCATTCAACAGTTATTCCTGTAGCTAAATATCACATCTAAGAGGAAGTTTTTATATTATCTTAATAGTTAAAAATTAAGGATGTAGTCCATCATCTAAGGTGTAAGTCTTCATTAAAACTTCCAGAATATATGATTTTACTGGGCACATCATTTCCAGCAGCTTTCTTTTTTATCTTTGCTTCTACATTTAAGTTCCAAAACTATCAAATGATGGAAGCAATTTTTACAATGAGCCACTGAATGTGAAACGATCAAAGCGAAATAAAGGAGAGAGTTTCAACAATATCAGATCTTATTGGTATCTGTGGGAGAGTGTGAGAATAAATTTGTGGTTAAGAATTTACACTTTAGGGGCGCCTGGGTGGCGCAGTCGGTTAAGCGTCCGACTTCAACCAGGTCATGATCTCGCGGTCCGGGAGTTTGAGCCCCGCATCAGGCTCTGGGCTGATGGCTGATGGCTCAGAGCCTGGAGCCTGTTTCTGATTCTGTGTCTCCCTCTCTCTCTCTGCCCCTCCCCCGTTCATGCTCTGTCTCTGTCCCAAAAATAAATAAACGTTGAAAAAAAAATTTTTTTTTAAATTAAAAAAAAAAAAAAAGAATTTACACTTTAGAATCAGATTAATTTGCACTCTACTCCCTACTCTGCCACTTGTTAACACTAAGACTTTGGCCAACTCATTTATCCTGTTTCCTCAGCAAATGTGGAGTGATTACAAATAGTCCTTGTTTTATTGAGTCATTTTGTGATTCCATACCATATGTGGAACTCAGTTAAAACTGTCTTCACAGTGGCTATGAAATGGTTAAGTCTCAAGATTTTTAAGAGGCTAAAGGATAAGGAGTTTAATGCTGCTATATAATAAGAAAAATCATCATAGAATTCATAAATTGAGGAAATCATATCTTATCCTGGATTTCAAATAGAATGTTCTCTCCTACCAAAAGTCAGGGAGGGCATATAGCCCTTGCCAGTGTTGCACAGCTTCAGAATGAACATAGAATAGGGTTACCCCTTGGGGCAGGTAGAAATAGTGCCTGGAAAGCAGCATGGAGCTCTCCTAATGTTCTGCTTCTTAATCTCGATGATGGTTATTTAAATGTGTTCACATTGTGAAATATACATTAAGCTGTGCACTTATAATTAGTGCACTTTTCTGCATTTATGCTATACTTTTGTAAAGTTTACAGTTTGTACTCTGCAACTAAATTTTCCCATTCTTATCCCAACTTGTTTGCCATTTTTTCCTCCTGGCATGTAAATTCCAAATCTTGGATTTTCTTGTCTGTGTTGTCTGGTTTTTTGTTTTAAGTTTATTTATTTTGAGGGAGAGAGAGAGAGACTGTGTGCATGTGTATGCATGAGCCGAGGAGGGGCAGAGAGAGAGAATGAATCTAAAGCAGGCACCTTGCTGTCACAACAGAGCCTGACTCAGGGCTCTGTCTCACGAACCCTGAGATCATGAACTGAGCTTAAATTAAGAGTTGGATGCTTAATTGACTGAGCCACACAGAAGCCCCATTTGTTTTGTTTCTGATCAGATTCTGTGTCCAACCAATTAGGTAGCAGGGCAAGATCTAGACTGAAAAACCAAATACTGAGTCAACTGGTTTTGAGGCTCTTTAATACAGCTGACCCTCTTATTCAATCACTGATCACCAAACCCCATATTAAGATGTTATTTTTGTTTTCTAATATTGAAAATTCTTTTTTTAATGTTTATTTATTTTTGAGAGAGAGAGAAACAGAGCATGAGCGGGGAGAGGCAAAAAGAAAGGGAGACACAGAATCAAAAGCAAGCTCTGGGCTCTGAGCTGTCAGCACAGAGCCCAACTCGAGGCTCAAACTCACGAACCATGAGATCATGACCAGAGCCAAAGTCAGATGCTTAACTGACTAAGCCACCCAGGCACCTCTCTAATATTGAAAATTCTTAATGGGTATAGCCTGCTAAAGCAGAGACCTAGGGAACAGGATCACAGGAGAAAGCATGAAGAGCTGGGTATTAAACATGGGGTGTGTTAAGGTAACAAGAACATAATTTGGTCCAATATAAACAGAAGAGGATGGACACATAAAATAACATCCTCTCACAAAGCTGAATGACATGAATTTCTTTACTTTGGTTTGCATTCTTTTTTTTTTCAAGTTTATTTATTTATTTTGAGAGAAAGAAAGTGTGAGCAGGAGAGGGTGAGAGAGACAGGAGAGAGTGAGAATCCCAAGCAGGCTCTGCATTGACAGCATGGAGCCCTGCATGGGGCTCAAACCCACGAACTGTAATATCATGACCTGAGCTAAAGTTAGACGCTCAACTGACTGAGCCACCTAGATATCTCTGACTTGTATTCTTTTTGAGAAAGTACTTTACTGGGAAACTTCCTTACTAACTAACATTAATATTTAAATATTATATAGTATTTAAAACAAATTTATTGAGAGCATAAATTCAAATTAGAGTATTTTACTAATAAATTTGAAAAGATAAAGAATGTCACCATCAATGTAATTATTCATTATACTCTAAAATAGTGATGGGATGCAGGACATACTACCCTAAAATATGGCACTGTGCAATATTGAATAATCTAACCTGAAGGAGTTTGAGAACATGGCAGAAACCGAAAAGTTCACCTATCCATATCATCCTTCCCTGAAACAGGCCATAAAATCCTCCTGTGAGAGGTGCCCTTGTATTTACAGAGGAAAGGAGCATCTTTTTCTCCAAAGACAAAGGGACCCCAAGAAGAATCTTAACAGGACTGTCTAAATTTCCCCCAATGTAATGTATAATTACCTCCTACTCCTTTACCCAACCAACTCTCCACTCCCCATCAAACCCAGCATAAAAAGACAAGTCTGTGTCTTTGCGACTTCATTTCCTTATGAAGGCTGCTGTATTATGTAAAACTTAAATGTATATGCTTTTCTCCTCTTAATCTGGCTTTGTCAGTTTAATTTTAAAACCTGACCCAGGATGCTAAGAGGGTTGAGGAAAATGTTTTCCTCCCTATATCAGCGAAAATCTAGCATGTATCAAGCACCTCCTAAAAGCCAGAAGCGGTGTTAATTGCCAGCATTTATTTAATTTTATTTCAGCTTCATTGCAAAACTGTAGGACAGATATATCATTCTATCTGAGAGGATGAAAATAAGACCTATGTAGGATTCATGACCAGTCTATGGTCACATGGTAAGGAAATGGTATGATTACTATCCCATTCTCAAGCTGCCTAATTGTAAATGTACCTGTCCATACAATACTGTTCTATAAGAGCAATAATATACATTAAGTCAAAACAATATTCTAGACCTTCAGTGTGGCCTGAGGTAAGAGATTTTTCTTGAACTCAGGAAAATACAAGAGTACAAATTAAAAGCAAAGAATTTATAGACATGTAGAAGACTAAATTAGGATATTTCTTTGTAACTTCTTATGCTAGTAACTTCAAAAATGTCAATGAAAAAGATGATTTGGGGGAAGCTATACATTACATAAGTACATATATTTTTACTTCGTATATCCCAGATTTGGAGCTGAGTTAGCAGATAACCTGGAAATGCCAAAGGATGCAGACAAAAATAGCCTCAAGGAAAGCCTGCTCTCTCTAGCCAATGGCCAGGGAAGGGGCAGCCTGGCAAGCAGAAAGCTTTTAGAAAGCAGTTGCTCTACTCCAGCTAAACACACTAATAAACACCACTAATAAAATGCCGGCTCCATTTCTACCTGCACTAGCAAAGGCCATGTGGGGAGCCTGGAATTCTACCCATGCCAAGGCTTACTGAGGTGTCCCAACTCCTCCCCAACTAGGGTGGTGTCAGAGAAGGCCAGGAAGGGAGCCAGGAATTTGACTACTGTCAGGGATGAGGCCTCCCATTGTGGCGTCAGTGGAAACCAAATGGGGAGCTGGACTTCCACCCCCACCAGCATAACTAGGTGCCCCTTCTCATCCTCACTGGGGTGGTGTCAAAGGAAGCCTAGTGGAAAGTCAGGCCATTCACTATTGCCAAGCAGTAACCACTCCCCCACGGTGTCAGTAGAGGTCACAGGGAATAGTAACAGAGGTACTCCTATCCCTCCCAGGTGGGGAGATATACGGGAGGCTGTGGCAGTTCTGTTTCTCTTGGACTGGTGGATGGTGTCAACCTAGAGATATAAAAATAATATTTAAGACTTTGCCTGCTTGTCAGATGCTGGAGACTGAGACTACTGGGGATCCAAAGCTTCTGGCCTCTCCTATCCCAGCTGCTGTGTACGGGAGCCATACCTTAGGAGACAGTGCCAGTACTTGAAAACATTTAAACAACAACAACAACAACAAACCAACACTTAGGAGTCAGGAGTATGTGGCAAATCTTCCCAACAGTGTCTTATATCCGGATCTTCTGCTTTCCTACCCAATAAAAACAATCTAACGATATATCCTTTTGCTGCTAAAAAGAAACCGTCTAGAAGAATGTAGCTTTAGAGCAGTGGTTCTCGAGTGGCAATGATACTGTCTCTCAAGAGAAATCTGGTGACATCTGGCGACAATTTTTGGTCATTACGAACTGGTGAGGGGAGAATTAATAGTGACATCTATCACAGAGAGGTCAGAGATATTACTAAACATCTTACAATACACAGAGAAATCCCCCCCCAAATAATTATCTGTTGATGTTGAAAAAACCCTGCTGAGAGGGAGAAACTGCAATATTGTTGAAGGCTCCATGTGTCTATATGATTTTTACATTTACATGTATACAAACTCTGAATCGGTTTCCCGGGTTTTCATGCCTCAGCACAAACACACAGACAGACAGACAGACACACACACACACACACACACACACACACACACACACACACACCTTGGTTTCTTTTTAATATGTGGCCATTGGCACAGAAAAGTCCTTTAAATGAGGTTTTTTTGTTTGTTTTTCTATTGTTTACATTTTAAAGCAATACTTGGTTTTAATAGAGATAGGAGAAATTCACAAATGTATAAACAATGATAGACTTGAGTAGTGGACATCCAGATATTTTTCTTTGTTTTTCTATTCTTTCCTGAATTTTCCCAATTGGAAATTATACTGATTGACTTGTCACCTTTTTGCCATATTATTATTCTTTAAACCATGATTTTTATGGCTATATAATGCCCCATTACAGAGGTACTCATAATTTATTTAACAGATGTCATATTTTGGATATTTTTGTTGTTTTCAATCTACCCCCCTCCTCCCTAGGAATAGTGTCTCTCCTAATATTTTGTGTCTCTCCTAATATTTCTTGAAAACAAAGTCTTAGATGTTGAACTTATGGGTCAGAGATTATGAAAAAATTGGAAATCTTCTTGTTGCTTATTACCAATTTACTTTGTATAAAGATTGTAGTAATTTAAACTGCTATTGAAATATGTGAAAATGGCAGTTTTCTATACAACTAGATAATAATATTGCTGTAAAACACTCCTGAGCTGATGAGAGAGAGCAAAGAGTAGACTATGATAAAAAAGATTAGATATTAGGAGTTTGCTTTCATTTCAGGTTGCATTTATTGGAGGTTGGCACTATTTCAAAATAAAGCAGACTTTGCCTAGGCTCAGAAGTCACCAGCTCAAACTTGTCAGGGGTCAGGCCGGCAATTTATGGATTGAGGAGGCCTTGGGCAGAATGAGTGCACCTGGCGCCTCTAGCGGGAGGAAAGGTGAAAGTGAGAATGGAAACTGACTGAAGTCAAACTATTTTTTCTCAATTCTGTTTACAGTATTCTCAACCCCAGAACTGAATAGCAGGAAATTTTAGATAACTTAATCCAACTACTTCATGTTACGAACAAAGAAAATGAAATCCAGGAAACTTCAGGAATTATCAAAATTCTCTGTTAGGTAAGGGTAGAATTACAATTGCACTGTGGGCTGGCTGACTCACAGCTCTGAACGTTTTTCACTGGATAATATTTTGATTTGGCATTTGCTCTGAATTGTGAAAATAGGCAGTCACCACAAACCCAGAATATAAAAGGGTTCAGAGAAGCCCTGAAGGTAATCAAGTAGTTTACTTCAATAAGTTATTGCTAGTAGTCATTTACTGGTTTCCTCAAAAATATACTTGCATGATTTATTTTCTCTTGACCTGGTTGAAGAGCCAAGACAGAAGGAAATGGGAACCATGGTGAGAGGTAACTCCATAAGTGAGTTAAAGAAAATGGCCATGCTGTTTAAGGTAAAGGCAATATATATTCCTAACTCATCGGACACATAGATTCATTACATAAGAGCAAATTAAAGGGCATCATTCCTTTGAGCAATATCAACTTTAGCCAAGAGACAATTTATGTGGAAAGAAACATATATAATATAGATATATGCTACCTGCAATTTAATACAGTTGACCCTTAAATAATGCAGGGATATGAGCATTGGCCCCCTAGCAGAGTTGATAATCCACATAAAGCATTTGACTCCTCAAAACTTAACTACCAATAGCCTACTATTGACCAGAAAGAAGCCTTACCAATAACATGAAAAATTAACACATATTTTATATATGTATTATACACTGTATTGTTATAACAAAGTAGAGAAAAAAATGTCATTAAGAAAATCATAAGGAAGGGATTATACACCTATATTGTACTGTATTTATTTACAAACATCCACATATTAGTGGACCTTTGGAGTTCAAACCCATGTTGTGCAAGGGTTAACTGTATATACCATATATATATATAATATCTACAAGCAATGTGCACGCACACACACACATTTTTTTCCTCTTCTTGCAGACAGAAATAATATAAGAAAGAAATGCCTGGATGAGATATAAGTAGAACCTAACAGCAAAACAGAGAATTTTTTGGCAAAGTCCTAGCAACCATTACTTTATCCTGTGGAAAAAGCTCAAGGGTGTTGCAGAGACCTCCAAACTTGTAGGTCAAAGGAACTAACAAGGGAAATGTTAAATTGCTTTGCTCTCATCTGCCCTAAATTACTACTCACCACACCCCACAAGAGAAAACAGTTATTAATAAGATTTTTCCATTATTTTCAAAATAGCTTAAATAAGTATTGGACTGTGTTTGTCAAGTTAAATAAGGCTATTTTTGGAGGTGTATTAGACAGAAAATATTTTAACTCTTTCAGTAAAAATTTAATGATCATGAAAGAGTCAAAATTTTTTCAGATTATAAAATGTTCTAAGGAGGACACCTAAATGGAAGCAAATTAATAATTCAAGAAATAGCTTAGTTTAATTTTTGACTATAGCACTTAGCCTTTTAGTGTTTAAATAATGGAACTATTATTGTCCATTAAACAAATCCTCATTAACATTAAAAATTTTTATCTAACTATGCTGTAGTTATATATCAAGTTTATTTAGGCAATCATATAGCTACAAATTCAGTTAAGCCAATTGATGGATATCTAGACTAAACATAATATGTTAATTAGAGTTTCTAAAATCTTGCTAAGTGAAAAATAATCTTTTAGGTAGTATAGATAATTTATGTGAACATAACTGAAGGATGAGTCTCAATTTGTTATTGTCATAAGCTAGGACAGGGCTGTTCTGCTGTTGATGATAATCAAGGACAGACAGTTTGGTGATGACAGTGCCTGGAGAGAATGGATGTGGGTTCAGACATATTTAGTATCAGGTAGCAGGAAGATAAACATCAACGGTGGGGATAAACTGTGGAAACTAACCTATGGTGAATTAGGACTAGAGAAAACTTTGATAGTTGCCTAAATAATGAAGGCTTTTAAAAATAACTGTAGATAATTGTGAGAACAGTAGAACTAGGCATAATAGGTAAATGATGAAATCTGCAAATATGAAAGATAGCAGATTTTTAGATAATCATGGGTATACATGGTTGCATATACTGTTCCTGGATTAATTTTGAGAAAAAAATCAAATAATTGATTAATACTATCAAACAATGACTTTCAGAGATTATATTTGGTAATGAAATTATTTGAGTATTTCTTTTTCTTCTGTGGGGGATGCAAATTAATAATGAAATGGCCATTATTCAGGAGAAGTAAAAGGCAAACTGAAAAGACCAAACTATCAACTGAATCTTTGAAAAATAAAAATATGACCAGGATGGCAAGAGTAGTCATTTATCATGTCAGCTCAATTCTAATAGTTATATCTGTGAGTTAGAATGTTAAGGTCACCATTTGATATAGAAGAAATTGGAAACCACCAGCGAGAGCAAATGTTCAAGAGGTCAGTGCACATTAGATTTAAAGGTCTTTAACAACCATGTGCAGATCGCACGTACAAGGTGATGTAATATCATCCCCCAAGAGGTTACATTAATAAAGAGAGTCAACCACAAGTTGAGAAGCAAAACTTCACAGTGATATTTCAGAAATTGTAATGCCAGTTCATCTGTAAGAGATTCACTGTGTTATCAGCTACATTTTTTTCTTTGCAATTATTGCTGCTGATTATTTGTGTTGAAGGTTTTTAAGAGCATGTGGGCTTTTCCTTTTTCACTCAGCTAATCTTTTGCATGATATCTAGTCTGACCTCACAGGTTTCTGGCACTATTTCAGAAATAGGTATCTCTTCTAAATAGGTTGTCTGGATGGAAAGCCTCTATACAAGTGGTTTAGATTGGAAACTCAAAAAAAAAAAAAAAAAAAAGAGTTACAGACTGATATTTTAGAGTCTCAATGGCTTTTATGAGTTTTTACTTTAAAAATGTCAGATTATTTCATATCCTATGCATTTTTAAAGTTGGTCATTCATAGCAGGATATTTAATACAATTTTTTCCCCACAAATGTTGAATGAGTACTTACAGGTCCAAGGCTCAGAGTAGGAACTTTAGAGATACACCAAAGGAATGAGAAAAAATCACTTCTCTTATGATGATCACCATCTGAAGAGGTAAGAAAATAAGACAATGCAGAAATACTTATACGCAGGGTAAAATTGGGATATTTGAGATTCTAACAAGGTTTATGTGTTTCACTATTGTATAGTGATTTTGGAGGCATCTTCATGAATGCTTTGATCAAAATTACAAAATAAGACACCTAACCAAATATTAAGTATCTAGGTCTCGGACTAGGAAATATATGCAAAATTCAAAATAGCGGAGAATTGGAAAACTGTTTATACTGGGTAACAAAATAATTTTGATTCATATGTATAAACAGTCCTCTTATACCCACTCTAATAATGGATGAAACTCCAAACAAGATTTCACAGCCACGTCATAATACCCAACCTATAAGACACTGAATAAGTTGCCCCGGTGTTTCAACTTCCCCAGCTGCTCCTCATTCCATGATAAAGAGAGCAACAACTTTGATATCCATAGTATTGAAAGTGACAATATATGATCAACTTTGCGGTTTAAAAAGTTGTGAGAGGGGCACCTGGGTGGCTCAGTCGGTTGAGCGTCCGACTTCGGCTCAGGTCACGATCTCGCGGGGTCTGTGAGTTCGAGCCCCGCGTCGGGCTCTGGGCTGATGGCTCAGAGCCTGGAGCCTGCTTCCGATTCTGTGTCTCCCTCTCTCTCTGCCCCTCCCCCGTTCATGTTCTGTCTCTCTCTGTCTCAAAAATAAATAAATGTTAAAAAAAAAATTAAAAAAAAAAGTTGTGAGAGGTTTGAGCCATAGTTTGCATGGGATAGTTAAAGAAATTAAATGCCAAGGAAAAGTGTCAATATACTCATAATTACATTACAATAATATACAAAGGGAAAATAAGACTGTAGCAGACCTTGTGCTATGAACCATCTTCTCTTTGCAAATAACTTAAACATCCCTATCCCAGGAACAATATAATTTACCAAACTGCCACGATTTGGCCAAACACATGTTTTTAATGCATGAGAATATTTTGCTTCATGTAGAATGACATGTAACTTTAATTCAGCATAAACAAAAATATTGCTCAAGTCTTGTTCATTATTTTATTTAAATGACAAAAAATTTTACCCAGGGTAGAATTTTAGAGCTGTTATAAAATAGGCAAACCAACAAATTTAGGAAAATCTTAATGTTTATCATCAGAGAAAATTATATATGCCTACTTTAACCAAGGAGGGAATCTAGTGAGCCCCCCACCCTGAATAACAGACTAAGAATATTGTTTTAGTTTCATTTATTGCTGAAGTAATCTTATAAGTATGGATGGATTGATTCTACAGTGACTGACTTGATGATTTTGAAACTAGAAAATGAATTGAGGGTTTCTTTGAGGGAACTATTCATAAATGATAGAGAACAGGATCCCCGTGAAATAAAAAAAATAAGAAAAATGAAGGAAAATTAAAATACCATATTTTAATATTTTTATTAGATAGATTTCAATTAGAGAGGTGGTAAAAAATAAACAGAATGGTTGGGCACCTGGGTGGCTCAGTCAGTTAAATGTCCAGCTCTAGATCTGACTGTTTATGAGATCAAACCCCACATAGGACTCCGTGCTGACAGTGCTGAGCCTTATTGGGATTCTCTCTCTCTCTGCGCCCCCCCCCCAATCGCCCCAACTCATGCACTCTCTCTCTCTCTCAAAAATAAACATTAAACAAATAAACAGAATGAGATTCAATAGAGAAAGATATCACAAAGTCAAAATAAACAAAACGTTGTAGGAGTAAAGTTAAAAATTACAAAGTAATGCACAAAGATCCAGACAATACTTGCCAATAATATTCAACCACTAGTCAACAATTTAGCCAGCTTAGATCAAAAGGTAAAATAAAAGAAGGAGCAAAGTTATTATTTTTTATTATTAATTTAGAAAGAGAGAGAGAGAGAGAAAGAGAGACTGTGTGATCAAGAGAGAGGTGCAGAGGGAGAGAGAGAGAGAGAGAGAGAGAGAGAGAGAGAGAGAGAATCCCATGCAGAATCCCTGCACAGCACAGAGCCCATGCAGGGCTTGATCCCATAATCCTGGAATATGCCTCGAAATTGAGAGTTAGATGCTTGATTGATTAAATCACCTAGGCGCCCCAGGAGCAAAGGTATTTAAATAATAAAACTTTCTACTTATTACTTCCAAGTCGATTGGGGGCCTATTCCTTCATGCACTGTAACAAACAATGGGACTATAACAGTGGATGAGACCAACACGGCACCTCTATTCATGGAGCTGATAGTCTACAGAGAGAAACAGTCAATAAAATAGTAATCAAATGAATACTTACGTAATTAAAAATACTGATGGGTACTATAAAGGTAACAAAAAGTAGGTGTTAGGATGAAGAATAACAAATGGCTGCCTATTTTAGCAGAGAGACAAGGGAAGACCTCTCTGAGGAGGTGATAGTTAAACTAATATCTGAATCAGAAAAAGGAGCTAGAAATTTAAAGGTCCATAAAAAAGGAACATTTTGGGTAGAGGGAAGAGCAAGGGTTAAAGCCCTGAGACAGAAACTAGATCGGTTGCTACAAGTAGGAAGAATTGCTATAGCAGAGTATGTATTTAAGTTGAGTAAAAGGGAAAGCAGGTTTTTTTTTTTTTTATGATGTAATTTACAAGAAAAAAACATAAAAGTCTACCTATGGGTAGGAAGTTATTAATACAGATAAAACTAATCCTAAAAGTTGTCTAGTCTTCCCCTTTCTACTTAGTCCAGATCTCATTTCTCCTGTATGAGTAGAAGAATAATCTCCTGTGTCAAAGAACTGGATTAGATAGAAGAATTCTTGCAAGAAGGTATTTGTGTATTTGGTTTTCTGTGTGTTATACAAAATTAATACCATTTAGTATTTCTGAAATTTATATTTTGTGTGAGGCACTGAAAGACCAGAAGCCTGTGTTACACAACTTCTTCAGATTGCATAAAATGTCAAAAATTGTTATTGGTTCTCAAATTTCCAGAGATGACTCACCAGTTTGGGTGGCTATATCATATCAGACTTTCAAGGAAGTAGCCCAGGGTTCAGGGATCACATATTTTATTTTTATTAAAATTTTTACTTGACCATAGTTTAAGTGGTCTTATTTTTTTTTTTTTTTTTTTTTTTAGGTACTGAGGCCGGTGGGACTGTATTGATTTGCCACTATGTCCTACTTAAAGCTGATTTCAGAAATAAAGTAATTTGTTACATTTTTAGAAACTAGGTGAATCTGCAGAACTGGGCCAACGCAGAGTAAAATAAATGACTAATCAAAGTAAAACCAAAATAAATAGAGAAAGTGTGTGTGTGTGTGTGTGTGTGTGTGTGTGTGTGTGTGTGAAAGAGAGAGAGGAAGAGAGGAGAGACAGAGAGAGAGAGAGAGAGAGAGAGAGACCCCATTAACAAATTAGGATTAAAAAAATTAAGATCAGTGCTTCTCCCCCTTATTTCCCATGCCCCAACATTCTCATCTGTGGTAATAATGTAGTAGCTGCCTTTTTCTTCATATATATATACTCAAAAAGGAAATGCCTGAAGAGCAGGGACTTTAATTTCTATGTAGAGATTGAAATATTAGTATCCTGGAGTCTTGGAGTAGATGGTGTAGGACTGTCACATAGATGAACCTCCTCTTCCTTTAAAACAGTTGGTTTCAATACATCAGAGAAGAAATATTTTTAGAGATTACAGTCTTCATCAAACCTGTATTCTATTGATTTCTATTCTTTGGCAGAAGTTTCAGTATGTTACTAATAAGAGTAAATGCCACCAAAATTTCCGGCACTATGTTTCAAAGGAAAACCTTCAGAATCCCAGAGAAGGTTTATGAGATGGTTATGGGTAGTTAAGACTTGCAAGTGTCTCCCCACGCTATTAAGGAGGGTGTCTGTACTCTCCAGCAGTGGGACACAGAGCATGCAGCCATGGCTGCTGACTGCACAGGTTTCAAAGATAAAGTGGAGCATGTGGACATTTAGGCGCTGACTCCAGCTAAATTGGTTAATGACTAGTATCATCTAAATGAGGTAGCAAGCTGAAAGACTCATAATCTCTCCCCGTGCGCAGATTTTAATTAAATAATTATAATGTCCTTGTTGTAATTATTTATCAGTAACTGTGCTCTTGAGTATTGCCTATTTCGCCTTCATCTGTTCTGTCAGCTCAGCTGAACAATGAAACATTCACTTGGTGAAGATGAGGGGAAAATGAATGATTCTTATTCACCACAAAATAGCACTTGAAGAATTGTCAGCGAGGCAAGATTCCAGGTTCTGCATTTATAATTTTGTTTTTTGGAGAGGAAGCCCAGTGCCTGATCTGGGATATGATATGATTAGGCGTGATGCAGACTCAGTTTCTCTTCTAACATTCAGACATCGAGGCCCCTGAGGGGTTTTAAGAATATGAGGAGAAGGCATGTTTTCTCAGCATCTAGAACTTAACATTACACACTGAAACACAGCTCTCAAAGAACAGCATTTAAAAATATGCTATTTCCTATTTGGGGACTGTGGAATCTATAGTCTATAACTCGGCATGTGTCTCAAATAGTGCAAAACCCAAAATTGACTAAGTAACAGCTTTATATTAATGATACCCATAATGATTCAGAAGAGAAGTGACTGAAAAGACTCAGTAAGCAGTAAAGCTGATTCATGAGTCAAAAATGGGGTCACAGTGGAAAACAGAGGTAGATTTAGACCATGTAAAAGGAAGCAAGATCTTCATAGCAGACTTCCCTTAAGGAACTTGCTTTAATAAAGCATCACTTTTCTCCATTCTTCTGGGAGTTCAGAAAGAAGAAAAAGGTTTTAATTGCCATATGAGGGGTTTAATTTTAATAAAAGGAAGTACACTGTGAGTGTGAATAGGGTTTGTAAGGCACTATAATACAACATTTGTCTTTTTATGTCCCCCCTCCTGTAATCTGCCCATCCTGCCTCCTCCCATTCTGCTAGGACCTTCCTTAACAGGCATTAGTAAAATGTACCTTCAGATTCCATCCACTGAAGAGATTTTGATTTAATGTGGAAATCTTAAAAATGAAAATGTTTCAGCAGCCAAAAGCAGATTTGGGGATAGTGATTTTTGAAAAAGCTGAGTAAGTTATATATTTGTTCAAGGAAGTGCTTTAAATTTGAATCAGAATTTGTCACCAAATCTGACTACAGATATTTAAGACAAGTCTGACTTAGACGGTTATGGGCAATAAGGAAAACACAAGGCAAGTTATGAAATTTTATTTCCATGCATATTATGGATGTGTGTCTGTATGAGGCTTAGGACAGGAAAGACGTAGCTCCTTTAATCTCTCCTAATAATACCTTAAACTTTTTTTGTATAGAGTCTTATTTATCCTTTGCTAGGATTATTCCTAAATTTCTTTATTTTTAAAACTGTTACATATGGTATCTCAACATTTTCATTTTCTAATTGCTTGTTCCTGATAAATTTTTTTTGATGTTCCATAAAATCACCATGAACATTGAATTAGTGAATACTGAACCATGGCTCCCCTTGGGAAGAGTCAGATTTCTGTGAGCCTCCATCTGGTCACATTTTCATCAAGCAATCAATGCATAACTTTGTTTTATTTATGTTTCTGCTTAAAGAAATCTTACTTAATATATATAATTGATTCATTAACACTGAATTCACAGTCAGCAGTATTATAACTCATGACTGAATGGAGTGTACCTAACACACGTATTTTCTCTCTAAGGCAGATCACAGCCTTCTTGAGCATAGGAGTACAGTACAATACTTCCACTGCGAGCTCATTGGGACTCATTTTAAACAGCAACATCACCAACAAAAAGTACAAAATGTGTAAAACTTGTGCCACAAAATGGACTGTCATTTATAGTGTGAGAGCTGAAATAAGAAGGCAGAATAGCACCTTGTTTGACCTCAGCTGGGAACATACACGTTGGGCAACTCAAATTTTTCACCCTCTTGTGCATGTTCACAAATGGTTATGAAAGTTTTCTGGGTATTGATTTTGGCATCACAAATCGATTTTAACAAATAGAAGAATTCAGGAATACTGAATTCATAAGTAATGATGATCAACTCTAGTGACTTTGCCATATTTTCTTGCTTATAATAATTAAATTTTTTTGAATATATAATAGTGAATACAATTGTGAATGATAATAGCATTTTCTTCCCTTTCCAATCTTTATCAGTTTCACTTCTTTATCTTGCCTTACTCCACTAGATAGGAACTCTGATGCAATATTGAATATGGGAGGTGAGAGCAGGCATCCTCTTCTCAGGTCTAAACTCAGAAGGAAAACATAATATTCTATCATAAGTCTTGTGTTTGCAATAAGATTTATTGTAGGTCCCTTTATCAGATTAGTAAAATTCCCTTCTTAGTTTACTTAGCTCCATTCTTAGCTAACTTAGAGTTTTATTATGAATGAGTATTAAAATTATCAAATATAGGCAACTGTAGGCATGTATATATGTGTGTGAATGTATGTGTGTATATAAAATATATATTTTATATATGTATATAAAATATATATTTTATATATGTATATAAAATATATATATTATATATGTATATAAAATATATTTATACATATAATATATATAATGTATATAAATATAAATATATATAAAATATATTTTTTCTTTTGAGAAAGGATTTTATTTACACATTTGTTTTCTTGACTTGACCCAGAATTATTCAGATTTCTTGATTCTTCCTATTTCAGCTTTCATAAATGGTATTATTTCAGAAGTTCCTCCTTTGCAAAAAGCCTCAGATTTCTTGGATAACTGTATTCAAGTTATCATTTTAGTTGTATCCCACAAGTTTTGAGAGATGATTTTTACATTATCTTTCAGTCAAAATATTTTCTAACTTTCCCTGTGATTTCTTCTTTTACCCAATGGTTATCCAAAAGTAATTTTTTAATATCAAACATTTGGATCTATTTCTATTTGCCTTTTTTGTCATTGATGTTCAATTGTATGTATGACTTCAATCTTTGCTTGAGAATTGTAATGTTTAAATTTTATTAAGTGATTCATATGCTCTCAAAAAATATTCTACAGTTGCATTCAGTGATCTCTTAATGTTCATTATAGTCAAATTTATCATTTTTAATGTTTAATCTACAAGTTCTTTCAATTATTGAGGAAGGTCTTAGAATTTCTGATAACTTGACTGTAGATTTCACTGCTTTTCATTTATGTTATTTTCTTATTTTATATATTTTTAAGCTATTATTACGTGCATAAAAATTTAGAATTGTTATCCTTTCCTGGTAGAAAATAACACTAGGACATGACCTTTTTTATTTTTAGTAACTCTTCCTGCTTTAAAATCTACTTTTCCTGGGGTGCCTGGGTGGCTCAGTCAGTTAAGCATCCAACTACGGCTCAGGTCATGATCTTGAAGTTCGTGAGCCCGAGCCCTGAATTGGGCTCTGTGCTGACAGCTCAGAGCCTGGAGCCTGCTTCGGATTCTGTCTCCCTCTCTCCCTGTCCCTCCCCCACTCATGATCAGCCTCTCTCTGTGTCTCAAAAATAAACAAACATTTAAAAAATTAAAGAAATCTACTTTTGCTGATATCAATAGAGCTACATCAACCTTTGGTGTTTACGGAGCACAGCTCTTTCACCCTGTTACTTTAAATCTTTCTGTACTCTTATATTTAGGGTGTGTCTCTCATAAGTAGCATGCTTTTGCATTTTTCATCCAAAATAGCAACCTTTGTTTTTTTAATTGGAGTACTTATTTCAATTTTTTAGTGCATTAGGATGAATCATGTGCAACGGCCATCTTCACAAACACCTGAAATTTTATGTGACTAAATCCAATAATTACTAATGTAGTTGCACTTAAATCTACCATCTTACTTTGTATTTCTATTTTTATAAACTGTTTTATGTTCTTCAATTTCCAGAATCTTATCTTTTTTTGGATTACTCTATTTAAATTATTTTGTTTTTAATTTTTCTCCTATATGAATGTGTTACTTACACAGTCTTTTCTTTTCCTGGCTAACCCAGAAATTACAAATGCTCCCTTGACTTTTAGATATCTAATATAACACTTTTACCACTTGTGAGATGAGACAACATCCTAGAAAACTCTGACTTTATTTATACACTTCCTCACCATCTTGTGTGCTGTTTCCCAGTAGTTTACATATCTTTTTGAGCATTTAAATAAACTTTTATGTTGGGATAGTTTTAAATTTATACAAATGTTGCAATAATATTAATAAAGGTTCCATATATTCAACTGCCCATTTCCTTTTTTGTTACTATCTTATATTATTATGCTATTTTGTTATAGCTAATTAACTGATATTGATACACGATTATTCAGATTTTCTTAGTTTTTACCCAATGTTGTCTTTGTGTTCCAAAGTGCTACCAGGATTCACATCTTTATTTACTTGTCATATCTCTTTAGGCTCCTCTAAACTGGAACAGTTTCTCAGGCTTTCCTTATTTCTGATGACATTGAGGATTTTGAGGAGTACAGGTCAGGTACTTCAATTTGGATTTGTCTGATATTTTTCTTATGGTTAGAGGTGAGTTTTTGGAAGGAAGATCACAGAGGTAAAGTGCCATTCTCATTACGTACCAAGAGTGTGAATTATAACTGACATTGACAACCTCCAGTTTGTCACATTTCTACAATGTAAAGTTACTCTTCCCACCCCCACCCCTCGCCCCCGTACTTTTTAGAACTAAGTCACTATGCTCAGTCCACACTTAAGGAGTAGGGAGTCATGCATCACCTCCTTGACAGTGGAGCCCCTATGTAAACTATTTATAATTCTTCTGTATGGGAAATTTGTTTATTTTCCCCCATTTAGTTATTTATTCAACCATTTATTTATACACATACATAAGTATGGACTCACTGGTATTTATGTTATACTTCAGATCATAACTCAATATTTCATTATTTTTAGTGCTCAAATTGTTCCAGCTTTGACCACTGGTTCTCTCATTTGGTTCTTGTGTCCCTTTGACATAACCCCATTATTTTGTGTTTTGAATAATTCCTTACTTTCTGGCACTACAAGATTATCCAGACTCTTCTTGTATATTCCCTGTCCTAGTCTAGAAACAGTCATTCTTCAAGGATTCCTAGTTCCTTTTATTGGAAAGTGCTATTAGGGATCAAGATCTAGACCCTAAGTATACTTGTTGCTACTGAGGATTCTGTTCCTCTCAGCAGACAGTGCTAGAAAATATATGTGGTGTACTAACCTATGTATATAGGTGTGTCTTTAATTATTTCTATATGTAATCATCTGTACCTATATTAAGCTAAACATGAGCTTATACTGAAGTCTTTGACTCTCATCCAGCACCATATTGTTCATTCTAGCTTTTTTTCTTATCTATAACCTCTCCCTCTAGTTGTAAGAAACCTTGCTCCCACTACCCATCATCTATTTGCATATTTTATTTGCTCAATCCCAGTATACATGTATCAGAATTGTTAGCCTATATACCCACGGGTATACCTATATACCCATGGAAAACATCTATATTAACTACAGCACAGTGCTGTATTAGATCTTTTAGTCCTTAGTCTTATGGTACTTACTCATCTTCTAAGTTAGGTAATATTTCCCCCACTTGTTCCAGTGTGATTGTCATACATCTGTACCACAGTATATTTTGTCACAATCTGTATTCCATCCTGAAGCCCACAATATCCTAATTAATTTTTTAAATTGAATTCATTTAAAGTCTTGGTCTTTGTGTCTTAAGGTTAAGTTTCGACAAATGCATGGTCCCAGTCTTTTAATTATACATATACTTAAAATCCCACAAGATATTAGCATTATTTTGTATATTTGATATTCATTTTCATTTAACCACCTACTTGTACTCTCCCTTGTTCTTTATTCTTTATTGAATTTCCTTGTTTCCAGTTGCGATTTTTAATTTTCTGCCTGCCCCCACTCAATTCTTTTAGTATTTCCTTTAGTGCTGTTTTGCAGATGCTAATTCCTTAGGTGTTCCTCTTGCCATGTCTTTATTTCACTTTCATTTTTGAAGGCTATTTTTGATAGTTCTACTACTAGGCTAACCCCTCAGGGTTCTCAACTAAAACCCTGAAGTAATTACCAGGGTGCCTCTTTGTTCCTAAGATCTGTATTTCAGTTTTTGTCTCTCTATCTGTAACTGTGAGTCTTCTGTAAGCTTTGCTCAGTTTCTTAGCTATTTAGGAATTGGTGTACTGCCTTGAAGGAAAAAGGAAAGTCAAATGTCAGACTCACCTCTGTGCCCCTCAAAACCTTTGTTGCTGCTTTGTGAACTTTCCAATTATCTGGCTTTTCTAATTGTTCTCAGTAAAAGAGTTATAACAACTAGTCTGCCATATAAAAATTCTGGAATAGCAATTTAAATTTCCTCTTGTGTAGAAATTTCTGTCTCATACTAAGCAGGGTTTGAAGTGTTGGGAATGTTACAACATAATCTTACTATTTACCTATATGATGTCATCCTCAATTAGTTTGACGATAAAGTACTACCCTACTTATTAATTCAATACATATTGTTTAATATTATTGCATCATCAATATATTTTTATGAGAGGAGAATGTTTGTGGAGACTATATGTTTTTTCCAGGGTAAAGAGTTAAATTAAAATATTAATTTAATTGATATTTTATCTTCTGGCATATCTGGTTGTTTTTTCATTACACTTGGTTTGAGAATCTTTTCAAAGGTTGGACCCTGAGAGCCTCAGCCTTGGAAAAAAGGAATTCATTGGTTTTATCTCTTTTTATTTTCAAGGTCATATTGATCCTCAGTGCTTTGAAGATTAAAAGATATTATAATGGTATCTGCAGTGAAATCAATTAGGCAATGTTGACATACACAGCTACCCATTTCTCCCTATATATGTGGCCCCTACTTCTCTACGATTGAACTTAGTTTTGTAGGACATTGCCTAGAATGTAGGCTAGATAGTACAAACACATGATTGTGGTTGATGGCCATAGTAGAGATAATACCTTGATGTTAAAAAGATTTTTGGCTTTAAAAAAAGAAACACTTCTTTTTCTGTTTCTTTTAATTTATTTAATTTATATTTACTTAAGGGAAAAAAAGTAATATATAGTGGACAGTTTTACATTTCAGATTACTGGAGCGTCTAAAGTAATTTTGCTTTGTTCTGAATTAGCACACTTAAAATTAAATCATCTGATTTTGAACTATTTTCAGCTTCTACTAGGATATGACTGAAAAAATTAGTTATGTTCCAAGAAACATAGTATTACAGTTTAATCTTTGCTATCGTGCAGTGGCCTGTTGAGCCTGGTCTATATGTTAAAATATTCTATAAACATAAAAAGCTAATTTGTTAAATATAGCCCAAATTTAATAAAAATGGAGGTTGAAATATTGTTAGGGGCTGAAAGTATAGCCCAATTTTGTTTTTAAAAAAATAGTGCCTATATCATAATAAGACTACAAATATTAATATCGATGTGAATATTCTAATTTCAAGAAAAGTTCCTATTCAAATGATACTTTTAGTAGAATATTACAAATATATGTTGCAGCACCATCTAGCAAATTCCTAGTGTATTTACCATATCACAAATATTTTGTTCTTTTTCCAGTAGTGAACATATTTTTCTGAATATCTGTAGAGTCATGGAAAATCACAGCTTTTAAGAAGCAGGGGGAAAAAAAAAGAAAAACCTCAAATATAAATCATGAGAAACACATTCTATATTTATATTTTTAAATGCTGTTTATTATATATATATATATACACCTTTCATGAGAATAAAATTTACGTGCTTTTCTTCTTAAACAAAACTCCTTGAATATAATTTTAACATATGCCATTATTTGATATTCTCAGTTGTTCATTCCATAGGTCTGTAGACAAAATAAAATTAAAGCCTTGTCTATTATATCTAGGCACTATGGAATACTACGTGGCAATGAGAAGGAATGAAATATGGCCTTTTGTAGCAACGTGGATGGAACTGGAGAGTGTGATGCTAAGTGAAATAAGCCATACAGAGAAAGACAGATACCATATGGTTTCACTCTTATGTGGATCCTGAGAAACTCAACAGGAACCCATGGGGGAGGGGAAGGAAAAAAAAAAAAAAGAGGATAGAGTGGGAGAGAGCCAAAGCATAAGAGACTGTTGAGAACTGAGAGCAAACTGAGGGTTGATGGGGGGTGGGAGGGAGGAGAGGGTGGGTGATGGGTATTGAGGAGTGCACCTTTTGGGATGAGCACTGGGTGTTGTATGGAAACCAATCTGACAATAAATTTCATATATAAATAAAAAAAATATAGGCAATATGATAAAAAAGGGAAAAATACCACTATTTCTGTAGACAGTGCAGCCAGATTAAGAAATGGAAGCAAGTATTGAGAGTTTTGGAAAACATGAAATTAGAGATAAACCAACTCACTACTTTTATGACCCTAGGCAAATTATATAGCCTCCCTGGATCTTAGTTTCCTGAACTTCAACACACCAACAATGGCAACACCAACAATAATAGAGCTATTGGGAAGTGCTTTGCACAGAATATAATTCAATAGATTATTCTTCATAATTTATCTCACAGTAGATCTGTGTTTGACTATTTGACAGGTTAATCTGTTGAGGAAGCAAACTGAAAAATATCATTTATCAAATACACAATTTGTTTTGACTGGCCTGGCTCATTTTGCATGAGCTCAGACAAAAGTTTAACCCATACTGCACAGCAACATAACCATTGGCAAATAGTCATTTTTGTCAGTTGAGAAAATTAGTTGAAAGTTTTTATTTAGAAAAAGCACCTATTTGGTTAATTGATTTTTTCTATCTTTTCAATTGGTCAGAGTCTAAATTTTTTCCTAGATGAACATTTTGAAAGAAAAAAAAACTGATTCCAACAGAACATGTTGAAAATGATCAAAACTCAATGAACTTGTTTGATTTCACTGATTTTTAAAAGCATAACTAGCTTTACTAAGTGAAAATAGTTTCCTGTTAAGCAAATGTACCAACAGTTTTTTATGTATAGAAACTGTTCTTATTGTTCGGATTGATAGCTGATTCGAAGCTTGGATCTCAGGCTGGGTCACAAGCATCATAATGTCAGGCCGTCAACTATCACATTTCTCAAACACAGCATCCCATTACTTTGAACAGGGACTGGCCTGCTGGAACCTGACAGTTTAGTCACTGCCAGAAGTCTTATAATAGCTGAAAGAAACTGCACACAGTAACCTTTTCATTTAGCACTGACAAAGATTCTGTCCAGAAACCCAAAGTATGGGAGACACCAAAAGAGATTTAGCTCAAGTCAGTTACAGTTCTACTTTTATTTTATTTTATTTTATTTTATTTTATTTTATTTTATTCTATTTTAATTTTATTTTATTTTAGATCTTCTTTTCTCTTAAAAAATCAAAGGATATTTGCGACCAAGTAGACCATTTATAAACAAAGAACCCTGAAAGCAGAAGTCCTATGATTAAAGGTCCTGTGTCAACTGCTATGCCTCAAGCATTAACATCTAAATAACACCATTTTGATGACATAGGAATGAAAGGGTACCCTTTTATTACTGGACTATATAAAAGTGACAGAAAGAAATTAGCAGTAAAGGCTTTTCAGAGAAGGTTGGCCTCTTGGGTATAACTAAGCAACCTCTGAGAAACAGAGAGTGGTATTTCAACACTTGAGTACCATGCCTTGCTAGGGTTATTTCAGACATTACGAGTAATGTATTGTTTAGTTGTACCCATGTACACCATTAAAAGCATCACAGTGTGGCATGGATTCAGCAAGTTTTAGTCATAACATGCCAGCTGGAGAATATTAAGGGGGAAAAATCCGTTTTCAATTTCTGCTTAATGTTCTGGTGAAAATAATGTAAGTCACTTCTGTGAATGTATTTACCTTCCAAACACATAGCTACTCTTTGATATATACTTACTAAAATAGATTTTTCAGTGATGTGGCATTTGCTCACTCTCTCTTCCTTACTCAGTTTTTGCATTCCTTTCTTACTCTTCACTGATGCATATAAGTTTCAACATGTTTCTTTTACTTCTAGAGTTAATTAACCTTAACACAAGACTGACATTTGCAAGGTTTACGGAGCAACAAAAGTGTCTTTGTAGGCAAGAATTATACAAACATCATGACTGTATTTCCCAACTGTTTTCCTAAACATTTTATGACTATTAAAGCCTCATGGTCTTTCACAATAATTATGGAAGGCTATGAAAAAAATGTGTAATTTTCATTTTTGTCGTAAAAGTAATTTTCATTTGCTTTGCTGCTCCAATCATTAAAATCTACCCAGAGGATTCCTCCTTGTCTACTGAGCAGGTCTACTAAGTACTGCTCCATATTTAACTCGCTCTTAGATCACACCATGGCTTGAGAATTCTTTTAATCTCTTTTCCATTTATAACTGTACTGCTTGACCTTTTTTCAGCAAGGTGTCTTGTATATAAAATGTCAGTGAGAGGATTACAGACATGGGACAAAGATATAGTTTAATTAAAAAAGGTCCTGTGAGATTGAAAAAGGTTACTGGCCTAGATCACAAATATTTAATGCCAGATGACTATTTATAAGGCTGAAATAAAAAAAAAAAAAGACAATCATAAAAGAAAAGATTTACTGGCCATTTGTAATTGGCCAGCCATTAAATTTGCAATAATAAGATTATACTCTGATTAAAATTTTTGCTTTGTATTTACAGTAAATTAAAACATTTAAGGTATGTGCTTCTAAAATGAAAATTAATTTAAGTTCCCCATAAGTGATACACTGTAACAGGTCTATAGACATGGTTATTTTTGATGTCAAGGTGTGACTATTTGAGAAATTCAGTTCATTGTTCAGAAGTCATATATGGGTTGATTCAACCAGATGAATGCATGCAACAAGTGGCTTTCCCACTCATTTATCCTTCCATCCAACCTCATGTATATGTACAAACACACAAGTCAAAATATTGAACAACCAAGTTATTTAACCACTGACTTGACAAGGATGCCAATTCTTCAGAAGGGATACCAAAACAATTAAGAATACTACTATTAAAAGCTAGCTGGCTAAAATGTTTGGGACCATCAGAATACTGTCTCTCTCTCTCTCACATAAACACACACAAAGGACCACACACACACACACACACACACACACACACACACACACACACCTATCAACATGAAGCTGAAGCCAGTAGAAGATGTCATCAACTAGTAATGAAGCAAGGAGGATCGTTCTTTGACTTCAGAATTTGGTATAGAAATTTACATCCTTTAATGACTATGATAGTACATAGGGATTTTGAAGAATGCCAGAGAGAGGTACCAACAGTTTCATTTAAGCTCTAACATTAACAGTTTCATAATATTTTGTTAAAAAAAGTAGAAACTTCTCATGCTATTTCTCTAAAATTCATTTATTTATTTATTTATTTATTTTTTATATATGAAATTTATTGTCGAATTGGTTTCCATACAACACCCAGTGCTCATCCCAAAAGGTGCCCTCCTCAA
>NW_024412391.1:30545291-30597406 GCF_014898765.1 Herpailurus yagouaroundi
AGTAAGAGATTGCTACGGCTGAGGTCAGAGAGGTCTTTTCCTGCTTTCTCCTCTAGGGTTTTGATGGTTTCCTGTCTCACATTCAGGTCCTTTATCCATTTTGAGTTTATTTTTGTGAATGGTGTGAGAAAGTGGTCTAGTTTCAACCTTCTGCATGTTGCTGTCCAGTTCTCCCAGCACCATTTGTTAAAGAGACTGTCTTTTTTCCATTGGATGTTCTTTCCTGCTTTGTCAAAGATGAGTTGGCCGTACGTTTGTGGGTCTAGTTCTGGGGTTTCTATTCTATTCCTTTGGTCTATGTGTCTGTTTTTGTGCCATATTTATTTATTTTTTAATACTTATTTTTGAGAGACAGAGAGAGACAGAGCCTAGGTGGGGGAGGGGTAGAAAGAGAGAGAGAGACACAGAATCTGAAGCAGGCTCCAGACTCTGAGCTGTCAGCACAGAGCCTGAGGCAGGTCTTGAACTCACAAACCGCAAGATCATGACCTGAGATGAAGTTGGACACTTAACCGACTGAGCCACCTAAGTACCCAAATTTCTCTAAAATTCAGGAGTTTCCTGGCACCAAACATCTCACTTGAACATTAAGACAACCCTGGCCTGCAGTCTTCCAACTTGAAATAAAGATCAAGTTTCCTAAAACCATGAATAGAATCTCATTCCAGTTTGCAACAACCTCATGTCATTCACTCTGATCTAACCTTTCTCCATGAAGAGGAGAGTTCGCAATTCCTTTACTGGAGAAACTCATATACTTTGTGGACTTATAAAAGGCAACTTTTGGTGTTTTTACATGACTCCAACTACAAGTTTTAAAAAACTCAGAAACTCTATAATTAGTAATATATCTTTATTTGGATATGTCAGGTATTTGAGTGTTTTAGCCATAGTAGCACCAATAATAGCAGATGTAGGAGAGAATAAAAAAGTTTCAATAATTCTGATCTATTCAATATCTGAATGAAACACATCCAGGAGAAAATTTTTCATGGTTAGCAGGACAGAAGGGTGTATTTATTTGCTCATTCATTTGGTCTACAAACATATTTAATTTAAGTGAATGACTTCTGGCACTGTGCCAAGTGTTAGGGATTAAGTAGTGAACTAAAAACGTATATTCCCTGGTCTCATGGAGCTAAGAGTCTATTGAGCGTAAGGGGGTGTCACATATTTTTGTCAAGTAATCATACTAATAAAAGTATAATTACAAACTCAGAGAAGTGATATCAAATAAATAGTACTCTATGAAATTTTATAATTATGAAAATTGATCTAGATGGTGGAGTGAGGAGTGGATGGCAATCGAGAGCAGTACACAGAGCCAGTGGTCAGAGAAGGTCCAAGAATGAGACATTTAGCTGAGAACCACAGAAACTCCTAAGACTTCAGGAGAAGCAACATTTGTAGAGACATTTTTATAACTTAAGAATCACAAGTCTTCAACAAAAAACCAACCCACTTCTATGAAGAATCAAACCATGATGAAGACTTAGCAGAGGCAACACAAGAAACTTTGCTCCTCCAAATCTGGATATGATCACATCTAAAAAAATATCTCACAGCAACATCTAGACTAGTGTTTAACAAAACAAATGGGCACCTTAGCATAATCACATTAACACATAAAATTAACCATCACAATGAATAAATATTAAGGTATGTGGAAGATAAAATGAGAAAATCCTATATGTGTCTGAAAAGTATGCTAGGAGAGGTAGAGACTAGGAGTGAGTCAATATTTGCAGACTTATTGCTTGAAAGTTTGTCACAATTGTCATATGAGATTTTAGATTAAATTGACACAAAGATCCAGAGCAACAAAGTAAAATTAAATCTACAACTAGTCATGGTGTTGTGAAACTGAAGAACATAAAAGATAAAAAGAAAATAATCAAATATTTCAAAAGAAAAGACGAATCACGTAGTAAGGAAATGTAATCAGAATGACAAAAGATTGTTTATTATCATCAAAAGCTGCACAAGGTAATGGAAAGATACCTTCAAAAGGCTCAGGAGAAATGAGTGAACAAATTGGCTTTAATACTCAGCTAAATGATTGGTTAAGAGAGAAGGTAAAATAAATTTGTTTCAGATTAAGTTTGAGAGCTTTTTCAATCTGTGGACTTTGCTGAAATAAATATTAAATTATGTATTTCATTACAAAAAAAGAGTATGCTGAGGAAAGAGCTACAATTCAAAAAGGAATTCCGTCCAAAGAAATGTTAAATATTTCAGTAAAACTGAATAAGCTTTAATTGCAAAGACAAACAAAAAGAACCCCCCCCCAAAAAAAACCATCTTATTTTGAGGAGTTTAAAGAAAGCAGAATCTAAAATACTATACTATACAACTAACATAAAAGAATGAGAAGTGTGTTGGAAATTAAACTGTTCTAATCTTTTCGAGAGGACAGAGATATTCTTTAATTCTAGATTTTATGTTAGGAAAGGATATTAAAAATAAAAGGACAGGGGCGCCTGGGTGGCGCAGTCGGTTAAGCGTCCGACTTCAGCCAGGTCACGATCTCGCGGTCCGTGAGTTCGAGCCCCGTGTCGGGCTCTGGGCGGATGGCTCAGAGCCTGGAGCCTGTTTCCGATTCTGTGTCTCCCTCTCTCTCTGCCCCTCGCCTGTTCATGCTCTGTCTCTCTCTGTCCCAAAAATAAATAAACGTTGAAAAAATTTAAAAAATAAAATAAAATAAAAGGACAAATGTTATATGTAATGAAATAGAACACATTTCTAAACTAGTAAGGACTAAAAAGCAAATTAGAAAACTTGAGCAGAAAAGTTAAATGAAAAAAAAAACATGTAAAATAGTAAACAAAATAAGATGATGGAGGTAAGTCCATGTATATCATAATCACAAAAATGTGATTGGATTTGTTTAATTTAGCTTTGCCTCATGAGAATATCTCAACATCAAAACACAAAGGTGGTAGGCGCTTGGGTGGCCCAGTTGATTGAGCACTGGACTTCAGCTCAGGTCATTATCTCCGGGTTCATGAGTTCCAGCCCCACATTGGGCTTGCTGCTGTTAGCTCAGAGCCTGCTTCAGATCATCTGTCTCTCTCTCTGTCCCTCTCCCATCCATGCTCTCTCTCTCTCTCAAAAATAAATATTTTTTTTAAAAAGTTAAAACAGAAAGTTTGAAACAGAAAAGCAGAAAGAAAGATACAGTAAAAGATACACTGGAAAATACTAAACAAAGAAGGCTAGTGTTGCTGAGTTAACTTCCAATAAAATAAATGTTAAGCTACATCCTAGAATAACTCGCCCCTTGAATTATCATGAGTACCCATATTTATATTCACTGGAAGAGAACTAGTAGCTGAACTTACTAAGCTGTAAACTTCTAGGCTCTCTCTCTGAGAGGTTCTCAGGAAAGCTTCAGAACAGTATCTTAAGGAATGTCATTCTGTTTCTAAATATTTTTATATACCAAAATATACCCAGAAAGAGCATTGCTCTGAGACACTCTGATACATTTGGGTGTCTTCTCAGTCTTTTTAAATCTTCTTTTATTAGCTTCTAGGACTCAGTCCTTAGTGTCTGGTTTGGAGAACTGAGATAATTTTTAAAAATTATAATTAAAAGTAAGAAGAAAAGGCATATTCAGGTTTTTGTATAGTATGAGAGAGGTATCTTGTGCCTGAGACATTTGGATAAATGTCTCATTGATGCGTTTCGTAATTAAGTTTTATGGGAATTCTGAATGTCATTCAGGTTACTTACCACCGAATGGCACGTTGCCTTTTTCCAAAGAGCAAGTGTCTCAGAACTATCAAATAAGCAACTATAAGATGGCAAGTGGCATGGGGTGCCTGGGTGGCCGACTTCAGCTCAGATCATGATCTCGTGGTTTATGAGTTCAAGCCCCACATTGGGCTCTGTGCTGACAGCTTGGAGCCTGAAGCCTGCTTCGGATTCTGTGTCTCCCTCTCTCTCTGCCTCTACCCCTGTCTTAAAAATAAATAAACATTAAAAAAAAGAGACTCTAAAAAACAAGGCAAGTGGCTTAATAGAAAGAAAGGTAATGAGAGAGAGAGAGTGATAGAGATAGTCTACCCATCAGTAGAATAAATATGAATGAAATGTTAGTTATCTACTTAGAGTTAAAGTCAACTATAATCATAATATCAATATAGTCTAATTAAAAGAGATTGGACTAGGGGCACCTGGGTGGCTCAGTCTGTTAAACACAAGTTTGGCTCAGGTCATGATCTCACAGTCTGTGAGTTCAAGCCCCGTGCTGGGCACTGTGCTGACAGGTCAGAGCCTGGAACCTGCTTCAGGTTCTGTGTCTCCCTCTCTCCCTGCCCCTTCCCTGCTTGTGCTCTGTCTCTCTCCCTCTCAAAAATAAATAAACAATAAAAAAATAAAAGAAAATGGACTAAAGAATAAAGGCTCTAGACTCTTTGCTCTGCTACAGTGTAATTTTTGGAGGAGTCAAACTTAGAATTTAAGTTTAATTTACTGTTTTACAAACCTATTTTATTTTTTTAGAAATTCCAGATATTTGGCAACCATAGTCTATGTTAGTTTAATCCACGCTTGGGTTTATAAGTTTTTGTTTTTGTTTTTGTTTTTTATCTCTTAGTGCCAAAGGCCAGTTCAAAGTCTATCTGAAGATGAGCTCTGGTGAGCAGTTTGGCAGCTTATTGTGAGATCAAAGACTTTGTGGACCCTTGGAATGCCCTGAGGCTACCCCTTCTCACAAAATTTGCACCCTCACTGATGTTTCTGAGGTGAGGATTCTATCCAGTCAACTAGCTCAGCACATATTTGTCCTTGCCTCTTCCATTTCTAGCATTTCTACTTTTACTCCAAGTCTTGACCTGGACAAATCACTTGCTTTCATTGAATTTCTGTCCCTCATCTGTAAATTAGAATTAATAGAACTTGCCTTTCATGGTTATGTGAGAATTAAAAGAGATAATATATGTAAAGCACCTAAAACATGGGCATAAGTGGACATATACTTTACAGAATTAAATTTCTTCAATTTTGGAGGAAAAAGTATTCAGAGATAATATGAAATTCAGATGACACAATCTCAGACAAGCCTGATTAGGAGTTAAGGTGAATACCTAGCAATGCTAGTGGGACTACTCAACTAACTCTCAGAGGAGCTCAGAAATGAAAGGGACAGGAAAACTTGTTGCTGTAATCTTTTAAAATAGAATGAAGTAAGGCTTGAGGAGAAAACTAGGAGTAAAATACCATTCAGCTGAACATTTGAAAAAGACAAAATTAATTAGATGATGATAAATACTAGTTATCAGGGTGATAAAGCTGACCAACAGGCTGTTACTTTAGACTCTATTAGAAGTAGATTCTATAAGGGAGATGCTAGTCCTATTCTGTTTGGCTCAGGTCACCACTCAAGAAAAGTACTATATTCAGTTAAAGGTACAAACACTATCAAAAGATTACTGACTGTCATATCTTAGGACATAGACACCTATAACCTGAATGAAGGGGAGGCAGGGGATTTGATGGAAATAGGCCAACTGGGGATGTGAGAGAGAAAGTCCAGTTTGAAGGTCATGGTTTATTATTTGAAGGTCCCAGAGAAGATCAATAATCAAAACTGGGAAGTGTGTAAGACTTTCAGATAAAATATAGGATACCCAAGGCAAATTTGAATTTCTGAATTAAAAATTATTTGTTGTAGAAGCGCCTGGGTCATCAGTTAGTTAAGCGTGTCTGACTCATGGTTTCATCTTAGGTCATAAACTCATGGTTCCTGAGATAGAGCCCCACATCAGGTTCCACACTGATAGTGTGGAGCCTGCTTGGGATTCTCTCCCCCTGTCTCTCTGTCCCTCCCTTGCTCTCTCCCTCTCTCTCTCTCTCAAAATAATGAATAAGTAAATAAACAAACAAACAAACTTAAAAAAAATATTTGTTGTTTATCTGAAATTGAAATTTAATTGGAAATACTGTATTTTTATCTGCTAATTCTGGCAAACCTATAGATGTGATATAAGAAAAGGGGTGCTTAACAGGCAGAAACACAATGGCAAGGATTTCAGAGGTTAAAATTCATAATAATTAATGCAATGCTGTAGCAAAATAGCAACATGTCAACATTTAATTGGTATTAACATATTTTGTTATTGACTTGTCAGAATTTTTTAAATTAAAAATTATTGACATTTAATATATTTTAAGTATTAAAACTTTTGAACATGAGAAAAGATTCCTTTGCTGGGACGAGCCTGGCTATGTTCATTTATTCTTCAGTTTCCTGTGCGAGGGTCTATTCTAGCTGGGTATCTACAGAGCACAAAGTTGGGCTCCCCCTACTTCCCACTCTTGAACTCCCATGAATAGAAAGAGACTTTGGTAACACTGTGCAAGGACAGCCAGCACTCTCTGGCACCTACTCAGCTGCCTGTCTGACAGTCTATCCAGCCTGGAACCTTTCTACTTACCTTCCCTAGACAAGATTGGAGAGACCTCTGAAGCTTACACTCAGCACTGGCCAGCTGAGTGGTAAAGCAGGAATGAGGGGCTTTGAGATTAAGATGCCAGTATTGTAATTAAGGCAGGGAGGCAGGGAAGGGGTTGAGAACGAGATTGTACCAAACCACTGAAGATGAATGAAACTGCTAACTGATGTATGAAATGAAGATTCATGACAAGAAAAGTGAGCATTACACTATTATAAAATGTATGGAATCCTGGGATACCAGAGCACTAAAAACACACAGATATTTAGTATCCCAAAACTAAGAGTGAAGTATAAGACACTAACAGTAGCAACTGGGAGCTCTAATGGTGACAAATTATACAACTAAAGATAAGTGCTACATGTGCACAGATACACATATCTGTGTAGGTATATTAGGCAGGTTCTCCAGATAAACAGAATCAATCTCTACCTAAAGAGATTTGTTATAAGGAATTGGCTGTCATGATTACAGAGGCTGAGAAGTCCAAAATCTGCAATTTAGGCCAGCAATTCCCGAGACCCAGAGGAACCAATGGTGTGAATAAAGCCCAAAGTGTGGACTCCAGCCCAAAGCCCTGGAGACTGAGGACAATCAGTAGTGCAATTTCAGTCCAAAGGTCAGCAGGCAGAGATCCAGGACAGGTGACAGTGCAGATGAAGACATAAGGCAGTCTGCTAGAGGATTCTCTTTTGCACACAGAAACCAGTCTTTTTGTTCTATTGGGACTTCAGCTGATTGGATGAGGCCTACCACATTATAGAGGGCAATCTGCTTACTTAAAGATCACCAATTTAAATGTTAATCTCATCCAAAAACCTACTCCAAGTTGACACACTGGTCATCACAGTAGATACATACCACATTCTGTTCATCTGTGGATGGACATTTGAGTTGCTTTTACCTTTTGGCTGCTATGAATAATGCTATGAACATAAGTGTACAAATACCTCTTTGAGTCCTTGCTTTCAATTATTTTGGATATAAATCCAGAAGTGGATTTACTGGATCATGTAGTAATCCAATGTTTAATTTTTTGAGGAACTGGCATAGTATTTTTCACAGCAGCTGCACCATTTTATATTCCCACATTCAGTGCACAAGGGTTCCAGTTTCTCTAATCTTTGCCAATGTTTGTTATTTTTTGCCTTTTTAAAATAACAATCATTCTAATAGCCATCTTACATAGGACTATCTTACTGTGGTTTTTATTCTCATTTTCTTAATGTTAGTGATGCTGAGCATCTTTTTTGTGTTCATTATCCACTTGTATATCTTCTTTGGGGAAGTGTCTATCCAAGATCTCCGACCATGTTTTAACCAGATTAATTTTTGTTATTGAGTTGAAGTTCTTTATATATTCTGAATATTAGTCCCTTATCAGATACATGATTTAAAATGTTTTCTCCAGTTTTGTGGATTTCCTTCTTGTTCTCTTGATAGTGTCCTTCAAAGCCCCAAAGCTTTTATTTTTGATGAAGTCGAATTTACCTAGTTTTTCTTTTGTCACCTGTACTTTGGTATCTTATATCTCATTCAAAAATGTCATAAAGCTTCCCCCTTATGTCTACTTCTAAAAGTTTTGTAGCATAGGGTCAGATGTTTAGAGCTTTAATCCATTTTGAGTTAATTTTTATATATGATATAAGTAAAGAGTTCAAATCTTGTTCTTTTGCATGTGAATATCCAGTTTTCCCAGGACCATATTTTGAAAAGACTCTTCTTTCCCAGGGTTGGGTTTTAGGAAGAAAACTCAGGAAGAAAATTAACCTGAGGTTAGGCTGAACCAATTTTCAATGGATAAAAGATCCCACTTCTGTATTACATCAGAAAACTGATTTATTGTTAATTGCTTTCCTCAGTCAAAAACAATCACATATATAATATAAATTAGTGCCAATTTTTTTTTAAATTTTTTTTCAACGTTTATTTATTTTTGGGACAGAGAGAGACAGAGCATGAACGCGGGAGGAGCAGAGAGAGAGGGAGACACAGAATCGGAAACAGGCTCCAGGCTCTGAGCCATCAGCCCAGAGCCTGATGCGGGGCTCGAACTCACGGACCGCGAGATCGTGACCTGGCTGAAGTCGGACGCTTAACCGACTGCGCCACCCAGGCGCCCCAAATTAGTGCCAATTTTATATCAGATATTATATTTATACTCCTGTCTTGTGCTAAAATAGCTATAGGTAATATTGTATGTGTTTTCCTAAATTATTATTACTATTTTGTACTTAAGTAAATACTTCTGACTGTTCTTTTTGTTACTTTTTAGATGATCTTATTTTAGCTCATTTTTTCAATTAATCTTTTTTGTATCAAATTCATTCTTTTAACTTCTCAAGGTCAATTAGAATAGTTTTCTCATTTAACTGGCATAACTGGTAGGAGTGAAACTCCTACCTTTAGATTATGTGCAAGTGAATTAATGGGTTATACTCCCTCTCCAGAGTCAGTAAGGAAGATGCTAAAGATGATTATTTTAAGAAATAGATAATCCCAATGAATGATGGATATACAAAAGCTCTCTAATGCTGATGATATTTAGTTCTAGCAAAAGCTTATTAAAGCCACTGGTCAAAAGTTGAAGTTTCCCCTGATGTGAGGATTGGAGAGGTGTGGATTCCTTAAGATTAATTAAATTTATTCCTTAGACATTTGTATCTCAATCTCACTTTAGGATATGGAGTTGAGCTAGTCTTATTACCAGATTTTTTCTGCTCAAAGACACCAGAATGATTGTGTTTGTTCCTGTAACTTTATCCTCACTGAACAAAATGACTTACCATATTGTTAATAATGGAGTCCCATCATAGTTAATAAAATAAATGACATCACAAGTGTCTTGCCTTTTGCTATGCTTATTGGTTCTAGTGTATTTGAAAACAGAGTGAAAAAAAAAGGCCTAAAATTGTGTACATTATTTCAGCTGCTTAACTTTTTAAAAACACATCCACTAAGTCCCTTCATAGAAATCTGCAAAGTTCATTTCAGTACAATCCACCTGCATTTATGATTTCAGAGTAATCATACTTTAAATAGTTAATAAAGGGTACATATAGCCAAGAAGTTTGAGAAGCATGTATGTGTATGAATCTAACTCTGCAATCCAATGAGAAGTGCAGTCATTAGAAATGGGGCAAGGTTCATCTGTTCAGGTTTTGAAAAATCTATCTAATATACAGAGCAACTTAAAATTATACAATGCAAATTAGAGTTGAAACTTGTATGTCAAACTCTTCATGGATGAAAACTGAAATATATTTTGGGGGTAGGGGTGTCCATATTCACAAAATTTCTATTATAGAGAGGAACCAGCAAATAAGAAATCATATGTGCACATATTTAAAAGTCAGCATTACTATATGCCAAATGAGTGTTTCAGAAACCTCAAAACTTTTTTTTAATTTTATTTTAAAACTTAACACAGAGAGTCAAAATCTTACTCTAAAATTTTAAGCAACATAAATACATGCATAAAAATAAGAGCCAGAAATATGCTACAGCTCTTCTGGAATCATGACACAGTAGCAAATAAATCAGATATATAGCTACATTAATTCGGGTTGCAGTGATTAACAGATTAAGTACATGAATATTATGTTATAAAATTACTGGCACAAAAATTAAGTATTTCAATAGTCAGAAGGGGATACAAGCTAATTTGCAACTCATAGTATTGAGTTTGGAATTAGCTTTATCATGAGAAAGCTATATGCACTAGAAAGGCAATGTAATATAATAAAATAGTGACACAGGGACTCCCTGACATAATAAATCAATGGAAGTGATAGGCACAGTGAGCATTTATTATAAAAGGCTTGTATCCACAAGAAAAGAGTTAAGCATACTCCAACAGTTTGTTAAATAAATAATAATTGTATATCAAGTTAAAAAAATCTGAATATGAGGTATAATCTTACATCTGATTCTAGCTTATCTAGGTTTGTTATTTCTATTGAAATGTTGAAATGCTCACAAATTTTAAGTGTATATTAATAGTTGAACTAGAAATTGGAGGACTTAATGGGGATTTAAAGTCAGATATATTTAAAAGCGGATAATTATCTATTTTATTTCTATTTAAACTAAATCAAAGGGAAGGTATGTGCACCATGACTCGCCCTAACAGCACCATACATTGTACATAGCTGACATTCAATAAACAAAATATATTAACTGAATGAATTAATTAAAAAACAGTGCTTCTTTTCTAACACAATTGTATAGCTTTAAGGTTAATGTAGAAATTAACATATATTCTTAATATCTGGCTAGCCCAGTAAAATAAGTATTATTAGAAAGAGTGAACGTCTCCCTTCATTTTTTTTTTTTTTTTTTTTTTTTTTTTTTTTTTTTTGCCTCACTCCCTTCATTCTCTTAAATCTTAACCCCTGCCATGCAATGGAGATAGAGTCTCATGTTTTGATTAATCTCTGTTAGCTGGCTATTTGACCTGAACTAGTATTAATTAAAAAGCAAATAGAAAGTAACCTGTTTGTTTTTACAAATGTTTTATAAACATTGTCCTGACGCTGGACAATGAGGAATACTCATAAGGTGACAGGAGTTGAAAAACAGCTGTGAGAGACAAGTAACATTTACTATTTAGCTCCATTTTTTGGTTACCCATCCCAGTTTAGAGTGGCAGCTTACCAGTGTTAAATAAGAACTTATCTACATGGAATTTTGGTTAGCAGTCTGAAGTCAGCATGCAGATGTGTTTGTCTGATGGAAAAACAGACAAGAAGAGGAAAGGAAAATAGAGTAAAGCCTCAAGATTCCCTCTTTTCTTTCTTCCTCTCTCATCCTTCTTGTAAATTTAGTCTAGTTCTCAACTTAAAGATCATCACCAAAAACATCTTGGATTTCTAGTCTGAGGTATAAAAGAAAAACACAAGTAACTTCTCTTGTTATAACAAGTTCAAATAAACCAAATACAATTAGACAATGATAGAAGATAATTTTGGACAATACTGGCACTGTGTAATTTTTCACAAATTTTGTCCCATGAAGTTCATCCTGAATTTCTTTCTGTGACAGCTATTTTTTTAAAGCAATGATTTCCAAAATGCAAGAAAGATCATAAAGTCACTTAGATCTGCTTAAAATATTTCTCCATCCTTCTTTCCTGGTTTCACTTATTTTATCAACCAGTCACGTTCAACACACTTATTTTCTACAGAAATATCTTAAGCGCTTATTTTTTTAAGTCTATTTATTTATTTTGAGAGAGAGAGAGAGAGCGAGAGAGAGTGTCCAAGCAGGGAAGGGGCAGAGAGAGAGAGAGAGAGAACCCCAAGCAGGCTCTGCACTGTCAGCACAGAGCCCAACGTGGAGCTCAAACCCATAAAATGTGAGATCGTGACCTGAGTCAAAATCAAATCTTAATCTACTGAGCCAGACAGGCACCCAGTAGCTTATTTCTCTAACCCAACCAACTAGTATTCATGATTGATAAAGGATTAACCTTTGAGTCTGTATCAAAATCTATGGCAAGTGAATAAAAATACATAATTATTCTTCAAATAGGAAATCTTTGTCTATATTCAAAATAAAAGGGGCAAACTAACAATCAGGAAAGTAAATTTGATGCACTTAGAGAATTTCAACTGTTAATATTTTAAATTTTGGAAAAATTTAGACCTTTGTTTTAAAATCCAACTAAGAGAGGTGCATCATTATTTAAAGGAATATTGATTAAAAAAGCTTTAATCACATGTTATGGAAATTGAAATGTGATACTTGGAATGGAGGAAAAACACTAGTCAATAATGCCAATTTAAATATTAGCATAAATTATAATATCTTTTATTTTGCTATTATATCCTGAATCACACATTCGTGAAGCACAATTTATCTTTATGGAGGAGTATGAATTTTCCTAAAATTACAATGCATGTGTTATGATGAATTCTGTCCTCCAGAGGGCAGTGCAGTACAAACTCAGAGGACACAGAGTGTATTAAAAAAAAAAAAAAAAAAAAAAAAAAAAACCAAAACCCTAAACACCAAAAAACCTAGACACCAAATGTTAACCAATTTCATTTTATTCCAGCAATGAGGAAAGCATAGCAAAATTTTTAGGATCTGCTATAATGCCGAAAGTCCTGGCTGTAAGGCAGAAAGTATTGCCAATTATCCTTCAATTACCCAATTATTTTGACCATGTATTATTCAATTCAATTTCATTAATGGAGATGGTTTTAAAAAATAAATTTATTGATTAAATTGATCTTCTATTAGTTGGATATATATCAGTAGATTTTATTTAAGAAGACAGTTGACATAAATAAGTTCTGAGACTCTGCAAAACTTTGCTTCAGGTTGTATGAGTTCCTTAAAAACAAATTATTCCTCTCTATTCCCCCAACACAATAGAAAGTACACACTTGATTTTATGAACTTATTTTTTTCCTGCTTATGGGTCACCAAAAACCTTTTCAAAGCTAAGAGTTAAATCTACTTACAGCAAATTATAAAAGCAAATATAATTTTATACCCTCAAAGATAGTTATTGCAAAACTAAAACCTTTGTACTACTACTGTTGGGACATATTTAACAAATGCCAAGTGATATTAAACTTCAAACTCTGAGCATCCTAGGTGAGAACATTAACCAAGTTCTGATATCATGCTAAAGAATTAACATACTTGCCAGATGCTTTATATACATTATCTTATTTGATCCTTACAACAGTCCCATGATTGGGTACTAGTACCTCCCCATTTTCTAGGTGAGGAAAATGAGTCATAAAATTATACAACACGGTTAATGTTTCATAGTTATTTGGTGGGAGAATTAGAAAGGAAATCCTGGGGGTACCTAGGTGGCTCAGTGGGTTAAGCATCTGACTTCAGTTCAGGTCATGATCTCAAGGTCCATAAGTTCAAGCCCCACTTTGGTCTCTGTGCTGAGAGCACAGAGCCTGGAGCCTGATTCAGATTCTGTGTCTCCTCTCTCTCTGCCCCTTCCCTACTCATGCTATGTCTCTCTCAAAAATAAACAAACATTAAAACAATTTTTAAAAAGAAAAGAAATCCTGATCTTCTAGTGTGAAGCAACCTTTTTTTCTGAGTATAGTTGACACACAACGTTACATTAGTTTTAGGTGTACTACAACATAGTGATTCAACTATGTTCACTCTAAGTATAGCTACCATCTGTCACCATATAATGCTATTGCAACATCATTGACTGTATCCTCTATGCTGTGCCTTTTATTCCAGTGACTTATTCATTCCATAACTAGAAAGCTATACCTCCCACTTCCCTTCACCATTTTGCCCACTGACATCCCCTTCCCTCTGGCAACCATCTAGTTTGTTCTCAGTATTTATAGAACTAATTCTGCTTTTTGTTTGTTTATTCATTTGTTTTCCTTTTTTAGATTTATACATATAAGTGAAATTATATGGTGTTTGCCTTTTTCACTCTGACTTTTTTCACTTAGCATAATACCATCTAGGTTTGTTCATGTTATTGCAAATGGCAAGATCTCATCCTTTTTTGGACGGTTGCATAATATGCACACATATATGTGTGTGTTGTGTTGTGTTGTGTGTGTGTGTGTGTGTGTGGGGTTATCCATTCATCTATTGATGGCACCTAGAATGCTTCCAAATATTGGCTATTGTAAATAATGCTGCAATAACATAGGGGTGCATATATCTTTTTGAATTGGGGCTATGCTTTTAACCCTTATGCTATTCTGTCTCTCAGTTTGGAGTATTAGTCTTATGGTGTGACTAATATTATACTCCAACCAGTTTTGGTAAGTCCAGTCAGATAAACTTTAATGAAGACATATCATTCTTAAGGTAAATGAGTCACATGTACTGTATCAATCTGTGTTCATAGAAATTTGTGTTTAACAGTGGTTCTCAGAGTGCCATCCCAGTTCACAACATCCTGGGAACTCATTAGAAAGACAATGTCTGGGGATGCCTGGGTGGCTCAGTCAGTTGGCTCAAACCCCAGCTGTCTATTCCCCTCTTGCCCCATATCTGGGAAAGCCATTAGGGAAGCCAAGATGTAACAAGTTCAAACTACTCAGCAATAATCCCTGTCCTCTAACTACCCCCTAAATATAATAAAAGTAAAACTAGTGTCTCACCTTACTCTGTCAAGTTATTTTCAGTGTGCTGGAGAGTCTACCCTGCTGTTCCCCGGAAAGTCCCATTATATGCAAAATAAATCTCTTCATACCCTCAGGGTGTGCAGCATTATCAACATAACATATTTAGACCAAATTTTGGGTGGGTTATTGATCCCCTTCCATTCCAGGCAACCACAGACCAGGTTTGAGATCTTTCTGATAGACTTCTCCAAATTCATTCATTTGCTACTTGTGAAACAGAAAGTTCACCTGAGATATATGGAAATTAAATTTTTGTTATTTTTTAATCCAATTATCTCCAAAAGTATGACAATACTATAAACTGGAAAGAATTAAAAATTTTAAGGCAGAGCTTATAACAAATATAATAATAAAAATATTTTATATATCTGATAATAAAAATATTTTATATACCTGATAAGGGGTTAATATCCAAAATATAGAAAGAACTCATATTTAGTACACACATACTTAACAATAATAAAAAAAATTTTTATAACAAAATGGACACAGGATCTGAATAGACATTTGTTCAAAGAAAACATATAGACGGCCAACGGGAACATGAAAAGATGTTCACCATAACTCATTATTAGGGAAATGCAATGTAAATTAAAACCAGAATGAATCCTCATACCTATTACAATGGGTATTATCAAACAGACAGGAAATAACAAGTGTTGAAGAAAATGTTGAGAAAAGGGAACCCTTGTACACTGTTGGTGGAAATGTAAATTGGTGCAGTCACTATGGAAAACATTATGGAGATTCCTCAAAAAATAAAATCTACCATATGATCCCGCTATTCCATTTTTGAGTATGTATTTGAAGAATATGCACACTAATTCAAAAATACATATACATTCATCTATTCATTGCAGCATTACTTACAATAGCCAAGATATGGAAACAACCTAACCATTGATGAATGGGTAAAGAGGAGATATCTCTGTATCTATCTATCTATCTAATCTAATCTAATCTAATCTATCTAATGAGTACTACTCACCAGTAAAGAAAAATGAAATCTTGCCAATTGTGACAACACTGATGGACCTTATGTGTATTATACTAAGCAAAATAAGTCAGATGGAGAAAGACAAATGCCATATGATTTCACTTATATGTGGAATCTAAAAATAAAAAAAAAAAATGAACAAACAAAATAATACAAAACAAACTCATAGAAGACACTGATGGTTACCAAATGGGAAGGGGATAGGGAGTCAGTGAAATAGGTACGTCAATAGGTAGGAAAGAGGGTCAATTTTATGGTTACGGATATAAGCAGACTATTGGTGGTGATCACTTTGTAATGCATACAGATATCAAATTATAATGTTATATACTAATTTATATGTTATGAAATTTATGTTACATTCCAATTTTAACTTCAATAATAAAAAAAGGATCAAAAATTTCTTTAAAGAAGCCTCACAAGAATCCATTTTCACAGCTCAATCTTCTAGTAAGCTTTAAATATTCTTTGATAGAAGGCTCCCATCCTAATTTGCCTCCATTTTCAGAGACCTACGTTGTGGAGAAGGACTTAGAAGACAGAGAACCAAAGTGAAGAATTCTTGCTGAAAGACTTTGAGCTTGAATCTAATCTCTGCATCTGACCATAGACTTAAATACAGGAACTAGAAGAGGAACGTGTTAAAGAATACCACAAGAATATTCAAATTCAGAATGTGGGAAATTTTACAGCACAAATGACCCAATTTATTCAGCAAACACTTGGCATTAAAAGGAGAGAGGGAATTGTTATCAATCAATATGTAGTATATACAGATAATGAAGTATTATTCTACCTTCAAAATGAAGGAACTCCTGCCATATGCAACAACATGGATGAGCCTTGAGGACATTATAACAAATGAAAAGAATCAGCCACAGAACAAATACTATATGATTCAACTGATAACAAGTATCTAATGAAGGGTAGAATATGCCACCCTGAAATATACTCATCGACATAAGGATTACTTATGATTATTTTGAGAAACAGCAAATACAGGAAGGAGAAGCTCTGAAAACAGAATAGAAGTTACCCTTTTTTAAGGGAAGTTTACATGTATAAAGCAAATCTCCATTTCTAAGGGTGTCTTCCTTCATGCCAAGGAAGAGCAGACTCTAAATCCCAGGAAAAATATATTTTTTTTTAATTTGTTTTTTAACGTTTATTTATTTTTTTGGGACAGAGAGAGACAGAGCATGAACGGGGGAGGGGCAGAGAGAGAGGGAGACACAGAATCAGAAACAGGGTCCAGGCTCCGAGCCATCAGCCCAGAGCCCGACGCGGGGCTCGAACTCACAGACCGCGAGATCGTGACCTGGCTGAAGTCGGACGCTTAACCAACTGCGCCACCCAGGCGCCCCCCAGGAAAAATATTTTTAATGGAGAAGGCATCAATCTAGATCTGCATAACAAATCTTACTTTTGTTTATATAATTTTCTTGGTAACCTCCAGGTTACCCATAACTGGGCTTCCTGTCCTTCGCCCATCCAATCCTTTTCTCCCAGTTTTCCTTTTTTTGTCTTTAGCAGAAGATAGTACTTAAGATGATGGATTAGGCTAACTCTGAAAATTACTTATTTTTCCCTGGGTCTCTCCCATGTATACATTAGGTACATATGTTAATAAACTTCTGTTCAATTTTCTATTGTTAATCTATCTTTTATGACAAGGGTATAAGCTAAAAACTCGGGAGGGTAAAGGGAAAATTATTATTCCTCCTCATACACTAAAAAAGTCAAAAACTGAGGGTAGAATAGTGGTTGGCAGAACTTAGTTCGGCAGGTGGGTGGGGATTACTATCCAGTAGGTATAAAGTTTCAGTAATGCAAGATGATTAAATTGTAGAGATCTGTTCATTGTACCTATAGTTAACAAAATGGTATTATATACTTAAAATTTTGTTGGGGCACCTGGGTGGCCCAGTCAGTTAAGCATCCAACTTCTGCTCAGGTCATGATCTCACTGTTTGTGAGTTTGAGCCCCTTGTCAGGCTCTGTGTTGACAGCTTGGAGCCTGGAGCCTGCTTCGGATTCTGTGCCTCCCTCTCTCTCTGCCCCTCTCCCACTTGCACTCCCTCTCTCTCTCTCTCTCTCTCTCAAAAATAAATAAACATTATTTTTTTTTAATTTTGTTAAATGAGATTTCATGTTAAGTGTTCTTACCACAACTTAATCTTTTTAAAATATATATATGTGTATATATATATATATATATATACACATATGTATATGTGTGTATATATATATATATATATATACACATATATATATTAAGGGGCACATTAAATAAATGCAATTTGCATCTTGCATGAATTTTTATTTAAACTAGCCAACTGTAAGAAGATAATTTTGAAACAACCAGGAAAAATTGAAAAGGGACTGAATATTAAATAATAAGAATTATTGTTGTCATAATGATATATTTTTAAAATCCTTATCTGTTAGAGATTCATAGTGAAGTACTCATAAATGAAATAACAGTATGGTGAGACTTGGCTTAACATATTCTATTCAAATAACAAAGAGAGATGAAGGATGTTGATCTTTTTTGAGGCTGAGTGATAAGTATGTGGATTTTTATCATTACCTACTTTTGAATATGTTTGAAAATGTCCATAATTAGAGATTAAACAAACAAATAAACAAAAGACCCCTGGTTGACAGAACTCTTTGTAAATATGGCAAACTTATTAAAGAATGAACTATAAGTATGAACTTTATCGAGAAAATGTTCTCAGTATATCATATCATTCCTAATGTCTAGTGAATTCAAATAATATGAAGGTGCAATAATTAAAAACTTAAAGTAGACTTATCTTTGTTCACAAGACAATGGAAATGAGCAAAACACACGGAGCTGATGTTAGTAAAGTAATAGTTTATTCCAAGTCACAGGAGTTGAGAATCTAGATGAGAAAGATGGTTAAATTCAAAATTAGAAGCCATTATTACCACAGGCAGTCTGCTTCTTCTCTAAAACCAAAAGGAGAAGGGGGGATGAAGAGAGGAGAAAAGGAAAGAGAAGCAGAAAAAAAAAAAAAAAAAAAGCTGGCATTACAAAGCCATCTGTTCATATCCCAAGCTGTTTACCTGGCTTTTTGCACTGCTTGTCAGAAAAGCATTTGTGTATTCCCACCATGGTGTGAGGGTCAGGCTACCCACCTGGTGTTAGTGACCCCATGGTTATTTGTCTTCTGTAGCTAAATTTTTAGCTCATATCAACTTGGGACTTGGAGAACTCGGCTATCCAGCCTCACTATCTAAGCCATCTAGCTCCTTAGGGAGACATCCCCTCTTCCATGTCTCAGGTCCGACTCTGGGGTTCTTGCTAATTCAGAACTGACAAAATATTGATTTACATGTTACTCATAAATAACTTAGCCAGTACATTTTATATGTTTACTGATATGCTTCAGTATTTTCTATACATCAGCCTGAATTTAAAGGGCTGAAACTAATTCTAGCCATACAAAATTTATTGTTCTTATAGTTGTTATTGTTTCTGTTGGCTTGACAGTTTCTTTTTTGGTGGGATGAATACTAATGGATATTGTCCAAGATAATGTTACTTTAAATCTAATTCCATGCTTTACTAAGTCTTATTAAAATAAATACCCATGGGTTTATTTCTTTGCCAATTCAATTCAGTGCTACTGCAAAGAGTACCTCATACACACCTAACTTGGTACTAAGTTAATAGGAGTAAGATTATTAAGACATGATCTCTCTTGAGAAGCTTATAGGTCATCTTCTTGGGATCAGGTTGATGGTGGGACATGGTAGAAAACAGCCATGTAAATGTTGGAGAAGAAGAATTTTACCTTCCCCTTCAAGGTTCTTCTCCCTGGTCTAAATGAAATTAGCACAAAACAGATTAACAGGAAAAAAGTCTAATTACGTGTGTATGGAGGCCCAATAATAAAATTCAGACCCAAGAAATGACCAAGGCATACAGTTTATATAAACTTTAGAGAAAATAAATCTGTGAAATATTGACAGGAGAAATAAAATTATGTTATGCAGCTTCAATTAGTAAGGAATTCTAAACAGAATTTGGACTGGGGTAGTAAATCAATAAAGGTAACAAAGTTTGTTCACATAGGTTTCTTTGGCCTTGAATTCCCTATCTTTGATGACAAGGATGACTCTCTATCATGTGGTACATGGTGGGTACTTTTCACATGTGAGATTTCTTTCCTACTTTCTGGAGACAAAGGAGGGTGAAAAATGTCCTGTTTACTTGGCTGTTTAAGTAGTCTTCAAATAATCAATATGCTAAAGTGGCATTTTTGGGGCAGCCTGCCCTGAGCCCCAACATAAACAAACAACTGTAGTAGAATACAAGAAGTATGTCCCAGGAATAGTGCAGATAATATATAAATAAATACACAAGATTTACAAGTATCAATGTATTATAAAGGTCCTATAACTTTTGGCAAATGAGGTAAAAAGAACAAATGTCCCAAAGCTTCAGAAGGCATACATTGTTCCCATAAATACATTTGAATAAAAAGTTACAGCTGCAATGTAGAATATGGTATCCACTGGCCATATGTGGCTATCTAAATTTAAATTAATTAAAATTACATAAAATAAAAAGATTAGTTTCTTATTGGCACTAGACATATTTGAAGTTCTTATAGCTTTATGCAGTTATTGGTTCCCTGTACTGAATAGCACAGGGAATTTCCATCATTGTACACAGTTCTGTTGGACAGCACCCGTTTACAGTGCCAAGATTTGTAACAGTTGCTCTCGGAGTCTAGTGTACATATGAATTACCTGGGTATCTTGTTTAAAGGTTAATTCTGATTAAGAAGGTCTGGAGTGGGACCTGAGATTCTGCATTGCTAACAAGCTCCAGGATGACACTGACATTGCTGGTACATGAACCATACTTTGAGTAGAAAGGGTCTACCTTCTTCCATTAGCACTAACAAAAATGTAATGTGCCAAAGGGACTGTTTCAGCCCTCCTTTGCTCTGAAGGAATATTTCTTTTGAGACATGGAAAAAGTTAGATGATTACCATGCTCTTAATAGAAAGAGTTTTTTCCTCTGAAGTCTTCAAGGTTATAGTCTACAATTCAATCATATCCACTATAAGGTCTAGAAGACCCTACATCTAAAAAAACTGTAGTCTTGAAACATAAAGTGTAACAAAAATATCTGTGCTTTAACTACACACAATCCATATCCTTCCCCTCTGATTCTTGGTATTCATGAATCTATAAACAAATCAAACAGGTCCCAAATCATTTTTAAATTAAATTAAATTGAAATTTACTTATCCATTTGTAAATAATTCTACTATATTTAACTACTGCTCTAATAATGCCACGTGCAGTTTTTTCTTTTGATTGATTCATTTCAAAGCTTTCCTTCTCTATGTATTTTTTCTAGTTATTATAACTATAAGGGATTTCACGAGAAAAAATAATTTAAACTTAAATAGGGGGCTCACTCTTGTTCCAATAAATAGGGTTGTTATTATTATTTAGGACAGCATGAAAAATGAAAATAGCCCTAATTCCTTGATACTAAAAGAATGTATGCCACTTCAATTCCTGTTCCCGTTTACTGTCTCATTAAATCCAACTGGGAAGTACCATTCCAATGTCAATTCAATACATCCCTTTCCCTAAAACAGATCAGGCATAATGTCAGTCCTCTATTTAGTATTTCAGTGCTGACATTGCTCTCTGGAAAATTCTTAATTACAGTTTGATGTTGTACATGAAATGTTGCCTCTAATCCCATGCAAAAACAAAAACAAAACAAAAAAACAAACAAAAACACACAAAAACAAAACAATATGATCAAAACTGGGAACCTTTTCATTCTTTTTTGTTTTACTTTGAAAGCATGTAAACATTTAACTCCTCCATAATCTCTTAGAGACATTCTAGTTTCCTCACATTGGGCCTCAATGACTTGACATTAACTTAAATAGCCCATGTAATACTATATGCCTAAGGAAAAATAGTTTTACTAACCATTGAATCACAGGGAATTTATAAAGTTGTATTATGTATTTCTCATGTCTACTGAAACTATCCAGATTAAAAAGCTAACACAAAAAGGAATCTTGTTTCCTACGAATACGCTTAAAAGATAATCCACTAGTCACTCTTTCAAATTGCTAACTGGCCAGTTAGAATCTTTCTGGTCCTATAATTTACTGATTTGGGCAGAATACTCTGAAGAGGAAAGAGTGAGTGTTCAGTTGAATAGCTAGACTGGGGAAGGTTAGGAAGTTTGCAGACCAAACTTCCTATGCTTATATTTGCCCACCTGAAACCATGGCACAAAGAGTTCCACTTTATTTGTTTCTGAACAGGCCATCTTAGTATGAAAATAAGGGGGAACAGTGATAAAGGGTGGCAAGGCATAATGGAAGAGAGACCAGAGGTGGTGGGGAGCAAGCAAGCAAGCAAGCAAGAAAACAAACAAAACTCCTTGAAAAGTATATCTTTGTAGGTGGAAAAAAAACAACAACCGAGAATCAAGTGACTTACTAAGTTAGGTTCCCTGAGTAGTATGGTTTTTGTTCTTGAGAATGGGTAGAAGAGAAGGTCTGAAATTGGTAGAATTCCCCTTCTCTACCTGTGTTTGCTTGCTGTTGTTTCAATGCATATTAATCATTTTGTAAAACAAATAATTCTTGAAAGAGTATAATTTTAAAAATGGTTGACTGTAATTTGTGATGCAGGGAGATGCTCTTGTCAAGTTGACTGACTCACTAAAGGAGGTAAGGGTTCTTTACAATAAATTGTTATCAGAAAGCAGAACATGCAACAAAATGCTTCCCTCCTTCAGTGAATGACCTGGTTTGACAACCAGAGAACATAGAACAAGTGTGGATCAACAATGACGATTTCCAGTATGATCTAATAATTTTCATATTAAGGGTACTTGTGAGCTACAATATTGATAATTTGGGGATTACAGTTGTCTTTTTTTTTTTTCCTTCAGAAATGCCAGCTAGTAGGTTTCATAGCTGGTTCTTCTATGCAACTTAGCATCTGCACATAGTTTTATTTGAAGAGTTTCTCACATTTCTACCTAGCCAAAAGGAATTTTCCTACTTATCTATCAAGGTGCTGCTTTACTTCCCCATTTCAGGAGTTTCATGATAAAGGAAAAGTTTACTTAGAAAACAAGGAGGGAGGCTCTCCATAGATATGATGAGATAGCCAAGATGTTTGGCTAAGATCCTGAAGCCAAAACCTATGTTTTTGAGAAAGATAAGAAAAGAGAAGAGTGGGTAAAAACCTTTTTCTTTATTGTTAGCAAAGGGCTTTAACCCAAATTCCCATATGTTGATAACTGGCTCAGATCACTTGAGAGATACCTGGTTTACATTTACTGATATGTGTTTTCAGTTCATTAACTTGTGCCTAAAAGACTTGAATGGTGATTTCTTTTTCTTGAGTGACAATCTGAATCTTGCCTAGCTTTCTCAAAACAGGCAGGAAGCCTCTCCCAAATAGGAAGTAGTAGCCTTAGTGTAATTTCACCTTACCTTACCAAGAGAGTGTAAAAAAATGTAATGAACAGTCATGTATAAATACTTTTGCGGATATACATTTTAACTTACTTAGGCAAACATCTAGAAATGGAGATGCTGGATCATATGGTAAGTATATATTTAATCTTTAAAAGATACTGCCAAACTGTTTTCTAAAGTCATTGTGCCATTTAATTAACCTCATCAGCAGTGTAGAGAGTTCCAATTGCTCCATATCTTCAACAACACTTGTTATATTAAGTGGTATTTGGCAACAGATGAATGATTAAACACATTTTGTATATTTATATAATGACAACTAGTCAGTAACAAAAGGAAATAATCTACTGAAACAAAACAACGTGGATATATCTAAAAAACATTCTGCTAGATGAAAGAACCCAGACACAAAGGGACACACAGTACATGATTCCGTATCTTTGACGTATTAAAACAGTCAGAACTAATCTATAGTAACAAAAAGCATATCACTGATTCTCTGAGGCAGAAGGTATGTGGTGCATGGAGGGGAGGGGATGACTGGAATGGAAGGGCACAAGGGAACTTGGGTTGTTAAAAATATTCTATATCTTGAATGATACAATAGTTACATAGGGACACACAAATGTCAAAATTTATCAAACTGTATATTTAAAAGCAGCATATTAATTTAAAAACATTATATCTCAAAAAAGTTTTTAAATATCTAAAGAAAATCAATCTAGATCTGAAAGTTAAAAATGAGAAGCCAAAAGAAAAAATAAGTGTCAGAAAAAAAATGCTTCATCTTGTAGCAGAGTGGGCCCCAAGGACTCTTGAACTTCCTGCTCCTCAAATGTGGTATGGGGAAGGGAAGCCTAAGCTGTCACCAAGCCAACTCTGTCAGCATTAGTTGACAAGATGGTTGCCTTTGGCTACTACGGTAGGGAAGGCTCTAAGAAGGGTAGGAGGGAAAACTACAAAATCAGCTTCCTCTAGTTCACACATTTGCTTTGTCTGAGCCTAGTGGCATTAAACACTTCCACTGCCATTGTTTGTTCTTTTTGGTTTTAAATATTTGAAAAGTTATGCTACTTGATTCCACACTGCTGTTTGCATTGTTTGGACTAATCACTTTAACCAGTATCTCTCCTTGGTCCTTTTTTTTTGTGTGTATGCAATTTCTCAATTTGTCTTTTGGGATATGACAAAAGATCCTTGAAAATGTCTCTGCCATTAGTATATTCAAATGTCTATTTTCCTAAGGTGCCAATAATGCAAATCTAGTAATATACATTTTTACTATGACTAAAAACAAAAATTAGGGCTTAAGATGAGGGAATTTACAGTTGCAGTCTTGAAATCATTCTTACCTTTAGCTAGAAAATATTGAGAAATATTTAGTTGTATACAGTTCAGAAATGCCTTTTCAGAAATACTCTTTCAGAAATAAATCTTTTTTAAATTTTTTTTTTCAACGTTTATTTATTTTTGGGACAGAGAGAGACAGAGCATGAACGGGGGAGGGGCAGAGAGAGAGGGAGACACAGAATTGGAAACAGGCTCCAGGCTCTGAGCCATCAGCCCAGAGCCCGACGCCGGGCTCGAACTCACGGACCGCGAGATCGTGACCTGGCTGAAGTCGACGCTTAACCGACTGCGCCACCCAGGCGCCCCTTTCAGAAATAAATCTTAATTGAATACAGAAAATGAAGTTAAACAGATTTATGTTTATTATATCAAGAAACAAGTATAAAATATTGACCATATATTTATATATTCACTAAAGAATACTATTTTCTGTGTCATTTGTGGTCTATTTACTCAAAGCACATGTGTGTATATGTATAAATATTCTTTTTGCATTTGTAAGTATCTAAATATGGACACATTTTCAACATAACATTATTTGGACTTATGATTATTTTCCAGTGTGCCTGAAAAATTACTTAAGATTAGAAAAAAACACTACTGATCCTTGTTCTCCTACTTCAGATTCTTAATTTTTCCTTGCATAATACTTGAAGTAATGAAGTGAAAGGAAGAATTATTTTAGTTTCAAGCTCACTCTATTCAAAGAGTTTTAAATATAAGAATATCTAATTATTAAAACTCATCTTTAATAACTCTATGTATATTTATATATATAAATCTTATAATTTTATATATAATATATATATCTCTTATAATTTTATATATTATATATATATATATATTTTATACCAGTTCTCATTTTTCTTAAATGACATATAAATATCAAGTGATTGTAGTGGTGCCTGGGTGGATCAGTGGGTTAAGTGTCTGATTCTTGATCTCAGCTCAGGACATGATCTCACAGTTCATGAAATCAAGCCCTGCATCAGGCTTTTTGTTGTCATGCAGAGTCTGCCTGGGATTCTCTCTCTCCCTCTCTCTCTCTCTTTCCCTCTCTCTCTCAAAATAAATAAACTTTAAAAAGTTTAACTTTATTATTTATCAATTATTTGCTAAATAAGGTGGTATTGCTTGCATTATTTATTTCTAGTTCTGTCATTTTTCTTGGAAAGTCTAAGACTTGAAGAAATTAAAAAAAAGAGAAATGGTGTATTTTCCCCCTCTACCCAAATACAACCCAATCCTGATGACCGCTTAATGTCGAACCTGTTTTATGTACATATTATTTAATTATTTGAGCTTTGTGGGGACATTGAAGAAGAAGAAAGAAGGAGGAAAATATAAAGACAACATATACCCACAAATAAAGAAAACTCTGAGTCAACCATCTTTGTGTAGATCAAAGAATAAGAAATTTACCACCTAGACATGTCATTAAACTACAATCATTAAGAAATAGAAGAATTGGAGGGAGAAGCCAAGATGGCAGAACAGCATAGAAGTTTTTTGTGTTTCGTGTCCATGAAATACAGCTAGACCAACACTAAACCATCCAGCACACCTAGAGAACTGATCTGAGGATTAACACAACAATCTGCACAACCTGAACCACAGAATTCAGCAGGTATGTGGCACGGAGAGGTGAACTTGAGGAGAGAGAAGCTGCAGTGGGCAGGGAGCCACTTTTGTGGGTGGAGAGAGGATGGAGACCAGGGGAAGAATACGGGAAAAGCACCCCTCCCCAAAAGCAGCTGGACAGAAAGTAGAAAATTGGAAACAGCCATAGGGACTAAACTAAAAAGGGAGAAAGGAGAGGGTTTAAATTCCATTAAGACTGTATACAAGGGGAGCACAGAGTCTGCAGCTCTGCAGCTTGATACCTGGAGATGCTCTGCTGGGAAGGGCAAATCCCCAGGAGTGGAGTGGGGTCCAGGAGGTTCTTGGGCCACATGGGAAAAAGCAGTTCCACTGTTGGAAGGACATTTGGTAGAGACTGTTGAGGCCACCTGGTCCCAGCAGACCCCAGAGAACGGCCACATTCGCTGGTGCTGGAACAAGTCGTTAAGGGTGAAGCCTGGTGTCAGATGTGTGTTGTGATTTTCCATAATCCCTGAAATGCTGCTGCTATACTTTTTCTCAAACTTTTTCTGGGGCTGGCTGGCACCTGGCCACAGTCTCAGGGCACTGGCAGCAGCAGGGTTCAGCAAGCGTTCCTGGGTACAGCCGACATTTGGCCATTGCTCGGTGAGACCCCCCTGCAGAGAGGCAGAAAAGGTCAAAGCCGCAGTCCTTCAGAAGTAAGGTGCGGGGGGTGGGGGGAAGAAGTAAGGGGCAAGGGAAAACAGCCACATCTGAGACAAAACTTGGGAAAGAGGTACTGACTGTGGCTTGGTCACGGACAGTGAAAAAGTGCGGAGTGGACAAAAGCTGAAGACAGAGGACAGGTGCACAATTGCTGATCAGGGAAAACAGAGTTCTGATACTAGAGATTGGGTAGCTGGGTGACGCCATTTTCACTGCTTCAGCGCATGCACATATGCACCTAGGAGCACCACAACACTCCACCCCAGTAGGCTAGCAGCTCCATCTAGTGGGGAACGGAGCAATTACACTAAGCCCCGCCCAACTGGGCCAACCTTGCTCTTGAAGAACACAGGTCTCACCACCTGCTTAGTTTATGGACTATAAAGCGCTTCATAGTCTGACTTCTGGGGAAAACGAAGTAATTTCAGTCCTATTTCAATCTGTTAGTAGGTCCATCTATTCGATTTTCTTTCTTTCTTTTTTTTCTCTTTTTCACTTCTTTTTTTTTCTTGAGTACAGAAAGAGAAAAAAATCATATTTTTAAAATTTTTATTAAAAATATTTTTCTTTAATTTTTTTCTACTACTCCCATCATTTCATTTTAGTCTACTTCAGTGTATTCAATTTTTCAAATTTCAAATGATCTCCTTTATTTTTCCTTTCCCCCTTTTTTCTCTAATCTATCAAATCACTTTCTATATCCAGACCAAAACACACCTAGGATCTAGCATCATTTATTTGATTTTTTTTGTGTGTGTGCATTTAATTTTTAATATTTTTTAATTTAAATTTTTTTTTTAATTTTTTTTCAACATTTTTATTTATTTTTGGGACAGAGAGAGACAGAGCATGAAGGGGCGAGGGGCAGAGAGAGAGGGAGACACAGAATCGGAAACAGGCTCCAGGCTCTGAGCCATCAGCCCAGAGCCCGACGCGGGGCTCGAACTCACGGACCGCGAGATCGTGACCTGGCTGAAGTCGGACGCTTAACCGACTGCGCCACCCAGGCGCCCCAATTTTAATTTTTTTAATTTTAAAATTTCTACCTTATTAATCCCTTTTCTCCCTTAAAAATGACTAAATGAAGGAATTCACCCCAAAAGAAAGAGCACGAAGAAACAACAGCCAGAGATTTAACCAACACAGATACAAGCAAGATGTCTGAACCAGAATTTAGAATCACGATAATAAGAATACTAGCTGCAGTTGAAAATAGATTAGAATCCCTTTCTGTGGAGGTAAAAGAATTAAAAACTAGTCACGATGAAATAAAAAATGCTATAACTGAGTTGCAATCACAGATGGATGCCTTGGCAGCAAGGATGGATGAGGGAGAACAGAGAATCAGTGATATACAGGACAAACTTATGGAGAATAATGAAGCAGAAAAAAAGAGGGAGATTAAGGCAAAAGAGCACGATTTAAGAATTAGTGAAATCAGTGACTCATTAAAAAGGAACAACATCAGAATCATAGGGGTCCCAGAAGAGGAAGAGGGAGAAATAGGGGTAGAAGGATTATATGAGCAAATCATAGTAGAAAACTTTCTTAACCTGGGGAAAGACACAGACATCAAAATCCAGGAAGCACAGAGGACCCCCATTATATACAACAAAAACCGACCATCAACAAGCATATCATAGTCAAATTCACAAAATGCTCAGGCAAGGAGAGAATCATGAAAGCAGCAATGGAAAAAAAGTCCCTAACCAAGAAGGAAAGACAGATCAGGTTTGCACCAGACCTATCCACAGAAACTTGGCAGGCCAGAAAAGAGTGGCAGGATATATTCAATGTGCTGAATCAGAAAAATATGCAGCCAAGAATCTATCCACGAAGGCTGTCATTCAAAACAGAAGGAGAGATAAAAAGTTTCCCAGACAGACAAAAATGAAAGGAATTTGTGACCACTAAACCAGCCCTGCAAGAAATTTTAAGGGGGACTCTCTCAGGGGAAAAAAGATGAAAATATAAATAAATAAATAAATAAATAAATAAATAAATAAATACAAAAGCAACAAAGATTATAAAGGACCAGATAACACCACCAGAAACTCCAACTCTACAAGCATCATAATGGCAATGAATTTATATCTTTCAGTACTCACTCTAAATGTCAATGGACTCAATGCCCCAATCAAAAGACATAGGGTAACAGAATGGATAAGAAAACAAGATCCATCTATATGCTGTTTACAAGAGACCCACTTTAGACCTAAAGACACCTTCAGATTGAAAATAAGGCGATGGAGAATCATCTATCATGCTAATGGTCAACAAAAGAAAGCTGGAGTAGCCATACTTATACCAGACAATCTAGACTTTAAAATAAAGACTGTATCAAGAGATGCAGAAAGGCATTATATCATAATCAAGGGGTCTATCCACCAAGAAGACCTAACAATTGTAAACATTTATGCACCAAATGTGAGGGCACCCAAATATATGAATCAATCAATCACAAACATAAAGAAACTCATTGATAGTAATACCATAATAGTAGGAGACTTCAACACCACACTCACAGCAATGGACAGATCATCTAGTCAAAAAATCAACAAGGAAACAATGGCTTTGAATGACACACTGGACCAGATGGACCTAACAGATATATACAGAACATTTCATCCTAAAGAAGCAGAATATACATTCTTCTCCAGAATATATTCTGGAACATTCCCCAGAATAGACCATATACTGGGACACAAATCAGGCCTAAGTAAGTACAAAAAGATCATGATCATACCGTGCATATTTTCAGACCACAACACTATGAAACTCGAAATCAACCACAAGAAAAAATTTGGAAAAGTAACAAATAATTGGAGACTGAAGAACATCCTACTAAAGAATGAATGGCCTAACCAACAAGTTACAGAGGAAATTAAAAAGTATATGGAAGCCAATGAAAATGATAACACCACAACCCAAAACCTCTGGGATGCAGCAAAGGCGGTCATAAGAGGAAAGTATATAGCAATCCAGGCCTTCCTAAAGAAGGAAGAAAGATCTCAGATACACAACCTAACCTTACACCTTAAGGAGCTGGAAAAAGAATGGCAAATAAAACCCTAAACCAGCAGAAGACAGGAAATCATAAAGATTAGAGCAGAAATTAACGCTATTGAAACAAACAAACAAAACAAAACAAAACAAAACAAAACAAAACAAAAAAACCCAGTAGAACAGATCAATGAAACCAGAAGCTGGTTCTTTGAGAGAATTAACAAAATTGATAAACCACTAGCCAGTTTGATAAAAAAGAAAAAGGAAAGGACCCAAATAAATAAAATCAAGAATGAAAGGGAGAGATCACAACCAACACTGCAGAAATAAAAACAATAATAAGAGAATATTATGAGCAATTATATGCCAATAAAATGGTTAGTCTGGAAGAAATGGAAAAATTCCTAGAAACATATATACTACCAAAACTGAAACAGGAAAAAATAGAAAATTTGAATAGACCCATAACCAGTAAGGAAATCAAATTATTAATCAAAAATCTGCCAAAAAACAAGAGTCCAGGGCCAGATGGCTTTCCAGGGGAATTCTATATACGAAACATTTAAGGAAGAGCTAACATCTATTCTCTTGAAGCTGTTTGAAAAAATAGAAGTGGAAGGAAAACTTCCAAACTCTTTCTATGAAACCAGCATTACCTTGATTCCAAAACCAGACAGAGACCACACTAAAATGGAGAACTATAGACCAATTTCCCTGATTAACAGGGATGCAAAAATCCTCAACAAGATATTAGCCAACCGGATCCAACAATACATTAAAAAAATTATTCAACACAACCAAGTGGCATTTACACCTGCAATGCAGGGCTGGTTCAATATCACAACTAATGTGATTCATCACATCCATAAAAGAAAGGACAAGAGCCATATGATCCTCTCAATAGATGAAGATAAAGCATTTGACCAAATACAGCATCCTTTCTTGATAAAAACCCTCAAGAAAGTAGGCATAGAAGGAGCATACGTCGAGATCATAAAAGCCATATATGAACGACCCAATGCTAATATCATCCTCAATGGGGAAAAACTGAGAGCTTTCCCCCTAAGGTCAGCAACAAGACAGGAATGTCCACTCTCACCGCTATTGGAAGTTTTAGCCTCTGCACTCAGACAACACAAAGAAATAAAAGGCATCCAAATCGGCCAGGAGGAGGTCAAACTTTCACTCTTCACAGATGACATGATACTCTATATGGAAAACCCAAAAGATTCCACCAAAAAACTGCTAGAATTGATTCATGAATTCAGCAAAGGTGCAGGATATAAAATCAACACACAGAAATCAGTTGTATACCTATACACCAACAATGAAGTGACAGAAAGAGAAATCAAGGAATCGATCCCATTTAGAGTTGCACCAAAACCCATAAAATACCTAGGAATAAATCTAACTAAAGAGGTGAAAAATCTATGCACTGAAAGCTATAGAAAGCTTATGAAAGGAATTGAAGAATATACAGAAAAATGGAAAAAGATTCCATGCTTCTGGATAGGAAGAACAAAGATTGTTAAAATGTCGATACTACCCAAAGCAATCTACATATTCAATGCAATCCCTATCAAAATAACACCAGCATTCTTCACAGAGCTAGAACAAATAATCCTAAAATTTGTACGGAACCAGAAAAGACCCCAAATAGCCAAAGCAATCTTGAAAAAGAAAACCAAAGCAGGAGGCATCACAATCCCAGACTTCAAGCTATACTACAAAGCTGGTATCATCAAGACAGTATGGTACTGGCACAAGAACAGACACTCAGTTCAATGGAACAGAATTGAGAACCCAGAAATGGACCCACAAATGTATGGCCAATTCATCTTTGGCAGAGCAGGAAAGAATATCCAGTGGAATAAAGACAGTCTCTTCAGCAAGTGGTGCTGGGAAAACTGGACAGCAACATGCAGAAGAATGAACCTGGACCACTTTCTTACACCATACACAAAAATAAACTCAAAATGGATGAAAGACCTCAATGTAAGACAGGAAGCCATTAAAATCCTTGAGGAGAAAGTAGGCAAAAACCTCTTTGATCTTGGCCACAGCAACTTCTTACTCAACACATCTCTGGAGGCAAGGGACACAAAAGCAAAAATGAATTACTGGGACCTCATCAAAATAAAAAGCTTTTGCACAGCAAAGGAAACAATCAGCAAAACTGAAAGGCAACTGACAGAATGGGAGCAGATATTTGCAAATGACATATCAGATAAAGGGTTTGTATCCAAAATCTATAAAGAACTTATCACTCAACACCCAAAAAACAAATAATCCAGTGAAGAAATGGACAAGAGACATGAATAGACACTTCTCCAAAGAAGACATCCAGATGGCCAACTGACACATGAAAAAATTCTCAACTTCACTCATCATCACGGATATACAAATCAAAACCACAATGAGATACCACCTTACACCTGTCAGAGGGGCTAACATTAACAACTCAGGCAACAACAGATGTTGGCAAGGATGCGGAGAAAGAGGATCTCTTTTGCATTGTTGGTGGGAATGCAAACTGGTGCAGTCACTCTGGAAAACAGTATGGAGATTCCTCAAAAAACTAAAAATAGAACTACCTTATGACCCAGCAATTGCACTACTAGGCATTTATCTAAGGGATACAGGTGTGCTCTTTCGAAGGGACACATGCACCCCCATGTTTATAGCAGCACTATCAACAATAGCCAAAGTACGGAAAGAGCCCAAATGTCCATCAATGGATGGATGAATGGATAAAGAAGAAGTGGTGTATATATATATATACACACACACACACACACACACACACACACACACACACAATGGAGTATTACTTGGTAATCAAAAAGAGTGAAATCTTGCCATTTGCAACCACGTGGATGGAACTGGAGGGTATTATGCTTTAAGTGAAATGAGTCAGACAGAGAAAGACAAAAATCATATGACTTCACTCATATGAAGACTTTAAGAGACAAAACAGATGAACATAAGGGAAGGGAAACAAAAATAATATAAAAACAAGGAGGGGGACAAAAAAGAGACTCATAAATATGGAGAACAAACTGAAGGTTACTGGAGGGGTGTGAGAGGGGGGATGGGCTAAATGGGTAAGGCGCATCAAGGAATCTACTCCTGAAATCATTGTTGCACTATATGCTAACTAATTTGGATGTAAGTTTAAAAAAATAAAAAATAAAATTAAAATAAAAAAGAAACAGAAGAATTGAGTTGGCACCTTGGAAGTCAGATTTCCTCAAGTTATAATTATTTTTTGGTTCCCAATTATGTATATTAGATTATTTATAACAGGTCAGCCAGGCAACAGTTTTGAAATAGCTGTCATTGTCATCAACATGTGTGATCTTGACAAGCATTCTAGGTGGCAAAACAGGACCGATGTAATACCTCAATGTTTTGAACAACAAGCGTGTAAGGTATGTGTTAGAGAAGTAGGTGCACGTGCTGAGAGTCTTACAGTCTCTCTATGAAGTGTATTCTGTTTTCTGGTTTTAAATGGAAGAAAATAAATATATCACAATATAATTTTTGCATATTCTTCAGTATTTAATATGACCTAAAATTAGTGAATAGATTAATGTTTTTTTTTAAGTTTTCTTCCTCCATTTAAACCATACAATTTAAGCATAAGGGTAATTTTAATCAATCTTTGCATATTTTTTAATTAGCTCATCCTTCTCTAATTATTACATTACCTGAGGTTCTCATTAAAGTCTTCCTGCTACTTATCTCTGCAGGACAGTGTCATAAGGAGGGTGAAGGACACTTAAAGGACTAAGGAGATAGTAATTTATAACTTATAATTTAATGTGACAAGCTGATATTTCATTTATTATTATAAAACCCTTTTGGAAATAAGGAAAACTCACATTAAAAAAAATACATATACTGGGGCGCCTGGGTGGCGCAGTCGGTTAAGCAGCCGACTTCAGCTCAGGTCACGATCTCATGATCTGTGAGTTCGAGCCCCACATCGGGCTCTGGGCTGATGGCTCAGAGCCTGGAGCCTGTTTCCGATTCTGTGTCTCCCTCTCTCTCTGCCCCTCCCCCGTTCATGCTCTGTCTCTCTCTGTCCCAAAAATAAATAAACGTTGAAAAAAAATTAAAAAAAAAATACATATACACTAGTAAGTGCCATATGTATTAGTAAGTAAATTTTAAAAATTGTAAGTTAATACTATTATAATTTGTATATTCCCAAACTCTTAAGCCTTAGTGAAGGGTAAGGGATACTCTTTGCTTAGTACTCAGCTAAATCCCCCAAGTCTCCATCTGTGTGATGCCAGAAGTCCAATGCTCTAGGTTCTGTATTTTATCAAATATTTGTTCACATTTCAGTATCACTGAAGTAGGATGTGTCTTACAGTCAATGGAATCTTGCAATCATTAATCATTGTCAGCCAGGCAACAGTTATAAGATCACTATCACTGTCACCACCCATGTGACTTTGGTAGATATTCCTGATGGCAAAAGTGGCCAATGTAACATGTGAACATTCTGAACATTTGAATGTAAGAACAATTTAAGGGAGGATCATAAGCTCTGTGTTTGGTACAAAATCTTTCTCATGAGTTCCACAGCATGATGAAGAAAGCACAGTTTCAAAACTACCATCGTTGTCCTGAAAGAAAATCCCCAGATCAATAGTAGAGCACTCTGAAGATATGCTGCATCACTAAGATGGTGGTGGAAAAAACAAGGTATAAATGACTCTGAGTTAAAAAACTGACTCAGAAGAGTCAGACTTATAAAAAAGAGATATAAAAATATAAAGAAGCTTTATTACTATCTTACTCATTTTATTTTCTTGTACCTTTATGTAGGTGCAGGAGTGATATGTAATAAAAATCTATGTTTAAATAAATCTAAAAGGGCTTTTCACTTAAGTATAAAATGAAAATATAAGTTATAAGAAAACTTTATAGGGTAGTTGGCAATATGCTTTTCTGTCTTTGTGGCACAAAAAATAATGGTGCACCTTAAAATGATGACATCTTAAATTCAAAGCAATATATTTCTAGGAATTTCAAAGGAGTCATTTCATACTGTACCAATTAGTACTGACTATTGCTTGTCATCTTTCTTTTTAAAATTGTTATTCAGTTTTTAAAAATAATTTATTGTCATGTTAGATAACATACAGGGTATACAGTGTGGTCTTGGCTTTGGGAGTAGATTCCCATGATTCATCACTTATATACAACACCCAGTGCTCATCACAAAAAGTGCCCTCCTCAATGCCCATCTCCCATTTTCTCTGTCCCCCCAACCCTCCACTCCCATCAACCCTCAGTCCATTCTCTGTATTTAAGAGTCTCTTATGATTTGCTTTCCTCTCTGTTTGTAACTTACTTTTCCTTCCCTTTCCCCCATGGTCTTCTGTTAAGTTTCTCAAATTCCAGATATGAGTGTAAACATATGATTATCTGTCTTTTTCTGACTGACTTATTTCACTTAGCAAAATACCTTCCAGTTCCACCCATGTTGTTGCAAATGGCATGATTTCATTCTTTTTCATCACTGAGTATTATCCCATTGTATATATAAACCACATTTTCTTTATCCATTCATCAGTTGATGGACATTTGGGCTCTTTCCATAATTTGTCTATTGTTGATAGTGCTGCTATAAACATTGGGGTACATGTGCCCCTGTGAATCAGCACTCCTGCATCTTTTGTATAAATTCCTAGTAGTGAATTTAGGACCTCCACACTGTTTTCCAGAGTGGCTGCACCGGTTTGCATTCCCACCAATAGTGCAAGCTCATCATCTTTCTAATGGTGCTAGCCTTCACATACATCATAGGGCCACTTCTCAAGGTCTGTGCCTCTTCCGTGGTGCTTTGTCACGTGGGACGCCAAAAGCAGTGTTGACATCAAGCCATGGCATTAAGAAACTTTTACTGGAACCTTGTGAATATGAGGGAAAATGTAAAGCCATACAAGAAATTTCAATTTGGAAAATTTGAGAGCATTGTGTTTAGAGTCCTTTGCCCAGATTCTCCACATAGAGGTCTTTTTTAGCTTTCTCCTAGGTTTTGCTTCTTGCCTTGGTTACAAGAAAGAAATACATTTAGCCTTACTGGAACCCTACTGATGTTTAAAAACCTTATTTAGTTTCCTCCCAGTTCAAAATAAAGGAGAGTAATTCTTTTGGAGAGTAATTACTATGGAGAGAATTAATTTTCTTATTGGCTAAAATTTCTCCCATCTAGTATAGCATTTTTGTTTTTATTTTTCATGACTAAAAAGTTTGTTAAAATGAGAGGTATGTGTTTCCCAAAATAAAAGACCATTATTGTGCTAAAGATAAAATTCTACTTCTACTAAAACAATAGAGAAAATCATGAGGCATCTTGTTAAAATAGCAGCTTGTTCCTGATATATAAAAAATTTGCTGGAAGAAAACATAACTAGAAAAAAGAAACTAAACTAAAATCTCAGACACCTGATGACTTGACTCTTGATGCTATATTTGTACTAAAAGCTTCATAACACAAACAAATAGGTATTAACACATATTGATATCCTATGAAGCCGCAAGGGAGTGAAACAGATTTATAAATGGAAGTTGGTGAGACTGCAGCACAAACTCCACTCCCAAAGTCTTCAGAATGAAATAAATGAATGTTAGGCAGAATCACGAATTATTCAACATTATTAATAAATACTATAAATGAAATATAAAATATAAGCTACAAAGCAGCAGTTTTCAATCTTTAGTGCATCAAGCTTTAGAGATAAAACCTTCTCTCCCAAGGAGACTGTTAAAAACTAGAGAATTCTAGATCCTACCTCATAATTATTCTGTGTTAGTAGGTCCAAAGAAGGTCTATAAATTTGCATATTTTGCTTACAAAAACATCAGGTGATTCTGATGCAAATAGTTCAAGGCATTATATTAAAGAAAAAACACTGCTATGAAGCCTATATCTCAAATAAGAAAACCAAAATCCAGTAGCATGCCACAAATGGTTTGACCATTTGCCTGGATATGTGAATACATAGTCCAACAATTAGAAGATTTATGAAAAAAACAATTTATAAAACTTTTGGGCACCTAAATATCCTTAATATTTAGTGATCTTCAGAGAGAAAAAAACCTCAGTACAATAATTTAATTACATTGCTTGGGAAATGTCAGTTATTTAAAATACATGTAAGCAGGGGCGCCTGGATGACTTAGTCAGTTAAGCCTCTGACTTCGGCTCAGGTCACGATCTCATAGCTTTTGAGTTTGAGCCCCACATTGGGCTCTGTGCTGACAGCTCGGAGCCTGGAGCCCGCTTCGGATTCTGTGTCTCCCTCTCTCTCTCTCTGCCCCTCCCCTGCTCACACTCTGCCTCTCTCTCTAAAAAAACAAATACACATTAAAAAAATACATGTAAACAGAACATCAATTTTGGTTTATACATTAAATTTGGTGTTCAGTGGAAACTGAATTTCAATAATTATTATCATTAGAAAACTGGAACATTGTAGAATTGGCTTCTCACAATTAACAGGTCATGTTTGATGCATATAGATAATGTCATTAATATATAGTGTGTTCTGAGGAATTGCATGTTTTTAACATTGAAAGGTATGTGCTACCATAAAAAATATGTTAAAAATTGTATATATCTTTTTTTTTTAATGTTTATTTTTTATTTTTGAGACAGAGAGAGACAGAGCATGAACGGGGGAGGGGCAGAGAGAGAGGGAGACACAGAATCGGAAGCAGGCTCCAGGCTCTGAGCCATCAGTCCAGAGCCCGATGCGGGGCTCGAACTCACAGACTGCGAGATCATGACCTGAGCCGAAGTCGGACGCTTAACCGACTGAGCCACCCAGGAGCCCCAAGAATTGTATATATCTTTTTATCCATTTATGTAATAAATAAACAATTCCATAATTATTTAATGTTTCCAGATAAAAGAGTAAGGTATACTATTTTATTCAAAATTATGGGGTACCTGGGTGGCTCAGGCGGTTAAGCGTCCGACTTTGGCCCGGGTCATGATCTCACAGTTCGTGAGTTCGAGCCCTGTGTCGGGCTCTATGCTGACAGCTTGGAGCCTGGAGGCTGCTTCGGATTCTGTGTCTCCCTCTCTCTTTGCCCCTCCCCAGTTCATGCTAGCATTCTGTCTCTGTCAAAAATAAATAAACTTTAAAAAAATTAAAAAAAACTTCACAATTATATTTAAAAATTTCTTTTCTCAGTTCCGCATCAATATCAGTTTCCATATTTATTCACCAGGCATCAATTAGCCCCTTCTATGTGCAAGACTCTGTGGGAGAACCTATAATGGATAAAATATCTTTGCTTATAATATAGTAGAAAAGAGAGGAATTTCAACATATAGAACAGATATTATGCTTGGCTTCTATAGTTTCTTTTTCTTATTTCCTTACATATAAGAAGTATAATTTATAGAACATGAATTTGAAATTAGGAATCAATTAACCTTTTAGTCTCTCTATTACTTTATCTGTAAAACTGGAAAAGTATTACCTACTTCATAAGGTTTTTTGAGAATAAATGAGACAATGCATGTGGCTCATAGTACTATTGTTCCCATTATTGTGTTGACTATTATTACTTTTAGGTTCACAGGATATTTTGTGTTTTTATATTAAATGCCAAGATTTAGGACTGCAATCATCTCTGGAGGAAATATGTGCAGTCTCTGGAAAATTATTCTTAGATTTCGAGAGGGTCAGTACAAAGTGGATTAATGAGTTGAGACATGAACAGACTTCTGAAGTACAGTCTTTATTTTATTTTATTTTTTTAACGTTTATTTATTTTTGAGACAGAGAGAGACAGAGAATGAATGGGGGAGGGTCAGAGAGAGGGAGACACAGAATCTGAAACAGGCTCCAGGCTCTGAGCTGTCAGCACAGAGGCTGAAGTGGGGCTCAAACTCACGGACCGTGAGATCATGACCTGAGCCAAAGTTGGCCACTCAACCAACTGAGCACCCAGGCGCCCCCAAAGTAGTCTTTAAAAGGGAAATCTTAATATGTGCATTGAACTGTGTCACTGTGAAAAATGGCACAGTATCAAAATAAATTCATTGCCCATGGGTTCATCAGTTTTGTTTAGCATTAACCAAACTTGCGGAGTTAATTTCTCTGTGCTGAGCCACTGTATTAAACTTCTAACCAATGCGCATTTTATAAAATGGAGTCTTAAAATAAATTATTCAGATTTCTGACTGATGGATATAGTATACCCTGATTAAAATACAAGAAATAATTTCTGAGTGTTAGCTTATTTGATATTACTTTTATATAGCAAGAGGAATCACGTGGATTATAAATTATAACTTCATCCTCATTTCTTAAGATACAGAATTGAAAGACAACTAATAATAAGTCAGTATCAATGTTTTGGGAGACAACCTCTGGAAACTGTTGTCTGTAACCATTTCAGCTCCCACATTGGATTCCTATTAAGGACAACCCAGGTGTTTGTTGTTTCCCAAATGTTACACTGCTTCATAAATATTTCTTTTTCCTTTTTTAATTTTTTAAAATTTTAGTTCCAGGATATATAGCTAACCTACAGTGTTATATTAGTTTCAGGTACACAATATATGATTCAACAATTCTATGTATTTACTCAGTGCTCATCAAGATACGTGAAACCTTTTTTTTAAATGCTTATTTTTGAGAGAGAGAGAGAGAGACAGAGCACGAGTGAGGGAAGAGCAGAGAGAGAGGGTGACACAGAATCCGAAGCAGGCACAGGCCCTGAGCTGTCAAGCAGAGCCTGATGTGGGGCTTGAACTCACGAACTGCAAGATCATGACCTGAACAGAAGTCGGAAGCCTAACCAACGGAGCCACCCAGGCACCCCTAAGCTTTTAAGTATTTTAACTATGGTATCAAATATTTATATACTCATGCCCTCCCCCAAGGTGGATCCTTTTAAATCTCTTCTTTGGGAATATGGGCCTTATAACTGTGGATGTTTATATTTGGGCTGTTATTAACAGGACCTAATTCCTGTATGAGTCCAAAAGCAACTGAGAGGGTCAGCATAAAAATAATTGATTGGTTTATTGTGATAATAACTGTGCAGTTGACAGAAATAGAGAAACCAGGAAAGAGAACTGATGGTGGGGAGAAGATGGCAAAGGGGTTAAATGTAATGATTAGTAGCTGACTGGATTTAGCAGCAATGCTTAAGGAGGACAGACTGGAGTTTGGGACAAATTGCATTAAACAAGGCATCCAGCATTTAGCTAAGCTACTCCATGATATTGCTGCCTTGGCATCCATTTTGTTTAGCCAAGTGACCTTCAGGGGCCTTAAACCAATACCAGCTCTTCATGCAAGCACATCCCCTGATAACAGCCCCAGAGTCGCAAGCAAAGGTAAATTCTGGGTTTACTTTCTCAACAGTTCGTATGGCCATCAGCCTTCTGTGCTTCCCAGGGCCTTGCCCTTGTGTGCCCCTTAGATAAAACCTCTGTGGAGCTTACCGAAGTACTCTATCCACAGACCCTAATAAAGGCATGTGCTCCGGGTCCTACTCTGTGTCTGCACTCTGTCTTGACCTCCCTGTGTGGCCCCCCTGCACTTCCTCCAAAATGTGTAATAATGAACTTCTCTATTTCAGGTTCTCTTGCAGTCTGTTGTTGAAACTTGACTCACTATATGGCACCTTGTGCTCCACCTAACAAGTGTTAATTTAACAAAGTCATAACACAAGGTAAGGCTTTTTACCATTTTAAGAATCTTCCAGAATATATTCTGGAATATATCTACCTTGATCTATTCTACTACGTGTATTTATACCATAGTCATTAAACTTCATCTGTCTGAGTTTCAATAAATTTTCCTTAATATTTAACTCAAAGGCCATGATCTCTGACACCAGCAACACTGCTGTTGTACCAGACAGAAGTATAATGTTCTTGGCAGTTAATATTTTATCTTTTCCCAAAGTTTTATTTAATAATACTCTTCACTTTGGATCGGAATTAAAACTTCTTAAATTTTTTTCCAACCTAACAATTCAGTTATTAAAGAAATTTACAATTCTATGGCACAGTGGAATGTAACTCTATCCTAAATACATACACACACACATACATACATACATACATACATACATAAAACACTTTCTCCTTTTTTATATTTAGGCCCACTTCATGTCTGCTCCATTGCTCCCGAATTCCTTGGGGTTGTTCCAAGGTTGTAAGAGGAGACTTGCTGATGAGTGCACAATGCAATTATACTGTAACCACACATCTGCCCTCCCACTGCCTGAAAAGCAGACAAGGAGGAATGTCAAGAATATGCATAAGAGAGTTCAACTCATCATTCATGTACCTAGAAATATAAAGTTCCATATATACAGCATTACAGAGCTCATGTAAATAAATACCTATAACAGGGTTACAAAACAAACAAACAAAACAGCAAAACAAAACAAAACAACACAACACAGGAATTCATGTCATTTGAGAGGAGTTAAAGGACATTGCTGCTCCCAGCAGCTCCCAGCTCCTTCAACCCCTCCCTTGATTTTGCTGATTTGATGGATACGGTAGAGAGAAAATTAAAAGAACACTACAGTTGGAATTGCTTTATATTGGAAAAGGCATGGAGGTACCACTGGGAGAGAGAAGAGTGAGAGGGTGGGAGGACAGACATCAAAGAATGGGTGGAGTAGAGAGAGTATGCCCGACTGCAAGCATGAGAGGAAGAGAGCAAAAGAAGAAACTGGAGCTGCCAAGGGAAATGGAATTTGGGGGGAGAGAAATGCATAGAGTATATTTCGTGAAATTTTGGCTGCATTTTTGTGTTATGCTCTCTCTTGTTTCTTCCTTGTTAAGACATTTTAGCGAAGACTTCTTATTCAAAATAGAAATACTTTCCAAGATTTTGTAATTTGGTTTGTGATTTTTTAAAAGTGCAATGAAAAGGGCCCTAAAGCAAGACCATAACACTCAGGTATTTTTAAGCTATGTCAGAAACAGGTATTTTTTAAGTAGACCTTAAGATAATCCAAAAGCTAAGTTAGGAACTTGTTTTTTCCATCAGAAGTGTAAATCTAATGAAGTAGGATAATTAGGGAGAGGGACTCACCCCCTAGGTGGCTTCTTGGTTCTTAGTGATCAATCAGCTGGACTTTGGCTAGTCACGTCTGACAGTTCAGATTACTAGTAGGTCTCCTCAGAATTATTACCTTGAGTCATTGAATTCTTGAGATATACTGGCATATAATGAACACATGTAAGCTGATATATAAATCTTTGCAGGTTATACACATTATTAAGAGGGTGTAAAGTTTATTTTGGAGTTTCTCCTGTAAGGCAATACTCAATTTATCAAAGTTTATTTCCCTAATACTCCAGTCAAAACAAAGAGGAATACACAAAACTGAACAGATTTACTGCCCTATTTCTAAATTGTTATTAAATATTTCTCATAACACAAGTAACACACATTTGTTGTGTAAAATCAAAAATTCCAGGTAAGGAAAAAAACAACAAAAAATAGTTGCTCTTAACATTTTGGTATATATATATAACTTAGATAGGCATTGCTGCTTTGTTTCTTTAAAATATTATTATTTATACATTATTAATAACATGATTTTACATCAAGGAAGATAAATTTGTATCACTGTTTTTAATTATATGACTGGATCATAATTTATTACTAAAGTGGGATATTTAGGTTGTTTCTCTTTTCCATACCCCACATGTTATGGAATTCTGTCTTCTTTTGGATTTCTCTAGAAGAAAACTCTGGATTTAAGGGCAATTAATTTATTTGGGTGCTGCAGCACAGTAGGAATTTAGTCAGGACGTAAGAGCCACTAATAAATGGTATGTAACAAACCAAATACTACTGTAGTCTACTGGAGCTTAAATACACTCCACTGCATTTTGGAAGTTAGTGTAGAAATGGGCCAGAGTGATATTTAACCTGAAGAGTGAAGAAGCAGAAGAATCTCTATACCAAATCCAGATGATCATCAACTGAGGACTATTCCCAAAAAGAGGAACTCATTAATCCCATGCCCTTTCCAACCTACTTCAGGGCTTCCCTGACAGAAACAGTTCTCAGGCAAAGAAATACAGTCCTGGATGATATAAGTCAAGCCAGAGTGTACATAAATGGTAACAGTGCAAAGACAGGAGCACAGTATCAGAAGCATCTGTGACAGTCAACATCTCATAATACAAAGATGCACTCATGTGACACATTCATTTCATTCTATCCTGTCATGGATTATCTAATTTGGTGGCCAGTCACAATTCTTGAATAAAGAATGCAACAAGGAGGCCAGTGGTACAATTTATGGTCCTCACCACTACAACTGGACCTGAGACCACAATTGATATTCATTATCTCTGTCCTCAACTTCCCATTCTAGAATCTCTTCATTCTTGGCCAACACTTTCACTGATCCAGGGGGTTAACCAAAATCTTCATCTCTGAGGGTTTGGGAGTCCTTAAATTTTATGCTTTAACAGAGTCATGGCTACTATCGTTGACCATTTACTGTTATTACTGGGTATACAAGCAACAAGAGGCACTTTAGTGAATCCCCTGAGTTCCAAACATACTCCTACCTGCTCTTATTATGTAGTAGTAACCCTATCTCCCCAGTATAGTTAGAGTCAGTTTCTCCTTCCAGCATAGTAACTCCTTTCTTTGCCTGTTAGTCTTTTTGGACAAGGAACCTAAAATGACTAGGTGGCATCTGTAACTTTAAGTTTGGTGGAGTTTATTTCTTTTCTTGGTAGAAGTTTTCCCCAATTCCTCCTCTGAAAACCAGAACGTCTAGCCCAGAATAGCACAAATTTAAGGGGATGAAAGTAAAAATTCCTCCAGTGGGTCACTGAGCAATATAGTAGGAGATTCCACTGTCATTTTAACCCTTTTGTCTCAAGATCTGTATATTTTATCAGTTAGGGACATAGTACCCGTAATGGTTCAAAGTATATACTATATCCTGAAGTCTCCTCAATATCCCAGAGTATTATTACTAGGCTGGTACCACTTAAATACTTATCAGGCCAGCAGTTTCAAGGCAATGAAATATATGAAAGAAATAGTGAATATCATATGCTTACTGTTGTATCTCCTTTGCCTTAAGAGAGGTTCCTTGGTACTAGGCAATATATTGTGGGTTCATACATTGATAAATTAGACACTCCGAGCCATTTTGAGTAGTGGTGATGGCCAGGGAAAGAAAGGTACATTGATTCTCAGAAAACATAAAACCCAGTAAGGGAGAATTGCTGCCTTCTTAAGAATAGAAGTGGTCCAAGAAAACCAAAACTGGAAGCATCACAATTCTGGATTTCAATTTATATTACAAAGCTGTAATCATCATGACAATATGGTACTGGCATGAAAACAGACATATAGATCAATGGAACATAAATGAGAACCCAGAAATGGATCCACAAATGTATGACCAACTAATCTTCAATAAAACATTGTAATGGGAAAAAAGACAGTCTTTTCAGCAAATGGTGCTGGGAAAACTGGACAGCTACATGCAGAAGAATGAAACTGGACCACTTTATTACACCATACACAAATATAAATTCAAAACGGATGAAATCTCTAAATGTAAGACAGGAAAACATCAAAATTCTACAGGAGAAAATAGGCAACAACCTTTTTCACCTTGGTCACAACAACTTCTAAAAATTTTTTAATGTTTTATTTATTTTTGAGAGAGACAGAGACAGAATGAGAGTGGGTTAGGGGCAGAGACAGAGGGAGACACAGAATCTGAAGCAGGCTCCAGGCTCTGAGCCGTCAGCACAGAACACAATGTGGGGCTCGAACTCACAGAGCTGTGAGATCATGACCTGAGCCAAAGTCAGATGCTCAACTGACTGAGCCACCCAGGTGCCCCCACAACAACTTCTTACTAGACGTGTCTCAGGAGACAAGGGAAAGAAAAACAAAATGAACTATTGGGACCCCATCAAGTTAAAAAGCTTCTGCACAGGAAATGAAACAATCAACAAAACTAAAAGGCAACCAACAGGATGGGAGAATATAGTTACAAATGACATATTGAATAAAGGGTTAGTATCCAAAATATATAAAGAATTTATCAAACTTAACACCTCAAAAACAAATAATCCAGTGAAGAAATGGGCAGAAGACATGAACTGACACTTTTCCAAAGACATCCAAGAAGGTTAACAGACACATGAAAAGACGCTTAACATCACTCATCATCAGGGAAATACAAATCAAAACCATAGTGAGATACCACCTCATACCAGTCAGAATGGCTAAAATTAAGAATTCAGGAAACAAAATAAGTTGCTGAGGATGTGGAGAAAAGGGAACTCTTTTGCAGTGTTGGTGGGAATGCAAAATGGTGCAGCCACTCTGGAAAACAGTATGGAAGTTATTCAGTAAGTTAAAAACAGAACTACCATACGACTCATCAATTGCACTATTAAGTATTTATCCAAAGAATACAAAAATGTCGATTTGAAGGGGCACATGCACCCCAATATTTATAGCAGCACTATCAACAGTAGCCAAATTATGGAAAGAGCCCAAATGTCCATCAACTGATGAATGGATAAAGAAGATGTGGTGTGTCTGTGTGTGTGTGTGTGTGTTCCATACACACACACACACACACACACACACACACACACAATGGGATATTCTACTCAGTGATCAAAAAGAATGAAATCTTGCTATTTGCAACAACATGGATAGAACTAGAGTGTATTATGCTAAGAGACATAAGTCAGTCAGAGAAAGACAAATACCATATGATTTCACTCATATGTGGAATTTAAGAAACACAACAGATGAACATAGGGGAAGGAAAGGAAAAAATAAAATAAAAACAGAGAGGGAGGTAAACCGTAAGAGACTCTTACATACAGAGAACAAAAACAGGTTTGCTGGAAAGGCGGTGGATGGAGGGATGGGCTAAGAGGGTGATGGGCATTAAGGAGGGCACTTGTTGGGATGAGCACTGGGTGTTATATATAAGTGATGAATTACTGGGTTCTACTTCTGAAACTACTGTTACACTCTTAGTTAACTAACTTGAATTAAAAAAAAAAAAAAAGAATAGAAGGGTCCAGAATAATCATCTAATAGCTGGATGATCTCATTGAAAAATGTTATCTTATTTACAGTTCAGCATTGGTATCTAATGAAGATAAACTGGATGTTAAGCAATCGCAATAGCTAGGTCACGCTTGCTGAAAATAAGCCCATGCTTTAGGGCCTGTGCATAGTATTCATCCTCAACATCATTGTGTAAGCACTAGGCAGCTGTAGACAACAAGCTAGCTGACCTCTACTTAATAAGTCATCCTATCCAACTCATTTGGTGTTTCTACTGAGTCCCTACAATCCACACACTTTGAATTTACTCCCATAGCTCTAGCTAAATGCTTTTTAAGCTCACTCCAGACCCCAACAGACCAATCAAGTCATTCATCTCACCTCAGGCTACTTCTACATTCATACAAAGATGATGACCAAAATACATTGGTTGAGGCCATGCCTACTTAGAGGATGTTTCTGCCACTGTTGTCTTTAAGAGCCAATCTGATTGAGGCTATAGCGTGTAGCAGTGCTACATATCTGGTTCTTCATCTCATCCAGCTTTTCTGTTAACTCATTAAGTATAGTTAAAGCGGCAGTTTTAAAGTCTTTGTTACTTCTAACCTCTGACTTTGTTTACTTGATCATTTTTCTGTTAACTGCTTTTTCCTCTTGGGTACAAGGTACTACGAGTTTGGAATGCTTATTGTAATTTGGCTTGCAAAGTTCATTTAGTTAGTAAGTTTATTTATTTCAGTTTACAAACTCCAGTTGCATCTGTCCAAGTGTTGAAGATGGAGAATTAAAAGTTTACAAAAGTTGCTCACCAGTATGTCTTCATTTATAGTTTCATCAAAATATTAAAATTTTAGTTGCTTACTAAAATTTTAGAAAGACATTGTATACTAAAGTCAGAAAATGTGGTTCTAGTTCTTGCTCTGAACTTTAATAGTAACGATACCTTTCCCAAGTCTTTTAGCTAGGCAGAATCTCAGATTTCTCATTGCTAAAACTGGACATTTTATTCATTTCTTAGAGTTGTTTTGAGGGTAAATAGCTCTAAGATGGAAAAGTACTTCGTAGTGTGATTTCTTACATGGTAGGTGTTCATTAATATTAACCAAATTTGTATTAGGCGAATCCCAATCACAACACTACTTAACCTGCAATAATGTCATAACGAAACTGAATTTCATATGTAATTATTGAAAAATTGGGGAGTTTTAACAATATTTTCAATTAACTTAAACTAAAAAATTAATATTAAAATATTTCCCTTTTTCTAGTTGTTATAATTTTTATATTAAAAATGCAAATATTTTACAGTAACTTTTAATTAAAAATGAGGCATACTTTATTTCTTTGGTTAACAATCTATTACAAAAATGACCAAAAATGGTTCATTTATTTTTAAACTTCTGCTGCATTTCCAACTATAAACCACAAGTTGAAAATATTGAGCAATATTTTTCAGAAGAAAATTTATTTTTTTTAAACATTTGTGTCTATTTTAATCTAATTTTTCTCTTTTGCTGTATTGATTTGCAATTGAGAATCAGTGGTTCCCGGTGCTATAGAGGACTATGTAAATTATTTCCTGGCAGGCCTTGGTAGCACATATGCTTCTTCTAAGAATAACTAAGAAGCAATCTGCTGATGAATATAGTTTATATCCTTGCATCCAAGTCCTTCAGGAACATTCAATATCTGTGCCACCTAAATAGAACAAATACTCTGACTCCCAGCTACTCATTCTCGTTTCTCTTATATGCCATTAAAAATCTGTAGGACGTAGGTGTATTTAAAATAAAAATTAGGGGCGCCTGGGTGGCGCAGTCGGTTAAGCGTCCGACTTCAGTCAGGTCACGATCTCGTGGTCCGTGAGTTCGAGCCCCGCGTCAGGCTCTGGGCTGATGGCTCAGAGCCTGGAGCCTGTTTCCGATTCTGTGTCTCCTTCTCTCTCTGCCCCTCCCCTGTTCATGCTCTGTCTCTCTCTGTCCCAAATAAATAAATAAACGTTGAAAAAAAAATTAAAAAAAAAGAAAAATAAATTACTTATATTTGTTTTGTACAATACAATAATTTTAAACCAAGTATGAGTGGTTTTTAAATATCCACAGAGAAATTAACTTAATCTTAACAATAAAACTTAATGGTAAAGCTACTAAAATTTTCTGTTCATTAAATTAAACAAAAATGAATGAAAATATTACCCTATAAAGCTGAAAGAATACCAGCTAACTTCACCTTGAATATTATCTTAATTTATGTTCATCATAGCAATGGAAATCATAACTTTAAGAAGAAAATGTTTTATGCATCTCTTAAAAACCATTTGATAGGGGCGCCTGGGTGGCGCAGTCGGTTAAGCGTCCGACTTCAGCCAGGTCACGATCTCGCGGTCCATGAGTTCAGCCCCGCGTCGGGCTCTGGGCTGATGGCTCAGAGCCTGGAGCCTGTTTCCGATTCTGTGTCTCCCTCTCTCTCTGCCCCTCCCCCGTTCATGCTCTGTCTCTCTCTGTCCCAAAAATAAATAAACGTTGAAAAAAAAAAATTAAAAAAAAAAAAACATTTGATGAACAAATATTTGTCCAGCAAATTAAGGTGATTTTATTAGACATATTTAACCATGTATCACTAAATGGCATTTTCAAAATCACAAGAAGTAGCAGCATCTTATTTATGAGGGCCTCAGTTTGCCTTAAGATAAAAATTTTGAATAGTATATTTTTTTTACACAGAGGTGCTATGTCTATTACATAGTTTCTTTTCTTTCATTTCTAAAGATTTTAGAACTTCAGAGAATAAAACATCCTCTCAGCACATCTTGTAGATTACCCATTTGTACTGTCTTCTCCAAAAATGAGTACAGATGTGCATTTCTTCTCATCATAGTTTTAGTAAGATTTTTATACATTTCCTCTAAAATTCCACTTTTAGTTTAATGAAATAGTTCATAAATCTTATTAGCACTTAAAATATACATAGTATCTATAGTTGTATCTTCTTTCTTTACATCTAATGTCAAGAATTTGTACCACCTTCTCATATTTTTTTTCACCATCTCTGCTAGGCATTTATAAATTGCATCAGTCTTTCTAAGAGATGACATTTTGGCTTTGTAAAATTTTATATTACATATTTGTTTTCTCTTTTACTTTTTATTACAACTGTAATGAAATAAAATTGAAGTACACTAATTAAAAAAATTTAAAAATTTAAATTTAAATTTAAATTTAAAATTTGTGGTTTAACAAATTTCTTTTGTGGTTTTTGTTTTCTTGTCTTTTTTTTTTTTTTTTTTTTTGGCCTGGCTTATTTCACACAGAATACTTATTTTTGAGATTCATCCATGTTGTTGCCTGTATCAGTAATTTATTCCTTTTGTTGCTGAATAATATTCTATTTTATTGGTAAATCACAGTTTATTCCTTTAATCTTTCTATGTTCTGATATTTAAAATCATGTCTTATAACCAATATACAGTTGGGTTCATCTTAATCCAGTATTACAATCTTGTTATTATTACTATTTCCTTTGGTTTTTAAATTTACCATTTTACTATTTTTCTAATTAACTCTTATTTTTCTTTCTTTTTCCTTTTTTTTTTTTGGATAAATTATATACTTTTTATTACTCCAAGTTTCCTTTCTATTGGTTTGCTAGTTTTATATACATAAAAAAATCTTAATGATAGGTTTCCTGGAGATTATACCATGCCTTTAATGCGTGATATATTGATTATGATTAATATTTTTCCAGCTACCTATTCACCTGACTTTCTATGTGTATTCCTACTAATTTATACCTTTCATTCCTCTTCATTTATTCCTTCCTCAATCTCTGAGCTTCCTTCTAGTGTTCTTTTCCTTCTATTTGAAGAATGTCATTTAGAACTTTGTCTGGGTCTGCTGAAGGAGAATGGTCTAAGCTTCGATTTTTGAAAATGTCTTTGCTTCTCCCTTTTTGGAAGGCTATTTTTACTAATTGTTGAATTTTAGGTTAGGAGCTATTTTTTTCAACCTTTAAACATATCATTATATTATCACTGACTTCATTTGGGTTCTTCTATTGATAAGTCGCCTGTCAGTCTCCATGTTGCATCTTTACAAGTAATACAATTAATTATTGCCAGATGTGGGTGCTTTACAGATTTTTTTATTTGTCTTCATTTTTAGTACATCCCCAGTGATGTGCCTAGCTATGATATTCTTTATGTTCACAAAGCTTTGAAGCTTTAGTATCTGTGATTTGATGTCCTTAATTGTTTTTAGAAAATTCTTTGTGATTATCTTTTCAAATATTGCTTCTTCTACAGGACTTTCCCAACTTCCTTTAGACTACACATATCTCATATGTAACATATGCCCCTTTCTCTATTTTTCATCCTTTGTCTCTGTTTCCATCTGGATATCTTCTTCTGACCCATCCTTTGTTCACTACTTCCCTTTTCAACTTTGTCTAATCTGCTGGTGAACACACCTATTGGTCTTCATTTTAATTCTTATGTTTTTCACTTCTAGGACCTTCTGGTTGGTTTTTATAGTTCCCAGTTTTCTGTGCAAGCTTCCATATTTCCATTTAATCTTGTCAATAGAAACATTAACTATAGTTATTTTAAAGTATAGCTCACTGAATCACTGCTTGCTTAAAATCCATCATGATTTTCCAATTACACACACACACACACACGCCAGCATCTTTTCCTTGGCTTAGATGGCCATGTGTGATTCTTCAACTGCATCTATTATGAAATTCCCTAACCCCTATTCTTTATGCTATGTATGACTTGGTAGCTGCCCTAATCTTTTCCTCAAATTAAGTCTTCCTCTTCCTCAATATTTTTGCATCTTTCATGTATCATATTATTAGTGACTCCTCTTAGACCACTGTCAATATTTGCCATTCTCCCTTTCCAGCCCACTCCTCACTTTTGATGACACTGACTATATTTTCTTCCTGTTGTAAATCCAGGCCCGAGCACATTACTTGGCACATGATAGCCATTACATACTTGTGAATCAGTGATTCAGTAAATGAAAGCTATATTTCTCTTGTTTATCTGTTCTCTTAATGGTAAAAGGATGAAAACATCCAGTTCTTCACTTTATCTCATTCATCTTTTTATCTCCCAGAGCACTAAGAATATATTACGTGATTGTGTAATACATTTGACAAATTGAGTTGAACTGTACAATGCTCATGGCTATAAAATTCATAGAGAATATGAATAGATACATGGTATAGATATGGAGACATATATCTATATTATATATACATGAACTATATGATCATACCTATTACTGTGACAAAACTATTACTAACATTCTTAAATACTTACATGATTTTAACAAAGTAGTGAATTGACTCTTCCCTGATTTGCTTTATTTTTTTTTTATTTTATTTTTTTTTTAATTTTTTTTTCAACGTTTATTTATTTTTGGGACAGAGGGAGACAGAGCATGAACGGGGAAGGGGCAGAGAGAGAGGGAGACACAGAATCGGAAACAGGCTCCAGGCTCTGAGCCATCAGCCCAGAGCCCGACGCGGGGCTCGAACTCACGGACCGCGAGATCGTGACCTGGCTGAAGTCGGACGCTTAACCGACTGCGCCACCCAGGCGCCCCTCTTCCCTGATTCTCAACAATAACTTTTTCTACAATTTTGAATATCTATAATTATGGTAACAAAAACATAGTTTGACGATGATCCAAATACAGAAGCAGAGAGGTGATGTTTGATTTGTAGGAATTATTTTAAGATGCTATTTTCAAACCAGTTTATTTTTAATATATATCAAATATTTCTTTAAAACACCTACAAAAATTACTTAAATAATTAATAATTTCCCTTTGTCCAAGAGGGGGGTCAAGCTGGCAATTTCTGATACTGACTCTCCCAACATTTCCTGTGAACTTAAAAGAAAAAAGTGAAACCAGAATGGCACCAAAAACTAAGACTTGAAAAGCAACCTGGTACTAAAATCTAGATGGAACTTCTATTTAACAAAAACATACCAAGGAGTTTGGCTTGCACAAATCTGGCTTATACATTTTCTGCAACATAGTGGCCTACTCGCCAAGAAGTAGGCAGATGGAAATTTTCACTATTCTCTTTCTCTAGATGTCATCTTAGAATAGATATATTTGGCTGATTGTCCTAGACTCTGGGTCTGGAGTTCTCTCTTGTCCAGCAAGACAGCAGGACACAGGATTGAAAATGCAAGAGAGGCTAATGTCTGGGAGGAGACAAGAGCCCTGAGTAAGGGTCC
>NW_024412391.1:30597806-30621194 GCF_014898765.1 Herpailurus yagouaroundi
GGGGAAGGGGCAGAGAGAGAGGGAGACACAGAATCGGAAACAGGCTCCAGGCTCTGAGCCATCAGCCCAGAGCCTGACGCGGGGCTCGAACTCACGGACCGCGAGATCGTGACCTGGCTGAAGTCGGACGCTTAACCGACTGCGCCACCCAGGCGCCCCTCTTCCCTGATTTTCAACAATAACTTTTTCTACAATTTTGAATATCTATAATTATGGTAACAAAAACATAGTTTGACGATGATCCAAATACAGAAGCAGAGAGGAGATGTTTGATTTGTAGGAATTATTTTAAGATGCTATTTTCAAACCAGTTTATTTTTAATATATATCAAATATTTCTTTAAAACACCTACAAAAATTACTTAAATAATTAATAATTTCCCTTTGTCCAAGAGGGGGGTCAAGCTGGCAATTTCTGATACTGACTCTCCCAACATTTCCTGTGAACTTAAAAGAAAAAAGTGAAACCAGAATGGCACCGAAAACTAAGACTTGAAAAGCAACCTGGTACTAAAATCTAGATGGAACTTCTATTTAACAAAAACATACCAAGGAGTTTGGCTTGCACAAATCTGGCTTATACATTTTCTGCAACATAGTGGCCTACTCGCCAAGAAGTAGGTAGATGGAAATTTTCATTATTCTCTTTCTCTAGATGTCATCTTAGAATAGATATATTTGGCTGATTGTCCTAGACTCTGGGTCTGGAGTTCTCTCTTGTCCAGCAAGACAGCAGGACACAGGATTGAAAATGCAAGAGAGGCTAATGTCTGGGAGGAGACAAGAGCCCTGAGTAAGGGTCCTTGGTCCATTTTTATTAAGATCAGAAGGCTTACAAGCGTGATGGATGTGCACAAAGAGACAATGAAACCGTGTACATTAACTCATGGGCATGAGGAACGGGGGTTTTGAAGATATGCAGTGTTAGGGGTTTGGATCAATACAAAACAAAATTCTGGTGCTGGGTGGAAGGTTGTTTACATTAAACATGAGGAACCACTTCTGTTTACCTGAACTGGCCCAGGGCACAGAAGTACAGAGCATGCTACCTCAGGGTCAACAAGGCACCTTTCTTTTGCTAATTAGCTCCCCTCTGGGGAACTTCACCCTGCTGTGGTCTAAAGTTCTGTTTTCCTATTTACCTATTTTTGTCCTTCCTTCCTGTCAAAGCTGCTTTCTGGTATTGCACGAAATTGTGGGGCATTTCCGCCTTGAATACTTCATCTTGTTTACCTCATCTCAGATGTTTTCATCCCGACATTCCTTATTCCTATATCTTTGTCCTATACTGGGGGCCTTAGCCCCATTTACCTAACCTAATCTTGTTTACCCAAACTTTATGCCTTCTTAACCCATCGGTGCAAGCTCAGGAAATTCCTAAGCGTATTCCCCATAGCTGATGTATACCAAGGAGATGACTGCCTCTCCTATTTAAAACTGCATGAATTGCAGAAAGAATGGGTTTACACTTGCACGCACCTACACCACAGTATTACTTTACTATTCTGTTTCTCTTCAGATACTGTGCTTGTGAATGAATGGTGAGGAAATTTGCCAGAAATGGCATACTACACTTTTCGAGGGTGGTCAGCTTAAGTGAGGGAAGAGACAGAAACCCGGTAGCAGCACAGTATGATGGGAGTGATAAATTTTTACCTATTGGACTGGCTCAACGTGCCCAAGAGCCTTGCCATGTGGACAGCAGGGGATTCCATCTGATTAGTCAGGGTATAGCAGTGAATGCCACTAGACACTGGAAAACCTGAGGACTGTCTCACAATAACAACCACTGTCCATTGCATCTTAGGAGTGAGGATCTAGCAGAATGATGCTAATACCCACAAAATGGAGACTAAGCTGGAATAAGAGTATTACTGACATAAAACAGGTTTGTTGGGAAACACCAGAGCTGAGATGCAAAGGCAAAGATGAATATGAAGCTTGTTGAAATAAGGTGAAGCTTCATGGATAAAAGAATACACTCTCAAAATTAAAACCTGCTTTTGGAGGTAATAAATAACAGTATTGATGTAGGAAAAAAAGAATCAAATATTACAGAATATAAACAACCAAAAAAACCTCAACCAGAAGATGGAGGGAAGATAGTAAGTTTAAACAGTAATAAAGAATAGTGTCCATAGGAAGGCGATTGAATAGAATCTAACCTAAAATTAATTACTTATGTCTTAAGGAAGAAGCCAAAACACTTACATAGAATAAGTATTTAAAACATAATTGAAGAAAACATCCTGGAAGTGAAACATGCCAAACTGCACAGATGAAAACGTTCACCATGGTTTAGGCAAAATTAATATAGAAACTAATGACAATCCTGAAAAAGAAATTTAATAACAAAATAAGAGAAAATAAACTATAGGTTTGCAGACATAAAATAAACTAAGAGATCTGACTAAAAACCAAAAATCAAACTGGCTTAATGCTTCTCTCCAACCCTAAATGGTAGTACACCATGGTCAACATGTATAGCATTTTGAAGACAAAGCATCTTAACCCATGAATGACATTTTTAGCCAAACTGCTATTTATGTAAAACAGAGAGTAAGATACTCTCATAAATACAAGGAATTAAAAATATACCAACCATAAATTCTTTCAGAAAATAACACCATCAAAAAATTCACCAGCCATTCATGAAGTATATAAAAAATTAAAAATTGAAGAATAGGGATTTGTGGTACAAATTTTTAGTAGCATTCACTAAAATCATTTAAATAGTGATGCAAGATTGTGAATATATAAAAACAGTTTTTGGAAGGAAACCTCAAGTTGTAAAAGCATCATTTAATAAGAATAATTCAATCTATAATTCAAGATGTATAAAAAAGATGAAAATTGAAAATGCAGGGAGGGCAGATATTTTATTTTAAAAAGCCAATAATATTGTATTACACAGGGAGATGTTAGAAGACACTGTTTTATTTTTTTGATACTGTTTTATTTTGACCTGGGTAATTCAAATTTTTCATATTAAGGCATTTATAAAAAGATGAATTATTTCAAACCTTCAGGAAAGCATAGAGTGATAAAATATCCATGTACCTACCACCCAGATTAAAGAGATTTTGTTATCTATGCTTCACATCCCTTCTCCCCCCCTCCCCATTTTATTATTTTCATAAATAAAAAAATACCATGAAGCAGATCATGGCACTTATTCCCCTCCCACCTGTTCAATCACCCCACTTTCTAGTTTCCACCACAATCCTGAAGTGTATCCTGCCTGTTTTGTTTCTCTGGTTACCAAACATGTTTTCATCTTTCACCAAAGTGGAAAACTGATATATGTGTTTTAAAATTCTACAGAATGTATCATGATTTACGTATCATTTTAAAACAATATTGAGTGAAAAATGCAAACTGCAGAATTATGGAAATCCTACAGCAGTTAAAATGAATGAACTTGATTTATATGTACTAACATAAATGAATCTTTTTTTTTCATAAATGAATCTTAAAAACATATTATACAGCATAAAAGCTGGGTTTTGTAATAATCTAGTGTTGATACATATAAATCAAATTTAATAACTCTTGCAGCTGTGTGGCTTTCTGCCATATAAATATACCACAATTTATTCATCTACTTTTTTATTAAAGGATATTTAGCTTGTTTCCAGCTATTTCCTATTTCAGGTAATTATACAATGGACATCTTTGTACATATCTCTTTGTGTGATTACATGAATGATTCTTTAGAGTATACATCTAATAGAGGAAGTGTTGGAACACTAAGCATGTACATTTTCAGCTTTTATAGGCATTTTCAAATTATGCTCCAAAGGTGCTGTACTAGTCCTATGTATGCATTTACTCAGATTCTCATAATACTCTGCAGTGCCAGACTTTTATTTTTTATTTTTTTTAATGTTTATTTATTTATTTATTGTGAGAAAAAGAGAGAGAGTGCATGTGGGAGGGGCAGACAGCGAGGAAGAGAGAGGTTCCCAAGCAGGTTCTGTACTGTCCGTTCAGGGACTGCAGGGCTCAATCTCACCAACCATGAGATAATGATCTGAGCTGAATCAAGCATCAGACACTTAAGGACTGAGCCACCCAGGTGCCCTGTGCATTGTCAGACTTTAAAAATTTGCCTCTCCCTCACTGCTGGGTGAAGTTCAATATCTTTTCATGCGTTTAGCCGTTTTAGTTGATGTTCATGTTTATTCTTCTGTAATTCATATGTATATGTAAAATATATATCATATGTATCATATATATACTGTATGTATTTGCCATTTTAAGTTGGTGTGCTTGTTGGTTGTTTTTTTAAATATAGCTTCCAGGAGTTTTTATATGATCTGGATATCCCAAATTTATCTGTTATATATTTTGAAAATATCTTTCTGCTGTGAATATATTTTCACCATTTCTCTTATTTCTGTTTTATTTATTACTGCATTCTCTTTGTAATCCATGTTTTCTTGTCTTGTTTGATAAATGTGTCTGTACTCCAAAGTCACAAATATTTTTCTACATTTTCTTCTAGAATTTTTGATTTGTGCTTTACATTTAAGTCTTTAATAAGGGAAACCATGTGTCCCATTCTGCTAAACAGGGTCTCAAGTGTTTTAGAATTTATCCAAGATATTTCACTGTATAATGAAATATTGCGATTAATAGTTACATTAAAATAACCCATTATTTCCTTAGCAGACTTCCTCTTTAGATTTCCAACTTCTGCCAGGGTCTTGTCTGATAAGTCTTTTCTACTGTAGCAATGGAGTTCAAATTTTTTGAGTCATAATTAAATCCAAGAGATGGCCAATGATTACCCTTCTCTATTCCCAACCTTTTCCAGGTATAATGTTACCAATTTCTCCTTTTCAAGGATAGTGTACAATGAGTGCTCTCCAATGTGAAGAAACAGGAACAACTTGCTCCCAGTGTTTTGTGTTTGTAAAAGTATTACACTCCATCATCTTGCCAGCTACTTGGTGCGGCAGCCAGGTGTGCAATGGCCTGTGAGACCCAGTATCTCCAGACTGCTATATAATAGGAGTTTATGAAATATATGTATGGGAGACAGAGGTTGAGCAATTTTGCTCTGGTACATATTGAGAGTAGTCTGAATTCTCTTGCTTAAGTGGCTTTATAATATATCACATATTACAAATCTACAGTATTTGTTTATTGTTTGGTCATGCTTTTTAATTTTGCAATAAGCCCTTTTGCATCAGTGAGCTGGGTATAAAAAGTCCATGTTTAATAAAAAAAATAAGTATTAATTCCTATTTCTCAATAAAGTTGATGAAGACACATATGATTGAAGGACTATGGAGGCCCTAGTAATAACATCAACCACAAGAAAAACAGAAGATATAAATCTACTGAAGTATCAGTATCTACTTCAAAATGAGCAGTTAATTGGAGAAGATTAAAGATGATAATTTAAGATATGTAGATGCAGAAGGTGGATGATGTACAACTCTGTGAACACTGACTTTTCCCTTAGATCAAACGATTACTCTTCTAAATTAATTTCACTCATGTTCAAGCCAAGTTGTTTTCATGTTATGTGTGAAAAGTACATCAATAACTGTTAATGTGTTACTTTAACTGGCAGAAGTAAAATTTTAAAGAATTAAATAAGAGTTTTTTTTCTTTCCAGTGTTATCAAATGTCTTAAATAGAAGATCACTTAATTCAACTTGAACCACATCTTAATTTTTCATCTTGTTAGTGAAATCAAAGTGAAGTTTTTGGAAATTCATTCTATCTGAGGCAAACAACAGATCTTACTTATATTCCTATTATGAATGCAGTTAAAATAATAAGTAGTGAATATAATATTATTTGTTTTGTGATAATAACATAAATAAAAATATTTCTGGAGCACAGAATAATGTAAAAAAAGTTATTATTAAATTAAGCACACTGTCCGTAGGAATGTAAAAGGGTGCAGCCTCTATAGAAAACAGTATGAAGGTTTCTCAAACATTAAATATAGAACTACCACATGATCCAGCAATTCCGTTTCTGAAAATAATCTGAAAATAATGGGAAAACTAACTCAAAAAAGTATCTACAGTATCATATTCACTCTAGCATCATTTGCAATAGCTAAGATACAGAAACAGCTGAAGTGTCCATCAACAGATAAATGGTGAAGAAAATGTGGTGTATACAATGAAATACCATTTAGACTTAAAAAGGAAGGAAACCTTGCCATATGTAATAACATGGATGAAGCTGGAAGACATTATGCTAAATGAATTAAGCCAGTTACAAAAGTCACAAAAGCAAAAAAACAAAACAAAACGAAAAACTGCATGATGCCACTTATATAAAGTATCTAAAATACTCAAACTCATAGACAGTAGAATGGTGGTTGCCAAGGACTGACTGAGAGGGGAAAACAGAGAGGTGCTATTTGACTGGTGTCAAGTTTCAGATACACAAGATGAAATTCTACAGATCTGTTGTACCATTTAATGCCTATAGTTAATAATACTTAAAAATTGGTTGACCAGATGCCATATTGTGTTCTTACTACAATAAAAGAAGCTTATAAAAACATTAAAAATACATTTGCAATTAGTTGTAGTGCAACAGTAAATGAATCACAAAATGTGATGAAGTCAATATTGAATAAAGCAACACTTCACACATAATTTATCTCACTGTTAACCATCATAAAATGAATTTTATAGGTATTAAAGCTTTAAATATATACTTTCTCACCACCCCCCCTCCCCCCCACTGGGGGGGGGTGGGGGATTTAATATGAATTTGATATAAAATTTAATATGAATTTGTCTTGTAAAGTTTGGCTATATTTTATTCAAAATTCTTTGGAAATCCTCAAAGTATTCCACAAAACGAATGCTAAATATCTGAGTGTGGTTTTGATTTATTTTTCCCTGATGAGGAGCGATGTTGAGCACATATAAGATTTATTTTTGAAATATCTTTAATTATTCTGATTTGTGGGAAGAATATTTTGATGAAGCACCTTTAAAAAAAATAGATACCATTATATTCTCTGGGAATGAAATAAAATTGATAAAATCTATAATTGTGAAAATCTTAATTTGCTGAAAAATTCAGAATATTCATCAATTTAAACAACTTATTTCATAATTTAAAAGGTATTTGTCATGCAGCTACTCCAAATGGAGGTAAAAAAAAGATAGCATGAAAATACTCAGGCTAAAATTTTTTTATATTGTAATAAAAAAAAAGAAAGTAGTTATTTTGTTGATCATATAAGCTAAACCATTGAATATACAAAACTGGGCTTATTATACATGCTAGGCAAAGGACATCATTTTGACAGCGTTTCAGTCTGTCTTAAATGGGGAAGTTAGGAAAGGGTTTCAGGAACTGGAGTTAGTTATGGATGGTTTTATGGCAGAAGTGAGCAAGCACGGTCTGGGCAAAGATTTGCCAGATTTATAAATAAGCAACTTGCTGGAATAGTCAGTGGCCTTTGAAATATAAGGATCTGTGAGCTAGTAGTGCTACTGTTATCTTAGCTTGATAAACGAGACCTAAAATGCTACAACATTGCATTTGCACTTAAATTGTGTTGCAGTGTATCTGTTTGCAAATCACAGTTGTTTTTTTCTTTCTCTTTCTTACTTTTCTCTCTTTCTTCCTCTCTCTCTCTCTCTCTCTCTCTTTAATGTTTATTTATTTTTGAGAGAGGAAGAGAGAGAGACTGAGTGCAAGCAGGGGAGGGCAGAGAGAGAGGGAGACACAGAATCTGAAGCAGGCTCCAGGTTCCAAGCTGTCAGCACAGAGCCCAATGCAGGGCTCGAGCCCATAAACCTTGAGATCATGACCTGAGCCAAAGTTGGATGCTTAACTGACTGAGCCACCCAGGCGTCCCTCTTTCTTTCATTGTCATGTTCTGCTTCAAGTTTCATTTCCATACCAATAAATATACTTCTACATACACACACAAAATTCTGACAGAATAACATTCTAAATGTTTGAATAAACCATAACTTATTTAACCAATCCACCATTATTGAGCACACAGGTGATTTTCATTTTGTTAATGTTATACAATGTTTATCCTTGTACATATATCAGTGAGCATTTGCCCAGTTATTTCCTTAAGATAAATTTTTAGAATTTGGATTGCTGGTCAAAGAAAGGAATTTAAAAAAAGGTTTCTGATAAAAATGATCAAAGTACTCTACAGAGACTCTGTCAGCTATGTATTGGCTTTTTGGTTTCTCTCTATCAGATCAAGACTAACTCATTTATTTATTAATTTAACAAATATTCTTTTAATGCCTATTACATGCCAGGCATTAAGTAATGCTGGTGTTTATGATTTATACAGTCCCAGTCTTAATGAATCATGATGGTAGAGAAGTTGGAAGGGCTTAACATGTGCCCTTAGAATGTGGTGGCTCCATTTCACTCAGTGAAGTGTGGAGAGGTCTGGCTAGAGCTGCCAATAAAGCAGGAGATGGAGAGAACAACACAGTGAGCAGCTGGCACTTCTACTGGTTAGCACGGGGTGTTTGATATTTCCTGTGAGCCATACAGACACTGAAGAAGGCCAGGAGCTGTCTCAAGGATTGCCTGCATGGCTAAAAGGAATATAACAACAACAACAACAAAAAAGACTGGAGGAAAACTACCAGAGGTGGGAGCAAAGCTAGGATGGGAGTAGGAGTTGTATAAAATCAGGAGAGTGGCTGTGTGCTTCAGGGAATGGCATAGAACAGTACAAAGCCTGCAAAGGGAATCTCAGAAGAATCCACAACAATATCTCTTGAAAGAGAGTTGGCTTGTGTATGCCTGGCATGAAAGAAGGTACCACCAGCCATGTTACAGCAGCCTCTGTCTCCAAACACTCCCTCCCACCCCACAAGGCTGGAAGAGCAATGTGGGGAGAAGTGAAAAGGTGACCATGCCCCCATTCTTCACTGCATGTCCCCAACCTGAAAGTCGGCCCGAGCTGGGGAGGAAAACAGTTTTGAATTAAATGAAAGTTTGAAATTTTAATTTAGTTGAGTCTAAATTTTTTGTTACCTGAAGTTGAGGTGATTTCCATAGCTGGGAATGAATTTAAAGCTACAGAATCTGCCTGCAGTATAGCCAAAGGGCAGTGAAAGAGATCTAGCAGAAGACATCTGAAGGCAGTAAACAGGTAGAAATAAAGCTGTTTTACAATTGTATTTTGACAAGTTCAGTCTGTGCAATAAACTGGTTAAATAGGCAATTACAGTAAGATCAACAACTGCTACTGAAGTAAAGTCAGCTTTGTCAGCTATATATAATCAGCTATACAAGCAGGGTACTAACCTGGACTTCAAAGCCCATGAAGGATCCTGTGAAATGTAATTTTGCAATTTAATTGAAAATTGAAAATGCAATTGAAAGCAGCCTGACTGTAGGAACTGGCTACTTTTATAGTAGATAGTGAACACGCCTCTTCTTTTTTCTGGGAAGTGACCAGCAAAGCAGGAGTGAGAAATGTAGTTCTTCAATGTAACATCCACATTCAAGAATTTCCAGATGCTTGGGTCCAGTTAACAGGAATAGATTAGGCCACTCACTTTCTTTGTTACCCTGACAGTGTTTCTACAATAAAATGAAAAAATGCATCATAAACCACCTACTTCTGTAACTCTTTCATCCTAGTGTGGTAAATAGGATATGAGCAAAGAATTACCAAAAAAAAAAAAAAAAAAGTGCTGGAGGAATGAACAGCAACTAGAAAATGAAGGCATTGAGACCCATATTTAAAGAATGCAGATGTTATCTTGAAGACCACAGGAGCCATTAGAAGATTTTAAGCATGGGAGATGCCCTGATTACAATGAGAAAGTTGGAGAAAATATCAGAGGCAGAATGACCACTTAGGAGGTCATAGCAATAATGTGATTGAGAAATTAAGAGAATCTAATGTAAGGATATAACTGTGCCTATAATTGGAAGTAGAATCGCCAGGAACCTACGTGGCTAGCTAGAGATGGAGAATGCTTATAAGGCAATGCTTGGCAGCAGGGTGCTTGAGGGGGTTCTGCTACACCTTACTCATCCCATGGCACAGAGTCAACAAAAACCACAAGGAGAAAGCCACACATTAATTTTTAACATAGTAATTCCTTCCACTTGTAAATATAGCCATATGGTGCCCTGGAATTTGACACAACAGAGTAGTATCCTTCTGTTGAGAGGATTAAGAAGAGGAAAAAGGGAAGATCTGGGAGAGCAAAAGAGGGTGTTTGAGGAAGGAAGTATGATGAGAGGGAGCTGTTTGGGAGCATTGCTTTCCCTGTGATTCTCTGTTAATCCTTTCAATTACCTGCTTAGATCAAGTTTAAACCAGTTTCCAGGATATGAAACCTGGAATCATGTCATGACCAATTTTGTATTAAATTCTCTACTAGATTTTCTTCAACATCATAAGATATTCCTGGGAAAGGGGGTGGGTAGGGCTGTATGCACTGTGGGTGTGGCATGATCATGCTGTCAGAAGAGACCTCAGAGTAGAGGTCACAGTGGTCTGAGGTACTGATATCTGTCAGCAATGACCTGTGATGTTCTGCAGGTCTGTGATATAGGAGGAAGGAAGATGGTGAAAGGCATTGATAAAAGGGGCTTGTACTTGGATCCAAACATTGGCACTAAGTTTTGACTCTAATAGCAATGGCCACTTTATTATCTTTTTTAGAGACTCCATGAATTAAGCAAAGATTGTGGAGCGTGAGTGGATAGTTCAGGGTCCCTTGACTCTGAGTATGCTCATTGATGAAAAAGGCAGGTTCCAGTCCTGTCACCTCAGCTCCAGATGCTATAGCCCATGTAAGTTGAAGGGCCAAGTTCAGGCTGGAAATGGTTAGGTTTGTTTCTTTAGTTTGTAGATAGACTATAAGGACTATTTGATGGGATTACATGCATTAATCACTCAGAATTCTGTGGGTACTTAAGAGCACTAACAGAAGGCTGATGCTGGCCCTGAGATTAAAAAAAAAAAAAATGCTCTTTTACTGTTTGTTTTTTTTTTGGAAATATGGAATGCCTCATGAATTTGCATGTTATCCTCATGCAGAGGACATGCTAATGTTCTCTGTATCATTTCAATTTTAGTATATGTGCTGCTGAAGTGAGCATCTCTTTTACTTTTTAATCAAGAAGTTGATTGGCTTTGTTGTCTTCATTTGGTTTTTTGACTTTCAGGCGCAATTGAAAAAAGTCAAAATATGTTTATGGCTCATTTTCAATGAATGAGAACAATGAACTTAAGTATTTCACCCTAATTTTATCTATCTATCTATCTCTCTATCCATCTATCTATCGAGAAAGAGTGAGCGAGAGAGGGAGAGACAGAGGGAGAGAAAGTGAGCACACTGGAGTGGGAGAGGGGCCATGGAGAGGGAGAGAGAATCTCAAGCAGGCTCTATGCCCACTCTCATCATCATGAGATCCTGGCCTGAGCTGAAATCAAGAGTTGGATGCTTAGCCAACTAAACCACTCAGGTGACCCTTTTATTTTATTTTTTATTTAAAATTATATATTTACATAAGCACAGATAAGTTTTTTAGTGTGAATTTTAAATTTGATAAAAGAAGGAATCAAATCTTTTTATTCTGCATATATGAATTCTTATATAATTCTGCTGATTATATAAACCTCATATTAAACTTATAATTTCATTGTTTGCAAGGAAGCAGCTCACACTGAAGCTCCTATTGTTTTTATTTCTTTGCCAACTAAAAGTAAACAGGTTCTGGAATTATTTTTAGGTGCAATTTGCACATCCTGAAAAACAGTGACTAAGGAAAACATGCATGAACAAGCAAACAACAACAACAAACAAGCATGAAATAAGATTTCAATACTCCAGAAGTAAACTATCTCACAGGTCTTAGTTCATGACTTTTCTAATCATCACCTCTGCCAATAAAATCTTTTATTAGTCATTATCATTACATTATACCTTATATGTCTTCAAATATGAACAGTTTTAAAGTCTCTGAACTCTATCCTTCACACTGTACATATTCTTTTCTTTGGGACGTCACATTATTTAATTCAAGAAAGAGTCATTTTGAACTTTATTATGAGCATACAGAGCTGTGATTCATGACTCATGAATCAAAATTCTAGGATCCTCTAACTGAGCTGTATAAAATCTTAAAACATCCCAAGATAATATCGTATGTTGCCAATTGGTTGAGGAGTGCCTTATTGATATTTTCATTCTACTTCTCCAGTCTGTCTACAGTGCCTTTTGCAATGCTTAAATTTATTGTTAAAAGTGTCCATGGATACCTACCAATAATAGAAAAACACATAGAATTTGGGGGAAAAACGGTAATATAACTGCTAGGTATGTTTTTATGTCTGATTGCATATTCTTTTCTGTCTGTAAATGTTATTGTAGGCTTATTATATTCTCAGTGGTTCACTAGAGAATATAATAAGCCTACAATTAAACAATTGAAGGATCAATGTCATGTCTTTAATTTCTTATGCACTCTCAATTGTTTAATATTTTATTTGCATAGACGAATACACAAGGATAACTATGTACAGTGACATATGTTGACATGTATATTATATCAACATTTAGGTTGAATGTTATGCATTACAGGTGTAGGCACTGATAAGAACGAATGATCAATGAGGGCAAGAGAAATGAAAGGAGGCTTCATTAAGAAAGTGAAGCTTGGGGGGCGCCTGGGTGGCGCAGTCGGTTAAGCGTCCGACTTCAGCCAGGTCACGATCTCGCGCTCCGTGAGTTCGAGCCCCGCGTCAGGCTCTGGGCTGATGGCTTAGAGCCTGGAGCCTGTTTCCGATTCTGTGTCTCCCTCTCTCTGCTCCTCCCCCGTTCATGCTCTGTCTCTCTCTGTCCCAAAAATAAATAAACGTTGGAAAAAAAATATATAAAATCATAAATAAAAAAAAAAAAAAAAAAAAAAAAAAAGAAAGTGAAGCTTGGGATGCCTGGGTGGCTCAGTTGGTTAAGCATCCAACTTCGGCTCAGGTCATGATCTCACAATTCATGAGTTCAAGCTCCGCATTGGGCTCTGTGCTAGCAGCTCAGTGCCTGGAGCCTGCTTCAAATTCTGTCTCCCTCTCTTCTGCCCCTCCCCCACTTGCACTCTGTCACTCTGTCTCAAAAAAAACTAAAGCAAAAACAAACAAAGAAACCGAGGCTTAAAATTGACTTTGAGGAATGGATAGAATTTATGCAAGCAGAGTGACAATGGTTTATCAAGCAAGGAATCAAGCAAGTGCAAGGCGCTTTTATGGAGAGGTGAAGAAACCAGTCCACCTGTGGGGATGACAGTTATAGGCATGGTGGGAAATAACATCTAGAAGAATGAGGTCACATGTCCATATTGCTGCTAGCTCTGAAAAACAGGACTGAATACATTCTTTTCATCATTCAACTCAATAGACATTATGTACCTATGAGATAGGACAATGTGTTAGGCAAAGGGAATATATGTGAGACAATGTGGGGGAAATGGTTAAGTAGTATGGCAGAATCAAAATGGTGTGTAGAACAGTTATTGCAAAATTAGCCTGCAGAAAATAGATATTTATTAAGAAATCATCACATAGAGCAAGTTTCTAGAAGGAACAAAAACATTTTAGAGTCTCAAGTAATGCACTGTACTAATCAGGATGATTTGTCATTTTTAGACCATATGAAGGTTCTCTAACAATTTATTCTCACTTCTGAATCATCCCTGCTCTCAGACTGCTCTCACTTGCTGATTTGTATGGAGTGAGTTATGCTCACAAATATATATTATGCTCGCAAATATATATTACTTTTCTTCTAGGGAAGGCTCTCTGGCCAACTATTTCTTTATCTTTGATTGTTCAGCTGTCATATCTTCTCATTCTCTAATTTACATTTTCTCAAAAAAAAAGAGGAGCATTCTCTTTCTATCACTGAGCAAATTGTAAGTTTCTATTATGTTCAGGAATGTTTTTTTTCTTTTATAATACAAAGCTTTTCAAAACCGAGAAATAATGCAAACAAATGTATTTTCCACAGTCAGTGGAAGTAAGGATGAGGAAAGGGTGGAAGGGGTTAGAAAATATATTTACAGCTGAAGCAAAAGTGCTTGAGATGCATAAAATACAAAGTAAGGAATCCAATCCTTCTTCAATTATATTTGTTAAGATCTTTTTCTTTTCTTATGAATAGAACTAGGAATGGAAGTGTAAGTTACAGAAATAGTGGAGCTATACCATTGCCCATGTTTTAGATATAAGTAGTAGTATGATTTCAGAAAGAATTTTCTCTGACATTCTTCAACAGTGCAAATATATCATGTATCAGGTTTCAATATTTCTTGATATTAACAGTGACCAACTGGGCATTTGTAGGTTTATTATAAGAAAATAAAATTTAAATGGCAGCCTAATAGCTACTGAGATACAACCTTAGAGGTTAGCAGGTGATGGGTTAATTTCTTACAGGAAAGAACTGCTTTCCATTTTTATTCACCTAGGGAGATGGGTCAGAATAATTGGACAAGTCTGTAGTCCCTGGGCTTTGCAAGGGGCATAGGTGAAAATATAATTTGTGAAAATTGGAAGCTAATTATCTTCAGCAATGAAATAGTGACCAGATGTTTTCTTCTGCATAAAGTGAGAATTTGGGGACAGCTTAATAGTAAATAAGACATTTTTAGAGGCTATACAATCCCCCAGATTATGCTGAATTGGGTTATAATTTCTAATTTGATTGAGATGTTCTTGTAAAATTTTTAAAAACTAGTAAAGTTAAACATCTAAAAATAACACACTTGCTTTAAAAATACTCTTTAGCTTTTGGTAATTTAGTAATCTCTGCATGGATAAACTATGAAATTGGTACCATTTTCATTGGCTAACTTATAAATTACTCACTACCGCTGGATACTGCAAAATGAAAATAATTTTTGTTATACTCTTCAGGGTATTTTGTAGGAAAGAAGCAAAGGTGAAGCACCATTTCATTTAATGTTTGACCAAAAGGACCACTTAATGTGGCACTGTTACAGATCTTAAAGGAACTGGGTAAGTGAATTTTATAGCATAGTACAATGAGGAAACTTAGAATAACTTGAATATTCCTTTTCTAGTCATGTTGGTCATCTTAAATGGGCAGGGAATGAACAAAGGCTTTTAAGAATAAGAGTTCCAGGCATCTGGGTGGCTGTTGGTTGAGCATCCAATTTGATTTCAGCTCTAGTCATGATCCCAGGGTCGTGGGATTGAGTCCTGCACTGGACTCCACACTGAGCATGGAGCCTGCTTAAGATTCTCTCTCTCCTGCCCTCCTCCCCCACTCACACTTTCCCTCTCTCTAAAAAATTAAAAGAAAAAAAGACTAAATTCCATTTAGGAAGGCAGAGAAGGAAAATAAAATTGACACATAAAATATCCTAAAATTAATCTAAGTTTTATTTTTTTTTAATTTTTTAATGTTTTTATTTATTTTTGAGACAGAGAGAGACAGAGCATGAGCAGGGGAGGGGCAGAGAGAGAGGGAGACACAGAATGAGAAGCAGGCTCCAGGCTCTGAGCTGTCAGCACAGAGCCCGACGCGGGGCTCAAACTCACGGGCTGTGAGATCATGACCTGAGCTGAAGTCGGACGCTTAACCGACCAAGCCACCCAGGCGCCCCAATCTAAGTGTTATAATTACATCTTTTATGAGAAAAAATAACTAAATATATTTTGCAATAATTTGGCTTGAAAGTGACCAATTTGGGTGTAGTTATTAACCTTGTCCTATACCCATTAAAACAGTGATGTATCATTAAAAAAAATCAAAATCAGTTTTTGGAATCATAAAGGCCACGGAGTCTATTACTGATTGCTTTCCAAGTTGGAATTATCTTCTCTGTCAATTTCTGTGTGACATTAATTAAATTTTTCTGACATTCACACGTTTCAATTATCCATATAGGTGAATATGATGTTTAAAAATCCTGTTCTCATTAATGTAAAACAAAATGTGAGTTCTGAAATGATTCATTAGCAGAGAGATTCAGGAATGGAAAAAGTACAAGCAGTGTTAGGGTCATGCGAACACATTTATATATCAAATATCAAGTATTAATAATGCTTTTAAGGTTACTTTTATATAAATGAGGTACTGCCATGGAGGGAGACATACCAAAGTCCTCAAAAGATAATGAACTCCAAAATTCTTAGTCTAAAGGCTTAGTTTGCATTACCTAAATAAGTCAAGTAAGTGTACTACCAGTTCATTTGGCTTTCTAATATGCAAAATCTATATAAATGCTATTATCACTTCTTTTGACCTATTTGATTGGATATGATGTGATTGAATTAAGGAGGATTCAGCTTAATCATCACTTTCCTGGCTCTCTTGGCTTGTGGGTCCACATTTGTCTCAGTCTCTCACCCCTAAATGGAAGAAATCTAAATATCTTTGGTTTTATTACTCAGTATTAAATCACAATTCTGCTGCATGTTTTATTCTTTCTTCCTTAGTTGCAATGATAGATTCTCCATCTTATTCCTTGCAGATCTGCTTAGAACTTTGGATGTTGAAACTGTTCTTCATGGTTGTATTTTTGTATTATATACCCAATGCTACTTTGTATATTGAATATTTAAAAATCCATACATTACTGTCATAAATTCTATCCTTATTTTCATAGATGTCCCTTTATACTGTCTCTCATTTTATGCTATTTTCACAATATTTCTGTCTCATCTAGCAAAGGGGACAATTATTTTTTTAATGCTTATGTTTCAGAGAGAGACACTGAGTGGGTGGGGGAGGGACAGGAGAGAGGGAGACACAGAATCTGAAGCGGGTTCCAGGCTCTGAGCTGTCAGCACAGACCCTGACATCGGGCTCAAGCCCACAAACCGCGAGATCATGACTTGAGCTGAAGTCAGATAGATGCTTAACCAACCGAGCCACCCAGAAGCCCCACAAAGAGGACAATTATAAAACAAATATGCAAAATGCACAACTTTCCTACAAGCAACAGAACAACTAGTTAAAATACTAATGTAAAAGGTTAAAATATATCCATCATATAAAATAATAGCTTATTATCATTAATATATAAAAAGCACACTCATAATTTGAAAAAAGCCCAACCAAAAATAAGCAAAGAATAACAAAAGTAAGTGACAAAAGAAAAAATATAAAGCCACTAAAGATATGTTAAATTATGAACTGTTAGTTGGTGAGGGTTTTTTAAATGGTCAGTCTAATGTATTTCTTAGGAAAATGTAAATTGAAACAAATATTTTCTGAGGTGATTTGCAAAATACAACAAAAATCTTGAAAAGATCCATAAAATTTGATGAAATAATTCCATTCATGGATTTTTTGCTAAAGAAACCATGAATGCATACAAGGATTTCTGTATAAAAGCAAGAAAAATGTAAGTCTAAATACCCAAGAAAAAAGTATAGAATTAATACATAATATTGTAGTAGAGACTAGTACAACAGAGGAAAGGGCAGTAGAATCAGAATGCTTAAAATTAAATCTGAATTTCTCACTTATGAACTGTGTATCTTAGAGTCTTCATATAATCTTTATTTAACTTGGATTTCTCATCTATGAAATGTGAATAATCTCAAAATATTAAGAGGAATAATCTCAAAATATTGACAGGATTAATGAGATAATACTATAAGCACTTGGAACAATGTCTACCATGTAGAAGCACTCAGTAAAATTTATCTATTGCTGTTTGATGAAATATTATGAAGTCATAAGATCATGTTGTTAAATATTAGTAATATGAAAATTATGAGCATTATGTTAAGTAAATAAGTATGAATCATATAATATTTCAATATAATGAAGTCAATATTTTTGAACTATCTCCTAATAATGTTCCCTTCCTGTAGTCTAGTTTCTTTCCCAGCATCCCTTTTTCACTTATAACTTCAGAAAATGGGAGAGCGAATGCCACCAGAGAAACAGAAGCACAGGCATGTACTGATATGACAGAATTCCAGTTACCACAGTTTAGTTAGACAATACTAGCTCCCAAACCAACGTGGTTTAACTTTCAGTGATCATGGTATATTAACTGTAAGTGCATAAAGTATATACTTCACCACTAGTTCTGTAGTCCACAAATCACTATATAAATAATAGATATAAACTATGATCAGTGACCAATCACATAACTTCTTTCAAAGTCTGTTGATGATTTGTTATTGTGCAAATGTTAGTTCGTGAACAGAGAGCAAAGCATGTAATTGTGTTGCCTCCTTGTGTCCAGATAATAAATCCATCTGACATAGCTTTAGCTTACAGAAGCTTACTCCTGACTTCAAAAGCCACCTTGGGATGGAGGGAGGGAAAACATTTTAAAAGGGACTGACAGGGAGTTTAAATTTTAAATATACCGAACTTTTACCAGAAATATTTTAAAACCAGGATTGGATATAGGTTTTATTTTTGTACACATTTTTTTACATATTACATATGTATAACATTTGACCTCTCTATGATTATATAAAAAGGACCAGAAGAGCCAAAGTGATATTGAGGAAACAGAACAAAGCTGGAACCATTACCCTTCCCATTTCAAAATATATTACATAGCTATAGTAATGAAAACAGTTGGTACTGAATAAAGAGAGACATATAGAACAAGAGAACAGAATAGAGCCCAGAAATAAACCTACACATATACAAATCAATTGATCTTCAACAAGGGAGCCAAAAATAAGCAGTGGAAAGAGAATAGTCTCTTCAACATATACTGATAGGAAAACTGGATATCCACAATGCAAAACAATGAAACTGAACCACTATATTACATCATACACAAAAATCAACTCAAAATGGATTAAAACCTGAAATTTTAAAACTCCCAGAAGAACACATAGGGTAAAGCTTCATGACATTGGTTTTGGCAATGAGTTCATGAATATGACATTTAAAGCACAAGCAACAAAAGCAAGAACAAGTGGAATCATACCAAATTCAAAAGCCTTTGCATAGTAAAGTAAACACTCAATATGGTGAAAAGGCAATCAACAGAATGAGACAAAATATTAATAACCATATATCTGATAAGAGGTTAATTTCCAAAATACGTAAGGAATTCCTACAGCTCCAGAGCAGAAAAAAACAATTTAAAAATGGATAAAGGACTTGAGTACACATTTCTTCAAAAAAGACACACGAGTGGCCAGTAGGGCCATTTTTCAAAGGTGACCAACATCACTAATCATCAGAGAAATGCAAATCAAAACCACAATGAGAAATCACCTGGCACCTGTTATAATTAGCATATATATATGATAATGATACATATACATAACTACATATGGTGTGAATACATATCATTATATATACACACACACACATATATATGCACATACATATACATATACATATACATATACATATACCATGAAAACAATAACAAGTGATGGCCAGATTGTGAAGAAATTCTAACACTTACAAAAGAACTCTTAAATAAGAAAACAAATGACACAATTAAAAACTGGGCCAAATACCTTAGCAGATACCTCACCAAAAAAGATATAAATATGGTAAATAAACACATGAAAAAAATGACCCATGTCATGCCATCAGGGAAATGCAAATTAAAATGACAATGAGATACTACCACACACATATTAGAATGGCTGTCACCCAGAACACTTGTCCATGCCAAATATTGGCAAGGATGGAGAGCAACAGGAGCTCCTCTTCACTGCCAGAGGAAATGCAAATATTTCCCCTTTGGAAGACAGTTTGGCCATTTCCTACAATAATAAACATACTCTCACCATATGATGCAACGATCTTTCTCCTTGGTATTTACCTAAAGGAGTTGAAAACCTAAATGTCTGCACAAAAACCTGCATGTGGCTGTTTATAGCAGTTTTATTCAAAATTGCCCAAACTTGAAAGCCACCAAGATGTCCTTCAGTGGGTCAATGGATAAATAAGCTGTAGCACATCCAGACAATGGAATATTATTCATTGTTAAAAAGAAATGAACTGTCAAGCCATGAGAAGACATAGTGGAGGCTTAAATGCATACTAAGTGAAAGAAACTAATCTGGAAAAGCTACATGCCGTGTGACTTCAACTATATGACAGTCAGGAAAAGGCAAAATTATGGAGATGACCAAAAGATCAGTCATTGACTGTGGTGGAGGAGGAGAGGTGAATAGGCATAGCACACAGGATTTTTAAGACACTGAATGTGATCTACAAGATGCTATAATGATATTTGTCATTATACATTAACCCATAGAATGTACAACACCATGAGTGAAACCTAATGGAAACTATGGATTTGGAGTTATTATGATATGTCAGTGTAGGTTCATCCTTGGTTAAAAAAAAATGCACCAATCTGGTTAGTGATGTTGATGATGGGGAAGGCTATGAATGTGTGGGACCAGGAAATATATGGGAAATATCTGTACCTCCCTCTCAATTTTGTTATAAACCTAAAACTGCTCTAAAAAAATAGGTCGTTAATAATTTTTTTTAAAAAAAATGAGGGAATAGATTTCCCTCCCCTCCTTTCCTTTAGGACATTTACTTTAGAAAACTTGAAATTGCTAACTACTTTCTCCTCTATTTGAAATGTATATAAATTCTTTTGAAAGCCAAGTAGGCCTTTTGTCAGCTTTATAACCAGGCATGTCTCTCTCAAGTACTTGGAATCCTCTGTGAAATATAAAGATCAAAGGAGGTAATACCATTATCTCTGGATTTCTGTGGAAAGGTTGGTGCCTAACATATGTGTGCATCTTGCTTCAAGTTACAAAACTACCTCCTGTCATAAAGATATGAGAACTTTGCTTCTACTTTGGGTAAAGTTAATTAGCTAATCTCAATCACCAGGTAAATAAATTGAACTAAGTGTGAGAAATGGTTTTGTTAAGTCTTACTAGAGGACTGGTTATTGGTTATCTTCACAACATGTGTAATGGATTGTATATGCTTGGTTATATAAAAGGTTGAGATTTCTTTCTGTTTTTGTAATCTCAGCAGATTGCCTGTAATGTGCATCACATGCTGATTTAATGATTACTCAATAACAAAAGTGTTCTCTTCTTCTATTACTTTTGTGGAGTGGTTTTTCTGGGTTGGGAGATTTGTTTTTTTTTTTTTTATGTTTATTTATTTTTGAGAGAGACAGAGACAGAATGCGAGTGGGTTAGAGGTAGAGAGAGAGGCAGACAGAGAAGCAGAAGCAGACTCCAGGCTCTGAGCTGTCAGCAGAGAGCCAGACGCGGGGCTCAAACTCAGGAGCTGTGCGATCATGACCTGAGCCGAAGTCGGCCGCTCAACCGACTGAGCCACCCAGGCGTCCTGAGATTTGGTTTTAATTAGATTTCTCCAACACTACAAAATATTCCCCCACAAATGTTATAATTTAAATGATTTTGTTTGGTTTGAATCTAAGTTACTTTCAAAATTTCACTAGTAATAACACTGTGATAAAATATAACATTAATATTCATCTGAATTTCTAGTTTTTCAAACGGCTTCAAACAAAGAAACTGAGGCAAAGATTAAACTTTATTTAGCTCTTTATAAATGTACAGTAGTCTCATTTACTATGTGTTCCTGAAAATATATATAAAAGTAAAACACACAAAAATCAAGCAATAAATTTACATGTTATAATGGGGGTTCCATTCTCATATCATTAGAAAAAGATAATATTCCTACTTGTTGTCAATGCTTACTTTCTTACTCCTAAGAATTAAGAAATGTGTACATAGTTATAAAAACATTAAGTAGATAAAGCATTAAGTCCCAATAGGTTCATATTCTGAAATAAATTTTACCTTACATTCTCACTTTTCTGCCTTCCTCAAAGTGACCCTTAATAGACAGATAGCTTTTTAAAATGTGTAATAGAAGGGTGGGCTGATGGTGATTTTTGCAAAGGAATAAAGAGCAGGAGATTATAATGCTGATTTTGATGCTATTTTATCACTTTTCCTAAAACTTTTCAAGTAAAGATTTAATGAAATGCTTGCTAAAAGTGCTGTTGTAACCAGTATTCATATAAAAGCTCTAGGAAACTATGCATTTTCATCTTACTGAGAGCTATTAATTCTTACCATTTTATTATAGGAAAGTCAATCAAACTCAAAAGTAGAGACAACAGTTTAATGGACTCTCATATACTCAGCTTCAGCTATTGACAATTCTTACTTTACCTATACCTATACCCTACCCATTAAGCACCCCAAAAGTAGTTTTTCACTTAAAAATATTTCAGCATATAACTTAAAAGATCTCTAAAAGAAATCTTTTACCAATGTAATCATATTGCCATTTTACTATATTATTATTTTCACGTCCCATAATATTAAAAATAATTTCTTAATGTAATTAACATCTCCCTGGTTATCTTTTCTAATTTTTTAAAAATTTGTTCACATTGGAATCCATATAAAGCTCACATATTTTAATTGGTATATCTTTTAAATCACTTTTTATCTGTTGATTCTCTCTGCCCTTTTTCTTCCCTTAGCGTTTATTTGTTGAAGAATCCAGTTCATTCTTCTGTAGAGTTTTTTCTGTACATCCTACATTTTGCTGATTGTATCCTTGTGTTATCAAATTAACATACCACTCTGCTCCCTGGATAGCCTATAAAATGGTAGTTAGATCTAGAGGATTGTTGAGACTCAAGTTTGATATTCTAGGGGTTCTATACTTCCACCAGAAGATACATAATGCCTGATGTGTGTATGTGTGTGTGTGTGTGTGTGTGAGTGTGTGTGTGAGTGTGTGTGTATGCATGTGTGTGTATATGTCCAAGTATGTGTGATGTCAGCAGCCTTTGGTGATCATTATCTAGATCATTTAATTCAGGTTAAAAATTATGATTATCTTATTCTATAATTTCTGCTTTCATGTCTTAGCTAGAAGATTTCTATAAAAAGAAATTTTATGAATTATTTGATTATAGTAATATACAGTTCATATAGAAAAATTAAGCATACATTCATTTATTTTATTTCCTGTATGATTGCTTCCCTACCATGTTCCAGAGGTGATCAATGAACTTGTAGTGTTTATTTTATTTTTTGCTATTATCCTAAACTTACAGATTTAAGAGCATTAAAAGAGTTTAAATACATTGCAATCAATATTCTTGCTAATGTTCAAAGATAACTGTATTTAACTATTCAGAGTCTCCTGGAGTTCATTTTCTGAGTCCTTTGACAGAAAACCAGCAATCTGATACTTCTTTGTTTTTTTTGGCATATTAAGATGTTCTCAGTTCAGTTTGCACACTTTTTGCTCTCAATCTAGAATCAGTCATTTCTCCAAGGAACTCTGGTTCCTTTTATGAGAAAAATATATTGGGGGCACCTGGATGGCTCAATAGGTTAAGCTTCCAATTCCTGGTTTTGGTTCAGGTCATGATCTCATGGCTCCTAAA
>NW_024412391.1:30621294-30622778 GCF_014898765.1 Herpailurus yagouaroundi
ACACGACGAACTCAATCTGGATACCAGGGATTCTCATTGCAATTGGATTATATATCACTTAAATATTTTCATACTGATTGTTACTTCTTAATTGTATCTCACCTTTTAGTCAAAATCTTTGAAAATATTTTTAGAATTTGGTATACTTTCTTCGGATTTTTTTCTCTATAAGTTAATATATAATATAGACTGAGATCTTGCAAGTCTCTAATTTTTTTGTATTGCATTAATTTTTAGAAAACAGAAGACTAAATACAATCAAGTATTAGAGTAAATAGCACAACTTCCTTAAGAAATCCAAGTCATGAAATTTTCTTTGCAAAGACACATACCTAGGTAATTGAGGGAACCAATTTTAGTACTTTTGATATGCAAGACACAGACTAATTACTCTTTAATATGATACTTGATTTAATCACCATTACAATCCTATTATGAGGTACTATTATTTTCCTTTTGTTCTAGTTGTTGAATCTAAGCCCTGAGGTTGAAATAATTTGTCCATCATTCTCTAAGAAGTCTTTTTTAAAAATCATTGTCATACTGTTTAGAGATAAATATTACCAAAGTATAGTCTAAATATCTGGTACTTAGCTGATATATGAACGTCCAAATCTGATATAAGAAAGCATTTTGTGCTAATGATAAGACAGGATGGGTTCTCAAAATATATAATGTAACTTGAAGGTATGATTAGCTATACGTAGGTCTGCTGTATTGAAACTTGGAGGCTTGATAATGTAGTAAGAAATGGAAAGTGGTAGCAAGCAACTATAATACAACACTTTCCTTATATGAAAATAGAGTTAACAGAATTGGTCCTTGAGTATTAACGGGGTTTTTCTTCCAACCTAAAAATTAAAAAATAAATCATAGGGGCGCCTGGGTGGCGCAGTCAGTTAAGCGTCCGACTTCAGCCAGGTCACGATCTCGCGGTCCGTGAGTTCGAGCCCCGCGTCGGGCTCTGGGCTGATGGCTCAGAGCCTGGAGCCTGTTTCCGATTCTGTGTCTCCCTCTCTCTCTGCCCCTCCCCTGTTCATGCTCTGTCTCTCTCTGTCCCAAAAATAAATAAATGTTGAAAAAAAAATTAAAAAAAAATAATAAAAAAATAAATCATAAAAATAAACACATGGAGATAACTGACTGACTGACTGACTGACTGACTGACTGTTTGTGTGACTTCTGGTCTGTTAGATTCCTCAGTCCCTAAGGTTACTACTAAAAGCATCCAACTTTAGGTCCACTTCAAACGAACAAGGCAGGTAGAGAGACACCAAGGAGACATTCCGGTACATTCTGAGTCCAGAGACTCTTTGAAGACCTTATTTCTGGACTGATAACGACTAAAATGGCAATGGCCTAAGGTGATTAGCAGTTATCTTTCTTCCAATACCAGAACGTGGACCCATTTCTGTGGGCTGAGTGGACAGAATGGACGGTGTAGCTCTTGATTTGACAGATAGCTCTAGCACCATATGTAAATG
>NW_024412391.1:30623178-30623993 GCF_014898765.1 Herpailurus yagouaroundi
TATATGAAAATAGAGTTAACAGAATTGGTCCTTGAGTATTAACGGGGTTTTTCTTCCAACCTAAAAATTAAAAAATAAATCATAGGGGCGCCTGGGTGGCGCAGTCGGTTAAGCGTCCGACTTCAGCCAGGTCACGATCTCGCGGTCCGTGAGTTCGAGCCCCGTGTCGGGCTCTGGGCTGATGGCTCAGAGCCTGGAGCCTGTTTCCGATTCTGTGTCTCCCTCTCTCTCTGCCCCTCCCCTGTTCATGCTCTGTCTCTCTCTGTCCCAAAAATAAATAAATGTTGAAAAAAAAATTTAAAAAAAATAATAAAAAAATAAATCATAAAAATAAACACATAGAGATAACTGACTGACTGACTGACTGACTGACTGTTTGTGTGACTTCTGGTCTGTTAGATTCCTCAGTCCCTAAGGTTACTACTAAAAGCATCCAACTTTAGGTCCACTTCAAACGAACAAGGCAGGTAGAGAGACACCAAGGAGACATTCCGGTACATTCTGAGTCCAGAGACTCTTTGAAGACCTTATTTCTGGACTGATAACGACTAAAATGGCAATGGCCTAAGGTGATTAGCAGTTATCTTTCTTCCAATACCAGAACGTGGACCCACATCTGTGGGCTGAGTGGACAGAATGGACGGTGTAGCTCTTGATTTGACAGATAGCTCTAGCACCATATGTAAATGTCCATCTCACCAAATTCTCAAAACTGACAATTATGACTTTAATACCTAAATTTCCTTCTTTAAAAATATTCACAAGGATTATATTAATCAGTGAAAATGCTTATAAGCAAAAAAAAAAAAAACAAA
>NW_024412391.1:30624093-30694432 GCF_014898765.1 Herpailurus yagouaroundi
AAAAAAAAAAAAAAACAAAAAAACAAAAACAAAAAAAAAAAAAACCAGACTGCTGTATTAAGCAGTATTGATATGTAAAATAAACCTACATGCAGAGAACTACTGATTCAACAGCAACTAAATTATCTACATTCTTTTTTTTTATTAGCTGAAAATAAATGGTTGATATATTTTTGCTGGAAAGTTGAAGAGCCAATTAATTATGTAGGGCAGTGGTTTTCAAAATGTGGTCTCCACATGAGCAAACTCAATATCGCAGAACAAAATCAAGTATAAGTAATCAAGAACGCACATAAACAAAAAATATTAAATGGCAATATATGATAGCATTTAAAACAGAATGATGTTTTATGGCAATTAAATGGCAATATATGATAGCATTATGATAAAACATAATGATGTAATAAGACAGTGTGGAATAGAAAGTGGCATTGAACTATGGTAGGAAGAACGATGGTGTGACACCCTGGGATGAAAATGTCATAGTAAGCGCAAAGGTCCTGAGGTTGGAATAATCCTGGCTTTTAAGGAAAGGGGGAATATTGGTGGGACTAGAATAGAACAAGCAAATGGAGGAGAGTGGCCAGGTGCTGACAAGGGGCAGATTATGCCCTTATTTTCCACAGGAAACAATGTTTTCTTCTAAGTACTTTGGGTTATAGCCCTAATAGCTTACTTTCTTATCCCTCCTATCATCTAGTCCAAATCACCAATATTCTCTCTTTGTTAACTACAGTGATAATTACTTAACTGGCTCCCCTGTATGCTCTCTTTCACCCCTTCCAAGCTCTGCACTGCAACTACAGTGATATTTATATATGTAAATTGTATGTGTATTATGTCTCCTCTACTTAAAATCCCTCAGTGACTTCCTATTGTGTTTAGAATAAATTCTAACACCTAATTGTGACCGGGGTAAAGGTCAAGTGAATTAACAGATATTGGCCACTAAGAGCAGTGCTTGGCATATGTGCAGGACTCAGGGAATGTGAATTAAATGTTTTCCTATACAAATATGGCATGGCATTTTTCTCCATGTCTAGACTAACTCCTCTTTTTCTCTTTTCTTGTGTTCTGTTAGTTACAAACAACCCAACTATGGAAGACAGCTGTGATACCTGGATTACAGGGCCCAGAACAGCAGTGGAAAATGAACTCGGTTGGGTTGTAAGAAAAAATAAGGGATAGCTGGAGACTGGGAAGTTGGAAGATAGAAGTAGAATTAAAAGGGTATTGCTACTACTGTATACAGTTCCAACTGAGTATTCCCATTGGGAGAGCTGTCCCATGGTTGAGAGATTTTTATTTTTTCCAAGGGAAGTAGAAATCATACTTTTATAAGAAATGTCTGAATCTAAGCTTGTAAATACTGGCATTTAATTACACTTTTAACTGTACAAACACAAAAGAACTCATTCACATGCCAGATTCAGCAGTTGGCTGCTAGTTTGAAGCTTTTACTATTATGGAAGGGGGGATATAAGACCAATAAGTTTTGATGAGGATATGAGAAAGAGATTTGGATCATCTAATTTTGTTCAAGAAGAATAGAGCCAAGGTCTTGAGCAAAAATCAAATAATTCTGTTTGGTTTTTCTCAATAAAGATCACACATTTTCAATGCATACATAGGCCAGCTACTGTTCTTAAAGTGTTACACATATCAATACTTAAAACTACCCGAGAGATGGATACTATTTTTATCTCTCGTTAGTGATGGAGAAATTGAAAACCAGATAAACTAAGGATGTGCCAAGGACCTCAATTCAAGAAAGAGATGGAAAAGGACCATAGAGGAGTGTACTATGAGGCTCTAGGTAATTTTGCCTGGGATCTGCTTTACACGGCATCCACTGATGATTACTAGTCGCAGCAGACCATTTCTAAGAATTTCAAAACATCACATAATGTGTCTGTCCCAGCTTTAATAGTAAATAGGCCAGCTTGTTCTGCAAATGCTTATATATATTTTCATCTTTCTTCCCTCATCTTCATGCTCTCCACACCAGCCCACCTGTTCCATCAACCCCCATACAAGGGTGTTACTCCATCCTTGGGGAATACAGCCACCAATACTGAAGCACAAGAATGCAATGACATAATGGTGATTGTTTTTTTTTTTTTAAATCAAATTTACACAGAAAATGCATTGCCAGCAAGATCTCTGTCAGGTCACAGCTGTTTCACAGTGAGTCATCCATCACTCTCAGGACTATCCCACATGGACCAAAGCAATGAGATCCCACGCACCAGGGAATAAATAAAGTTATGCTAACTCAAGAATGCCTCTCATCTAATATTTGCAGGAATCTTTTACACTGGTTAGGTGAAGAGAATGCAGCATTGCTGCATCAACATACTATAAGTATTTTTAGTGAAACTCTAATATTACAATTTTGAAAATGAATGATTACCTCTGCAAAGAGAGTACTGCATTCTACCAGAGCTTTGGGAATTTATACACTTTCCTTTGCCAAACAAGAAAAAAAATCAAAAAGTTAAATTGCTTTTAATAGGACCCACCAATAGGCCCTTAATAGGCCCAGCAGGAGAAATAGACAACTGTCCAATAGTAACATTTGAATTTGGTCCAAAACTTCTGACATTCACAGAATATATCCTCCACTTGCCTGTTATAAAGCCTGAAATTTCCATTCTATGCAATGAAGCATCATGCCCATGAAATAGTAATAAATGGTCATGAAATATCTGCAGTGATTGACTTATTCTCTTGCAAAGATAAAGCCTTTGTGTGGAGCTCCAAATGGAGAGCTTGGGTAGCCTACGCATTAAATATACTGTCAAAAGGAGATAGGATATCACCAAGAGAGAAAAAAAGATGCCAAATAAAACACCAATTTGATAAATTTGACCAGGGCTGGCCATGCTGCTCTATTTCCTTGGAAAACAAAATTAGAAAAACAAAGAAATTAGAAAAACAAAGAAAAGAAAGAAAGAAAGAAAGAAAGAAAGAAAGAAAGAAAGAAAGAAAGGAAAGGCAGTGATCAAAAACCAACCAACCAAGCAAAAAACAGAACAAAACTAAAAATATCAAGAGCCAGTAATACGTTTAACTGTTTGACTTGGAATGCACATGCTACCAACTTCTCTTATAAGGTATCGGTGTAGGTAGACTTAGTCCTTTGAAACCAGGAAGTTTATTAGAAAGTTTTTAGAAGATGAGTACTCATTTCTCTATTACCTATTACTATTTTATTTTTATGTATTTTTTAAACTAATTTATCTAAACTACTATCATCTCAATAGGTAGTTAATATAAAAATTTATCAAGTTGATATTTTATCTTTTTTTAACATGCTAAATCTTCAAATCTTGTTTATGTTTTACACTTATAGCTCATTCTAATTGTAAGCTACATTTTCAATGGCTAAAGTGAAGTCAGTCCCATGAAAGCAATAAAGTTGTATTTAATGGAAAAATATTATTAAATAATTCATTTTTTCAAATGCAAATTAATTACAGTTAAATAGAAAATTAAGTTATTTGCTTGTTCCAAACATATTATAAGTTTTCAATAGATATTTGTTGGTTACCATAATGAGTAGCACAAATCTAAAGGAATGGGTCATGTTGAAGGGTTTACACATAAGATAAATACATTAACATCTCTCAGTAGCCTTAAAGAAAAACATAGAAGGAAAAATTCTAATTCAAATTCAAACCATAATCAAAATGAAGCACTTCTGTGGGAGAAAATATCTGTCAGGACAAAGATCCTTCTATATGTCCAAGCTGACATATAGAAATGAAGACTACACCAGCTTTTTATTTAGACTATATAAGAATATTAGTTCTTCCATTCATTGTCTGGAGTGTCAATATTGGTAATGAAAAAGGTTTGCTCTTGAAAATCTAATTAGACCTACATGTTCTACCTATGACACTGGAATAAAATCAAGGGAAATTTATCTCTAAATGATAATAAAAACATCAATGTTTATCATTAAAATAAATGGATAGAATAAGTTATAGTATCATTTATAATGCCCACTTAGGTTATTCATATAATAATTTACTTAATTCAAAGTTTGAGGATAGCCATGTATAGAGATCACTGATTCAGTGACTTTATAATATTGATTCTTCTACCACATGAAGAAATAAATATATAAGCTTGTGTTTAGTTAAAGGGTATAACGGTATTTCTTGGAGTCACCATACATTTAGAGTGCAGTTAATTCTTCCCTATGAAATTACAAATAAAAAAAATCATGGTTGACCAGAGAAAAGATAAACATTATGCCTTAAATATTTACCCAGAGCACATCAACTTAAATGCTGTGGGAAATATATCCTCTATTGTTTTAACCCAGACATTTCTTTCCCCTCTATTTGCAAACTGTCAATACCTGCTTATGCATCCACATTCTCAACTGAAGGCATTACTGCTAACTTCATTGAAAAAATTGAAGTAATATAAAAAATTTCAATAGCCCTGACCACTATATCTACTCTCTGATGCATATTTGTACCCATTTACTCTATGTGAACATCCTGTGTTCCTAATGAAGGCTGACTTTTTCATTTTTACATTAGATTCCATCTTCCTTCATCTACTCTCCAGCAATTAATTCACTTTTTTATTATTAATATTTCTCTGACTAGTAATAAAGTTTCATTAACCTATATTTAATATCTTCTCCCATCTTAAAAGAAAAGGTCTGTCTTGACACAAACACCCCTATGGCTATTTCCCTATTTCACTGCTGCCCTTTACTGAAAACTTCAAAAAAAGTTATCTAGCCTCACTATCTGCAAGTCTTCTCCTATTCCTTCCTACTCTCTCGAACACACTTGAATGAATTTCACCCCATCACTTCCCCTGAAACTTGTCTTTTTTGTCAGTGACCTCTATATTGATCAATCTAATGATCAGTTCTCAGTTAATACCTTTCTGAGTTAGATTATTTCTCTTTTCTAAAACATTTCTTTTTTCAGGAAAATCACAATATTCTGGTTTTCCTTCTATCTCAAAAATTATTCTCCTGATATCTTTACTTTTTCCCACACTCTGAACATTTGGTACACATTAGGACTGAATCAATGGAATTGTAATTGAACATTAGAATTCAGTCTTTAGAACTATTTTACAATCAGTTGCATGATTTCTTCTAGTTTCAAGGCTTCGAATGTTGTTACTTTGTGGGCAACACGTGACTTTACAGCTCCAGTCTGGAACTTTTTCCTATCTCTGGGCTCATACATCCAAATGACAAGTTGGCTTCTCTACTTGGATATCTTATAGGCATCTCAACTTAAAACCAGACTCCTTGCCTTTCTCCCTGGGATGTTTCCCATGTTATCAATCACTAATCATTCTTCTACTTGTTCAGGTAAATAACCTCAAGAGTAATCCTTCACTTCCATTTCTCTCCTGCCCTGTATCCAAGTTGTTTTGTAATTTTGTATTTATTTGATTATTAAAGAGTTGACTATAATTCTAAATATATATTTACTTTATATTTTATCTATTAAGTGTTCACATCTTTTATCCATTTTCATTTTGGAGTGCTGCTCTTTTAGTTATTTTTTAAAACCTTTTAAAAAAATGTTTATGTATTTATTTTGAGACATAGACAGTGCAAGCAGGAGAGGGGCATGTTTTTCATGCTGCCTGCACAGAGCCTGACGTGGAGCTCCATCTCACTAAGTGAGATCATGACCTGAGCCAAAATCAAGAGTCAGATGCTCAACCAACTGAGCCACACAGGTGCCCCATGTTTTAGTTATTCTTTATTGGTATGTACTACTAGTTCTTTTTGTCTAGAATAGAAATTGTCTTATTGCATTGTTCTAGAGTTTATAAATAGTATAGTGTCATTGTTTGAAAAGAGATGAAAAATACATAAATATAAAGCAAATTAATTATAATTTAAAATCCTACCACCCTGAGAAAAATACCATTAATATTTCAGTGATCATCTTTTTAAAAATATCTCTGATTAATAAATATAATTTTAATAATAGGACCATAGCACATCTGAAATCCTTGCATTTTATTTTATTTATGTGTTCCCACTGGCCACATTTACCTAAAGCAGTTTCTTTCTTTTCTTACCTTCCCTTTTTCTGCTCCCTTCCTCACATCATCTGAAAGACTCACCCTATCTCCTACTGCAGGTATACACTGTGAACAAGCCATTGAGTATTTTTACATAGCTCTCTAGGCCAATATAATCAAGCCTCACGAAGGCTATATAATCTTTTTCTCTGTCTCCCACTCTCCCCCAACACAGAGATTTTTAGTAATGATTGATTCTTGTCAAATACATATATAAATAAGGTACATCCAGAGAAGTTCTCTGTCTCGTCTTCCCTTGACCCCACTTAGGCAACAATTTTTGTTCACTTTTTGCCTCATCCCCATCCTTTTTTAAATTATAAACAAATATATTAATATGTCATTACTTCCTTCCATCTTTTCTTAGATGCATGGTAGCATATTATACACATTTTCTCCAACTTGCATTTTTTTCGTCTAAAAAAGCTGTCCTGGATACCACTATGTAGTATGTAATATGTAAAGTTCTACCTCTTTCTTTTTAAAGGACCCTAAAACTTCATTGTGTGGATGTGTTCTAATCATTCAACCACTTCTTTGCTGATGGACTTTTGGCAGTAATTGGAGTTGTTTATATGTCTTTTAATATTTTTATAGTGTATCATTCTGTTATATTCCTAGGAATGGTATCAATAGGTAAACTCATATATAATTTTTCTAGATATGGCATTTCACATTTCCACTGACATGAGAAAACTTTTTTTTCAAATATTGTCGGCAAGTATTGTTTTGTAAAATACAGCCAATACCTCAATGTAGTATCATCTATTCTTATGAGTGCCACTGAACTCATTTTAATATGTTCAACGGTCATTTGTATTTTTTCCTTATAAACTGTCTTTTGCTTATTTTTATATCAGGATGTTGTCCTTATTTTCCTGCCCTCTGCTTCTTCTTACATAGTTATAAATATCACTGGCTTCTTGCCACTCTCAGTGGCTGGACTCCATTCAGTTATACCTTATAGTTTTGGGGATTTTTCATCTAATTTATTTGCTTATAAACGTTTTATTTTTGTATAATTTCAAATTTATAGAAAGGTTGCCAAAATAGCACAATGAATTTTGTGCTTTACCTAGATCATCAGTTGGTATATTTTGCCTCATTTATTTGCTCTATTTCTCTCCAATTATCTATATATAAACACAAATACAAACAACTTCAGTATATGTTTCTTAAGAAGGAGGAGAACATTCTTCTGTATAACTATAATACAACTGTCAAAAATCAGAAAATGTAACATTGATATAATGCCATTATCTAATTCACAGTACATGTTTAAATTGTGTCAATTGCCCAAATATCTACTTTTTTTTTCCACTTCAGAATCTGGTCCAGAATCATGCATGGCAGCTAGGTGTCATGTCGCTTTAGTCTCATTTAATCTTGTACAGCTTTTCAGTCTCTCTTTGTTTTTCTTGATCTTAACATTTTTTGAAGAGTATAGGCCAGTTATTTTGTACAGTCTCCCTCTATTTAATGTATCTGACATTTCCCTGTTAGATTCATTTCATGCATGTTTAGCAAGAATACCACAGAATATATGCAGCCTCAGCATTAGGAGAAATATGAGGTTGGTTTGTCCTACTGTTGGAGTTGTTACCTTACATATTTATGAAGTGTCCACTAGGTTTCTTCACTGTAAGATTACTTTCCCCCTATATAATTAATGTTATTTGGGGGAACATATATTATATAAATATCCTGTTAATCACCAAGCTTTCAACCACTAGTTTTAGTAACCACTGACGATTTTCTGATTGAATTTTTTTTCTTCTATATCTTATTACTTGACATTCTGTTAAAGGAAGAACTTTCTTTTATCACCCTTTAATTTACTTATTTATATTCTTATTTATATAAGCATGGACAAATGGATTCTTATTTTATAATCATTTGTATCATTATTTCAATATATCCTCAAATAATCCCAGATTTTTCCAAAGGGAGACATTTAAGTTGGTTTCTTTGCCCTTTGATTATATCCCCATCATTCTTTTAACATTTTGTTATCCTTTAACAGAAAAAGATGTTACAGATTCATCTTTTATCCTCCATGATCCAAACCTGGAATCATTTCTTTTTCTCTGAAGTACCCTCTGGTGACCAAAGAGACCTACCTGCTTAGTCCAGGACTGCAGAGAAATTCCAGAGCACTTCAGTAAGGGCTGTGGATATTTTTCAAAGAAGTTCCACCTGAGCTTTAACCTTCCCAGGGCCCCTATTGGAGAATAAAAAGAAAAAGTGAAGATAGGTGTCTTGGGGAAGAAAATAGGTTTTCCTGCCCAAACTGGGAAATGGATCTGACTCTATTAGCTTTTTAGAAACTCCAAAAAATTTGCTGAATTTTTATTGTCATAATTTCATAATTCTTATTTTTATTTTAATTATTTTTATATTTACATCTCTCATTTTGTGACTTGCTTTTAGATATTAAAAGTGTTATTTGTTTTCCCTACTTTTTCCTATATATTATTCAATTTTTTGCTTTTTGATTTTGGCCATTTTTGTGAACTGGGGTATATTAAACCAACCCTCTTACCAAGAATAACTGTTAAATCTGTGTAAAACATTAAAAAAATCTATCTGAAGGCATTAGAAAAATTAAGAAACCAGCAAGAACCAGAAAATTAAATGTTCCAGAAAGGATGGACATGTAGATGAGTGAATCCAATATTCTACTCCTTGAGGCATTTTCCAATCTATAAAACATAGCTGAGAGATGGAGAAGTTGAGCAGAAAATAGTAGCTAAGAGGCTGAAAAGCTGAATAGAGCTTTTGGAAATCTTAAGAGACCACAAAAACAAAAATCAGAAATTAGAAATCACAAGGAGGAAGAACAATGATAAACAGCCCAGGATTCCACTGGTACCACTGAAAATTTGCAACTTGGAGACAGTAAGGGCAAACCAGAAATAAAACAGCCTTTACAAATATTGAAATTTTTGTTTGAATTAGGTCAATACCCTATTTTAAGAGTATCAACTCCTTTATTAACTTTTGACCAATAAAAAGGAAATCTTAGGTGGAGAATTATAACATCATCAGAACCTCAAATGATCTTTGTAAGAATTCATGATCAGTGTTTTTTATTCTAGCAAACAACTTTGGCATACCAGACAACACCAAATGTCCGAAACAAAACAAAACAAAAATATAACATAAGAAAAAATTATTTGATCCAGAAATTGGATTTAATTATACACTAAATCTAAAATAAATAGTATATTGAAATAACACATTTGATAAAATAGCGAACAAGACGGAGAATTTCAGCTGAGGACTAGAATCTCTGAAATAAACTCAAATAGAAAATTTAGAAATAAAAAAACAAGGTAACTAAAATTAATACTCAATACATTGATTTGACAGAAGATGACCGAAAGTAAGGATTAGTGAAATGGATTGATAATAAGGATATAAATATCCATACTGGAATACAAAGAGAAAAAATTTGGAACATGTAGAAAAAGCACAAGAGAAAGAGGAGAGAGAAGATGTGGTGTTACCAGAGCTTAGAACCCCAGGAGGTAGAATCAAAGTGAAGATTACCTGTAGGAAAGGGAGGTCCAAGTGGGATCAGGAGTCAGGGATGATCTCTACGCACTACAAAGATGTCATACTGAGCAGACCTATGCTCTGCCTATAGAAGCCTATGGTGGCTTCTATTTATCTTCCATCATCCAATATTTCACATCTCCAACATGGAAGCAACTGTACAAGAGAAGATGGGAAATGGAACTCCCTATGTTATAGAGTACAGATGTGAGGGTAAATGAATATGAAAGCAAATCATCAGTTAACCTGCACAGATGCCAACTTTTCAAGTTTCCAAGGATGAAGCTGATTCCCCTGCTCCTATTTTCTTACTTATCTTTGACCACTTTAATAGAAAACCAAAGAAAAGAGTTTAATGCCTGTGACTAGGATGATGGTTCATCCAGATTTCCCAGATAGAAGCTAATTTGAAAAAATACATACATTGAGATTAGTCCAAAAACTACCAGTGAAACAAACAATTCAAGAAAGATAATGAATTAAAGCACTCTTTGACTATCTCAGTACTAGCGAGTAACATTCTTCTTTAGCAAAAATATGCAATCTAGTTTCTGTTCCTAGATACAATAAACACTCAGTCACATCTTTCCTCACCAAAGGAAGTTACATTTATCTTAGCCCTTGGTTTTTGCTTTGTGGAATAGGATGCCTGAGAACATGTGGCTTCTCAGCCAGGCCTGAGAACAGCCATAGGAAAATAGCTTATTGTATTCTAAAAGGATGTCTTCAAAACTTTATTTCATAAATTATATAGCATCCTCTTTAGTGCTGATTATTAAATTTTAGGTACAAAATTAAATATCATTCAGAAATATTTGGCTTGAAAACTTTGGAGAAAATATTTTAAGTAAAATGGCTTTTCAGGTGGTAAAGAAATGGAACAAGTTCAGGAATTAACAAAATATATTATTTTTATCAAGTAATAAGCTCTAAAATAACTGGTAATGAAAAATCATGCTCTTCCTGATTTTTGTGTAACTGTGCCTAGTTGTTAGTAGGTAAAGAGTTTGACAATGTATCTTTGACCTAGGACCAGGATTATAATCTTACAATCTAACATTGAGTAAAGAGTAATTATGTTCTTAAATTTTCAGATTTATTCATGAGTCCTACCATGTACCCATCATGGTACTAAGCATGAGACTTATGAAGAAGAGTATGACAGTTTCATTCTCAAATTGAACAAAATCTAGTGGAAGGGGTAGATTATTAATAGACATTTTATAAGAAATAATTAGTACATTTTAATGAAAGATGTGTAAAGAATATTATGAGATTTTTGGTTAAGAAATTCTTTGCATAATAATAGAATTATTATAGAATAGTTATTACAGAATAGAATAATTTCATTGTATAGTAAGTAGAAAGCACAGGAATGAAAATTAGATTCATAGCTTATTTCTTTTTAAAAATTTTAATTCCAACATAGTTAGTATACAGTGATATATTAATTTTAGGTTACAATATAGTGATTGAACAATTCTATACATTACTCAGTGTTCATCAAGGTAACTATATTCCTAATCCCATTCACCTATTTCACCCATTCCCCCCCACCCACTTTCTCTCTGGTAACCATCAGTTTGTTCTCTATTATTTCAGAGTCTATTTCTGAATTTTATTTTTTCTCTGTTTGTTTGGTTTCTTAAATTCCATGTATGACTGAAATCACATGGTTTTTGTCTTTCTCCGACTTATTTCACTTAGCATTATACTCTCTAGATCCATATGTATTGTTGCAAAAGGCAAGATTTCATTACACACACACACACACACACACACACACACACACACACACATATACACAAACTTCTTTATCCATTCATCTATTGATGGACCCTGGGGCTGCTTCCATAATTTGGCTACTGTAAATAATGCTGCAATAAACATAGGAATGCATATATCCTTTCAAATTAGTATTTTTGTATTCTTTGGGTAAATACTCAGTAGTGAAATTACTGGATCATATGGTAATTCTATTTTTAACTTTTTGAAGAACCTCCATACTGTTTTTACAGTGGCTGCAACAATTTGCATTCTCACTAGCAGTGCACAAGTGTTCCTTTTCTCCACATGCTCACCAACACTTCCTGTTTCTTGTGCTAAAAATCTTGTGTTACATCTTAGCTATTCTGACAGGTGTGAGATGATATCTCATTGTGGTTCTGATGTGCATTTCCCTGACGATGAGTGATGTTGAGCATCCTTCCATGTGTCTGTTGGCCATCTGTATGTCTTCTCTGGAAAAATGTCTGTTCATGAACTTTGCCCATTTTTTTAACTGGATTATTTGAGGTTTTGGTTGAATTGTATAAGCTCTTTATATATTTTGGATACTAACCCTTTTTTAGATCTGTCATTTGCAAATAGCTTCTATTGCTATTTTGTGATTTATTTTGTTATTGTTTCCTTTGATGTGCAGATGTTTTTTTACTTTGATGTAATCCAAATAATTTATTTTTACTTTTGTTTTGATTGCCTCAGGAGACATATCCAGAAAAATGTTGCTACATCAAATGTAATAGAAATTACTTCCTGTATTCTCTTCTAGGATTATTATGGTTTCAGGTCTCACATTTAGGTCTTTAATTCATTTTGAGTTTATTTTTGTGTGTGGTGTATGAAAGTGGTCCAGTTTCATTGTTTTGCAAATTTCTGTCCAGTTTTCCCAGCACCATTTGTTGAAGACACTTTTTCCTATTGCGTATTCTTATCTCCTTGTCAAAGATTAATTGACCATATAATTGTGGGTTTATTTCTGTTCCATTCATCTATGTGTCTATTTTTGTGCCAGTACCACACTGTTTTGATTACTACAGCTTTGCACTATATCTTGAAATTTGGAATTGTGATACCTCCAGTTTTGTTCTTCATCTTCAAGATTCCTTTGTCTATTTGGGATCTTTCATGGTTCCATACAAAGTTTAGGATTATTTGTCATAGTTATGTAAAAAATTATGCTGGTATTTTGGTAGGGATTGCATTAAATCTGTAGATTGCCTTGAGTAGTATGAAGATTTTTAACAATATTTGTTCTCCCAATCCTTGAGCATGGAATGTCTTTCCATTTCTTTGTGTTGTCTTCAGTTTCTTTCATCAATGTCTTATAGCTTCACCTCCTTGGTTAAGTTTATACCTAGGTATTCTATTATTTTTGGTGCAATTGTAAACGGAATTGTTTTCTTAATTTCTCTTTCTGCAACTTCATTATTAGTGTATAGAAATTCAATGGATTTCTGTATATTGATTGTATATCCCGTGACCTTACTGAATTCATTTATCAATTCTAGTAGTTGTTCAATGAACTCTTTAGTCTTTTCTGTATATAGTACCATGTGAACTGCAAATAGTGAAAGTTTTACTTCTTCTTTACCAATTTGGATGCCTTTTATTCCTTTGTCTGGAGTCCCAGTACTTTGCGGAATAAAAGTGGTAAGAATGGACATCCTTGTCTTGTTCTTGACATTAGGTGAAAGGTTCTCAGTTATTCACCATTCAGTAAGATGTTAGTTGTCAGTTTTTCATACGATGTCTTTGTTATGTTGAGGCTCTCTCTAATACATTATATGGTCTCAAAGATATAATCTAATAATAATCTCTAATATTCCCTATAATATACTTTGTTGAGGGCTTTTATCATAAATGGATGCTGTACTTTGTCAAATGCCTTTTCTGCATCTGTTGAAATGATCATATGATTTTTTACTGATACTGTTGATGTGATATGTATCACACTGATCAAATTGCGAATACTGAACCAACCCTGCATCCAGGGAATAAATCCTACTTGCTCATGGTGAATGATTTTTAATGTATTGTTGGATTCAAATGATAATATTTTGTGGAGGATTTTGAAATCTATGTTAATCAGAGATATTGGCTTGTAGTCTCTTTTTTGTAGTGTCTTTACCTGATTTTGGTATTAGGGTAATGCTAGTCTCATAGAATAAATTTGAAACTTTTCCTCCTCTTCTATTTTTTTTGGAATAGTTTAAGAATAGGTATTAACTCTTTAAAAGTTTGGTAGAATTCACCTGTGAAGACATCTGGCCTTGCACTTTTGTTTTTGGGAGTTTTTTGATCACTGATTCAAATTCAATTTCATTGTTGATAATTGGTCTTTTTAAATTTTCTATTTCTTCCTGCTTCAGTTTTGGAGGTAATTTGTATCCAGAATTTAACCATTTCTTCTAGGTTGTCTAATTTGTTGGCATTTAGTTTTTCATAATATTTTCCGATAATTGTAATTCTGTGGTGTCAGTTTTATTTCTCCTCTTTCATTTCTGATTTTGTTTATTTGACTCCCTTCTTTTCTGTTGTTTTTGAAGAGTGGCTGAAGTTTTATCTATTTAGTTCATCTTTTCAAAGAATCAGCTCCTGGTTTCATTGATATGTTCTATTGTTTTTTTTTCTATTTTGTTGATATCTGCTCTAATCTTTTTTATTTCCTTTCTTCTACTGATTTCAGGTTTTGTTTGTGCTTCTTTTTCTAGCTCTTTTAGATGTAAGTTTAGGTTGTTTATTTGAGATTTTTCTTCCTTCATAAGCCTATATTGCTATAAACTTCCTTCTTAGAGCAGCTTTTGTTACATGCCAAAGATTTTGGACCATTGGGTTTTCATTTTCGTTTGTCTTTGTGTACTTTTTTATTACCCCTTTGATTTCTTGGCTGACCTATTCATGTTTAATAGCATGTTATTTAACCTCCATGTATTTGTGCTCTTTCTTGATTTTTTCTTGTGGTTGATTTTTAGTTTCATAGTGTTTTGGTCAGAAAAGGTACATGGTATGATGTCAGTATTTTTAAATTTGTTGAAACTTTATTTATGAACTAGTATTTTGTCTATTCTGGAGAATGTTCCATATGTACTTGAAAAGAATGTGTATTCTGCTGTTTTATGGTGGGATGTTCTGAATATATCTGGTAAACCCTTCTGGTCAATATGTCATTCAAAGCCACTGTTCCCTTGTTGATTTTGTTTGGATGATCTACCCATTGATATAGTGGGGTGTCAAACTCCTCTACAATTATTGTATTACTATCCATTACTTTCCTTATGTCTGTTACTAACTTTTTTATATATTTGGTTGCTCCCATGTTGGATGCATATGTATTTTAGATGCATTATATTATATATATGCATATAAGAAGATATACGATATAAGAAGAATTATATCTCCTTATTGTATTATTCCCTTTATTATTATATAATGTCCTTCTTTGTCTCTTGTTACTGTCTTTGTTCTAAAGTGTATTTTGTCCAATATAAGTATTGCTACTATGGCTTTATTTTCACATCTATTTGCGTGATAAAGGGTTCTCCATCCCTTTGCTTTCAATCTGTGTGTCTTTAGGTCTGAAATGAGTGTCTTGCAGGCATCACATATATGAGTCTTACTTCTTCATCCATTCCATCACCCTACTTGATTGTAGTCCTTTGTTCCTTTCCTGTGCTCTTCTCTCACGATTAGTTGGCTTTCTTTAGTGGTATACTTGGATTTCTTTCTCTTTATTTTTTGCCCATCTATTATTTTTTGATTTTTGGTTACCATTGGGTTCATACATAACAACTTCTGCATATAGCAGTCTATATTAGGTTGATGGTATCTTAAGTTTAAACCTATTATTTCCTCCCCTCCCTGCTTCCCATGTTTTAGGTACATGGTGTCATAACTTACATCCTTTTATTTTGCAAGTCTCTTGACTGATCTTTATAGATATACTTAATTTTACTTTTTTCATCCTACTTTTTCTTACTCCTACTGATGATTTTTCCTTTCCACTCAAAGAGTCTCCTTCATCATTATGAATTCCTTTAACTTATGTTTGCCTGGAAAACTCTTTATCTCTCCTATTTTGAATGATAGCCTTGTTGGATAGAGCATTCTTGGCTGTAGATTTTTCCCATTCAGGACTTTGAATATATCATGCCACTCCCTTCTGGCTTGTAATATTACTGCTGAGAAAAATCAGCTGATAGCCTTATTGATTCTCCCTTGTATGTAACTATTTTTTTTCTCTTGCTGCTTTTAAAATTCTGTATCAGTACTTTTTGTCATTTTAATTACTATGTGTCTTCGTGCAGACCTTCTTGGGTTGATTTTGTTGGGGGGCTTCTCTGTGCCCCCTGGATCTGGATTTCTGTTTCCTTTCCCAGATTTGGGAGATTTTCAGCTATTATTTCTTCAAATAAATTTTCTGCTCCCTTTTCTTTCTCCTCACCCTCTGAAATCCCTATAATGCAAATGATAGTATGCTTCATGGAATGTTGCAGAGTTCCCTAAGTATATTTTCATATTGTATTTTTTCTCTCACCTGCTCAGCTTTATTGATTTCCATTACTCTGTTCTATAGGTTGTTCATCATTCCTCTACTTCATCTAGGCTACTATTTATTCCATCTTATGTATTTTTAATTTCATTTATTGAATTCTTCATCTCTGACTGGTTATTTTTTATGTTTTCTAACTTTGTAAAGGGCCTCACTGAGGTCCTTCACTCTTTCCTCAAGTCTAGTGAGTATCATCATGATCATTACTTTAAATTCTCTATCAAGCATAAGCTTTCTATCATTTTCAGTGTACATCTTTTACCTCTTTTGTTAGTTTGATTCCTAAGTATCTTATGTTTTTTGGTGCAATTGTAAATGGGATCAATTCCTTTATTTCTCTTTCTGCTGCTTCATTATTGCTGTATAGAAACACAACTGATTTCTGTACATTGATTTTATAACCTGTGACTTTGCTGAATTTACATATCAGTTCTAGCAGGTTTTTTTTTTTTTTTTTTGGTGGAGACTTTGGGTTTTCTATGTAGAGTATCATGTCATCTGCAAAGAATGAAAGTTTGACTTTTTCTTTGCCAATTTGGATGCCTTTTATTTTCTTTGTTGTCTGCTCGAGCTTGGACTTCACTATGTTGAACAATGGTGGTGAGAGTGGATACCCTTGTTGTGTTCCTGGTGTTAGGGGGAAAGTTCTCAGTTTTTCCCCATTGAGGATGATGTTAGTTGTAGGTCTTTCATATATGGCCTTTATGATGTTGTGAAATGTTCCTTCTATCCTTACTTTATTCAGGGCTTTTATCAAGAAAGGATGCTATATTTTGCCAAATGCTTTTTCTGCATCTATTGAGAGAATCATATGGTTCTTATCCTTTCTTTTATTAATGTGGTATATCATGTTGATTGATTTATAAATATGGAAGAAGCTCTGTAGCCCAGGAATAAATCCCACTTGACCATGGTGCATAATTCTTTTAATGTACTGTTGAATTTGATTTGCTAGTATCTTGTTGAGAACTTTTGCATCCAGGGTGTTTGCATCAGGGCTATTGGCCTGTAGTTCTTTTTGGTGAGGTCGTTGCCTGGTATTGGAATCAAGGTAATGCTGGCTTCATAGAATGAGTTTGGAAGCTTTCCTTCCATTTTTACTTTCTGGAACACTGTATGTTAACTAACTTAAATTTAAATAAATAAATTACGTACTCAAGAAAGAAAAAGGAAGCATTAACAAACCCATTAAATGTAATCTCAAACTCTAAAAAATAAAAAATACAAGAGATAACATGCTGGTGGGGATATGGAGGGAAGGAAACCCTTGTGCACTATTGGTAGTAATGCAAACTGGCACAGCTACTATGGAAAACAGTACAGAGGTTCCTCAAGAAAGTAAAAATCGAACATATGAGACAGCAATCACACTTCTTAGTATATAATCCAAAGGAAACAAAAACATTATCTCAGAGTGATATCTATACTCCCATGCTCACTTAAGGATTATCAACGATATCCAGGGTGCAGAAACAACCTAAATGTCTGTGGACAGATAAGCAGATTCAGAAAATATGATGTATACATACAACTGAAGAAGTTTCAATCTTAAAAAAGGAAATCCTGCTGATCGGGAAAACATGAATTAACTTGGAGGGCATCATGCTAAGTGAAAAACAAACAAACAAACATCCAGGCAAAGACAAACATTGCATGGTATCACTTATATGAGAAATTAAAAAAAAAAAGTGGAAATCACAAGAAGAGAGTAGAAAAGTAGTTGCCAGGGGCTGGGAGTGTGGGAAATAGGAAGAGGTTCTGAGAATATATGTATAATATCATGAGCATAGTTGATAATACTGTGTTATGTAGTTTAAATGTGCTGAGAGTAGAACTTAGATGTTCTCTCTCTCTCTCTCACACACACACACACACACACACACACACACACACACACAACTAAATTAAAAAAAAATACACTATTGGACCCAAAAAGGTTTTTTTTTAAATTCTCTATCAGGCATATTACTTATCTCCATTCAGCTTAGGTTACCTTGCTAGGTTTTGTCCTGTTCTTTTGTTTGGAACATATTCCTCTGTCTCCTCTGTCTAACCTTCTGTGTCTGTTTCTGTGTGTTAGTAATGTCAGCTACATCTTTCTCTTGAAAGTAGTAGCCTTAGGAAGAAGGGGTCCTCTAGTGCCCTGGAGGACGTGTTGCTTCAGGAGTGTCTCCTGTATGTGTTGTGTGCATCCTGCTGTTGTGGCTGAGCCACATTTGCCTTCAGTCCATTCATCTGCAATGGCTCCCTTTGCCTGTTGTGGGCATTGTTTGGTTCCTGGGCTGTTAGTGGCCCAGTCTGGAGCTGCTTTGAACTTGTGTTGAGTCAGACCAGGCATTTGCCAGAGATGCAGTAACACTAAACATCAGGGTGCTTTCCCTGTTTTGTCCTCGAGAAGCTTTCATTGGTCAGTAGAGTTCTGCAGTCAGATCATTTATCTGCCCCAACCAACTTCTAGGGCCACAGTGTGACTGGTGTGCATAGTTATCTTTCCCTCTGTCCAGGGCATGCATCACTTTGGGATGGTGCTGGCCCCTGTGGGAGCTGCTCGTATGCTGCCAGGCTTGCGGTACCATTTTGGATGGGCTCCTGCCAAGAGTGTACTGAAGGCAGTAGATCTGCAGAAGCATGTGGGAGCAGTGTGGGGGTGGGGGTGGGGTAAGTGAGACATTAGCAAAGTTTGTACTGGTATGTTGGAGGAAAAGACCTGGAGCTGAGGCCTGGCTGGAATGGGCATGTCCACAGGGGATATGTAGGTGGGGCACACGCTAGCAAATTAGGCATTGAGTTTCAGCCCTGCATGGAGTGCTCAGGCTGAGGCGCAGGGTGGGGGGAAATGGCTGTGGACAGCTCCTGTATTCCTGGAGAAGTCTCCCAATGATCCCTGATGCTCCAGCACAGGCTCTGAGATTAGTAAACAAATATCCCTCCTATATACCCTATAGGACATTCAAACTACTGCTTCTGTGCTGCATCTCCATGGAGATGTTTGTTATGCTGTCTCTTTAAGGGGGGGAACTCAGTTTCCTCTCATCTTCCTGCCTTCTTGGCTCTCCCAGAGCTGAGACTACTGATTTTTAAAGTTCTAGGTTTTAAGTCCTGCAGGTTTTAAGAACTGGTGAAATATAGCCCCTCTGGTTTTCAAAGTCAAATTATATGGGGATTCATCTTTCCCATGTGGGCTCACCAGTGTGAGAGTCTGTTTCTCTTCCCTCTCTGCACCTGTGCTGTCCCTTCACAGGGAGAGTCTCGAGGGGCTCTTTAGCTCCCATCCATGTCTCTGTCCTTCCTACCCTCTTTGATGTGGCCTCTTCTCTTCACTTAGTTGTAGAGTTTGTTCTGCCAGTCTTGAGGTTGTCTTCTGTGGTTATAAGTAATATAGAAAAACATTCCCATATTTTCAAGTTATTTTCTTTGTTATCTTCCACAGTGATCATATAGTAAATTTTTAAAAATTGTTTTAATGTTTATTTATTTTTGAGAGAGAGAGAGAGGAAGGGGCAGAGAGAGGGAGACATAGAATCCAAAGTCGGCTCCAGGCTACGAGCTGTCAGCACAGAACCCGATGCGGGGCTCAAACCCACCAGCTATGAGATCATGACCTAAGCCGAAATCATTGGCTCAACTGACTCAGCCACCCAGGTGCCCCTCAAATATTAAATTTTAATTAGAAAAAATAGCAGCTATTTAAAGATGAATTTATCATTCACAAAAATGTCATTTCTTTTGTTCTAAGGCAGGAATTGGCAAAGAAGACAAGTAGGCCAAATCCTGACTGTAGCCTGCTTTTGTTTTATGGTCCTTTGTGGATAAATTTTGCCAAAACTTGCCCTAAAGAGTAAAACCAATGAATGTGTATTTCATCAAGACCCTTTACTTTTCTCTAGTTATGAGAAGAGCCAGGGGGAAACCATCAAGATACACTACAAATTATTTAGAGTTTAAAAATTGCCTCAAGGTCATTTATTCAGGCTAGAGCTAACCTTTATGAACAGCACATTATGTCATGAAGTTTATGTAGATTGATTGGATTCAATTTTCAAAACAATATTATGCAGTATATTTTTTATTCTACTTTTATTGATAATCAAACCAAGGCATGGAGAGATCATACCCATAGCAAGACACAGAGCCAAAATATAAGTGCAGCTGAATGATTCCAGGACCCAGTACAGCCTTCCCCCATGTAAGAGAATCTGAAATGGCACACATCTCTTAAATGCAATGGAAGTTGGCCTTGAAATCAGCCTTTACAAGGTGATTTTCTAGGAAGCCATCACCAAACTTCTATCTCTAATTGGAAATAAAATGCAGTTAAAATCACCTCTATAGATCAAAACTTCCATCTAAGGTTGGCTGCATTCTCCTGGTAGATGGACTTGGTAGTGTACTCTGAGTTGATGGAATATAAATAAAGATGAGATATTTTTTCACCCTGGAGATTTTCAATTTGAAGTAGTTCATAAATTACAAAGGCTCACAAATCAAAATTATTAGAACTATTCTCTCATTAATAATTCATGTCTGATTAATGATAATAGAGAAAAGAAATTAGCATGATATTTAGTGGCTACCGCATGCCTTTCCATGGAGATTTCATCACCTTTATTACAATCAAATGTAATAATAATGTGACTTTAAAATCCTTTGCTTACTATTTCTATACGCAACTTTTGAATTAAAAATATACTAGACTAATGCAAATCCACGGGGAGGTCTCACATTTCCTTGCAAAACCTTTTTTTTAAGATCCCACCAAGATATGAGATGACTAGAATTATACCATAATATAGACAAATATTTTTTAATATGAAACCATAGTATGTTACCATGTTATGAACTCTCAGCTGACACAGCAGAAATAGAAAAGAGTTTTAATTTTTTTTACATAATTAAAATTTTTAATATAATCCAATATTACTAAGTATAAAGTAAGCAACTAAGATGCTTCCATTTAGGTTACAGAACTTTCTTTTTATGAAGTGTGTATATGTTATGAGCCAAAGCATTTAAAAATTTTTTCCCCACATTTTATCAGGCTATACTGGTATCATAGACAAACTATATCCTGGATATTCCTTAAATATGCTCCATGATTCTTTTATGGGTGAGAGATTTAGTTTGGCATTAAAGTGTAAAGCCATGAAAAAGAATTATCTGCTCCAAGGTTTAAGAAACATCTTTTTGAAACATTGTTAATATAACGTTTGCAACATATAACCATCTTCAAAAGTATCTAAGCTACAAAATTACCAAGACATATACTTCTCTTTCTTATAGTAATTTACATGGTGTTATTGTCATACATTTTTAGTCATGTGAATGATGTAAAAGCCAATAAGACAATATGCCAAATTTCTGTGAATAGCAATAAGTTGCATTAAGTTAAGAAATGTTTTCTTCTAATCTGATGTAAGAAAGTTGTATACCTTGGTTCTAGGGCTTTCTTTGAGGATTATGATATATATCCACGATAAGTTCTGTCCCTATATTCTAAAAATATTTAGGGGTAAAAAATTATCAAAAGATTTGTTATTAAAAGAATAACTCTTTGGTTTCCAAGCCAGTTTTCATAGGTTATAAATGACCTCCCCAAAATAACATATGTTTCCTTGCTTGCTTGTTTGCTTGCTTAGCTAAGACAAATGATAATTCTGACACCCACTAATGATATTTTCAGATGGTCAAAGATTTATTATTATGAATGGAGCAGAGGTTGAGATTTCAAATGAATTTTACTCAGTTCTTAAAATCTATTTTTTATCTTAATAATCATAATCCATCTTATGTTCTTATTAAATTTTTATCATTACATTAGGATACAAGTACACATATACACAATACACCTATCAGAGTAGCTATTATTTTCTATTACATGTTTACTTAAATATATGAATTTTTAAAGTATGTACATTTGATACTTTGATAACATAACTTAAATTAAAGAAAAACTAGCAGTCTTAGATTCTGGTAATAAAGTCCAGATCACAGGAAAAATTAACACTAAGAAATGCCAGTTATTGTTTTGTTGAAGGTTTTATTTATTCCACAAGGGATAATTGCTTTGTTACCAGAGACTGATACCTTCCTAAAAACCCTAGTTTTATAAAATAGAAATTTGTTTTTAATTCTTTAAATGTTCAAGGAGCATCATTTCATCCGTACTGCTGAAGCAATTTCCCACCTCCTCAACTATTTCAATAAATTCTTATTGAATGCCTCCCTTGTGCAAAGCAGTTGGGAGAATACAAAGATGAATAGGACATAGCCTATTTCCTTAAAATGCTTATTAGAGGATAGCAAGTAAGATGGGTTCACAATAACTAGGATAGAATGATATATGATATGTTGTACATCAAGGATCAGAAAATGAGGCACCTACAGATGTCTTAATGAAAACAAATGTGTGAGTTGAGTAGGAGAAAGGTAATGGGGAGGAGTGGAGGCTATAGATGGACTGGTGTGTCCATGAACTACACAAAGCCTTTCAAAGACATTTTGATAAACATGGTACCAGCCAGACAAACATAACTAAAAATTATTATATTAAGCTACAAATCTACAATGTTTAAGGAAGAGTGTGGGTGACTGTATTCTTACACTTACATACATATGTGTGTGTGAAATGTAATAAAAAAGCATTTTAAGACATAACTTGCACTTGAGTTAGTATTTATAGTACTTTGTAGAAGTGGCACATTATATATGGATCATTATTTTTATAATAAAGCAGAAAGTGTAAATTTAACTCATGGATAACAAGATTATTTTTTCTCCTCCCAGAATATTTTTATGGAAATTATTTATAACATTACTAAGGTAAAAAACAGACTTATTTATGGATTGATAAATATAGGCTATAATAATCAGTAATGCCGATTTTACTTATAATGTTTAAATTAAACTCTTGGTATGTCCTTTACATGTTCCATCTAGCAATACAGAGTAATCCAAATCATTGGTAAGATTTATAATGTACCTGACATCTGCAGTCTCTGCTATTCAAAATATTTTAGGGATTTTACTGATGCTTACATGAAATGCTATCCCACTTTTAAATATATACAGTATTTGCCATCACAGTAACTGAAATACAACAAAATTGAAAATATTTTCTTCATATTAATAACTTACATAATACTAAAATTGGAATTTCTTGAATATATTATACAAAAGAAGAGGTCAACAGTAACATATTTTAAAACTTTTTTAAATAGCTTGTTCAGACTCAAATACACCATAAAGTTATCAAGAACAATAAAATAACAATCATAAAAACAAAGTAATTTTTCTAAGAAAAATTGGTAATTGGGAATTTTTAAAGTCTGATACTCTAACATTATTGTCTTCAGGAAAATGTAAAGAAATATCCATTATATCAAAATACTATTAACTTTCTCTTTTTTTTAAGAACAACTCACTCATTGTCATTCATCCAATATCATTCAACAATTCACTCAATGTATTTCTGTCAGTTTATAAAATTATATATATACATATAATATATAATACATATAATATATACATATTACATATATGTACATATAATATATACATATATGTACATATAATATATATTATAATACATATATAAATTATATATATACATAGACATATATATCTGTGTGTGTGTGTGTGTGTGTGTGTGTGTGTGTGTGTGTATTTTCTGCCCCCAATTCCTGGCACAGAAACTCCTAAAATCTTTGTAATTTCCTAAGTGAGAGGAGCACCAAGAACAACTTTTGTTCTAATATTTGGTCTTTGATCTGGGTTTCTGACAGAGCTCCTAAATCTCTTAGAATTTCCTGGGTGATAGTAGTGTCTTTGTTCTAATGAAGTGACTCTTGGTGGGCTCCTGAATGTGGGTAGTCAACAGAAAGAGCAAGCTGTAATTAGAAGCTTGGGATTCTTAGTCCCAATCCCCATTTTCCAGAGAGGGAAGAGGGACTAGAAATGGAGTTAATGTTTGCTCATGTCTATGTAATGAGACTTCCATAAAAATTCCTAAAGTACAGGGTTCAGAGAGCTTCCAGGTGGGTGAACATATCCATGTACAGAGAAAGTAGTGTACCCCCACTTCTCAGGGAAAGAAAACTCCTGTGCTCAGAACCCTCCCAGTTCTCATCCTATGTATCTCTTCTTTTGGCTGTTCATCTCTATCCTTCATCATGCACTTCATTACATAAGAAACTTGTGAATGCAAGTGTTTCCCTGAATTCTGTAGGCTGTTCTAGCAAATAATGGAATCCAAGGGAAAGGAGGTCATGGGAACCCTGGGTCTGTTGGACAGAAGCTGTGGGTAACCTAGAGACCTACTACTAGTACCTTCTATTGGCATTTGAAATGGGGGGGGGGTTACTTTCATGAGACTAAACCCTTAACCTTTAGGATCTGAGCTTATCTCCAGGTAGATAATGTCAGAATTGAATTAAACTGTAGGACATCCAGCTTATGTCATAGAGAGTTGCATGGTGTTGAAGGGTTGTGAATGTGGTAGCAGTGTGAGAGTAAAGGAAAAACATGTAGGAGGAAGACTGATATTTTCCTACCCACAAAGTATATATCATTGACATTTCCCCCATTAATGTTCCTAGAAGAGTAGATCAATTACTATGAAGAAAGACACTGGGGCAGGGGTGGTGGGGGGGGTGGGAGGAGTGATGTGTAACAGTAATTTTTACTGTTGTCCTTTTACTATTGACCTTGACACCTGAGTGTGTAGAATTGGAAGTATGCACAAAAATGGTGAGGTAGAATTTCTCATAAAACACTGTTTTAATGTTCCCAAACCATCTTAGATGTCTTCCCATGCCAATGTAAACAATCATATGTACTCCTCTTAAAGTATGGCTCTTGTCATGGTGGATTATTCTATTGCCAACTTGGTGAGGCTGGCAACTACATTTTCCAGAATCCCCTTCCTTGTGTGGGTTTGGGTCTGAGTTGGCCAAAAGAAAAATCTGCATGAGCTATGGAGGCAAGAGCCACCAGTCTCATACTTTCTGATTTATTTTTTGTCATTTCCTTTCCTTTCCTTTTATTTTATTTTATTTTTTGGAATAAGGGTTTTTTTTTTCTTTTTACCCTTTTTCTCTTTTCTTCTGTTTTTTTTTTCTTTCTTTTTCCTGGAATCAGTCTTATAGTTTTTTGATTCTCTATTTTGTTGTTCCCTTTCCTTTTCTCTTTCTATGGGATCAGGCTCCCTAACCTGCCATTTTTTTCCAGGGTTACTTCAACAAGCAACTCAAAACACACCTACTTAAAGGTGTAAACACTCCACCACTGCAAGCATGGAGGAGCTCTGCAGAGGAATGACCAGTGGGAAAAGGAGCCAAAACCAACAGCAAAGTACACAAAGCATACACCAGAAACACTTCCTGGAGTGCCAGGGCCTGGACAGTGTATGACCTTTTTTAATATTGTAGTATTCTCAGGTGCAGGAAACATAACAAGCTTTTAAAGCACACAAAAGACAGAAACTTAGACCAAAGGACAAGACAGGAATTCTCCCCAAAAGGAAGGTCAAGAAGAAATCACAGGAAGGGACTTGCTCAAAACAGATGTAAACAATATATCTGAACAAGAATTTAGAACAGTCATAAGACTACTATCTGGGCTTGAAAAAAGCATAGAAGACACCAGAGAAACCCTTGCTGCAGAGATCAAAGACCTAAGAACTAGTCAGGATGAATTTAAACAACGTTATAAATCGGATGCAAAATAAACTACAACAGTGACAACAAAGACAAGAATCAGAGGATAGAATAAGTGAAATAGAAAATAAAATTATGGAAAATAATGAAGCTGAAAAAAAGAGAGAAAGGAAGTTACTATATGAGGGGAGACTTAGAGAACTAAGTGATTCCATGAAATGAACCATTATCTATATCATAAGAGCCCCAGAAAAAGAAGAGTGAGAAAAAGGGACAGAAAGGTTATTGAACAAATTATAGTTGAGAACTTCCCTAATCTGGGGAAGGAAACAGGCATCCAAGTCCAAGAGGCACAGAGAACTGCCTTCAAAATCAACAAAAACAGGTCAACGCCATGACATATCATAGTGGAACTTGCAAAATACAAGGACAAAGAGAGAATTCTGAAACCAGCTAGAAACAAAAGGTCCTCAACCTACAAGGATAGGCACATAAGATTAGTAGCAGATCTGTCCACTGAAACTTGGCAGGGCATAAGTGAATGGCAGTAAATATTCAATGTGGTGAACAAGAAAAGTATGCAGCCAAAAAACCTTTATGCATCAAGGCTGTCATTCAGAATAGAAGGAGAGATAAAGACTTTCCCAGAAAAACAAAAACTAGAGTCTGTGACCACTATGCACAGCCCTGCAAGAAATTTTAAGGGGGACTCTCTGAGTAGAGGAAAAAAAAAGCAGCAAAGACTTTGTACAAAGGACCAGAGAACATCACTAGAAACATCACATTTACAGTTAACACAATGGCATTACATTCATATTGTCAATAATCACTCTGAATGTAAATGGACTAAATGCTCCAAGTCAAATGGCATAGGGTATCAGAAAAGATTTTAAAAAGCAAGCTCCATCTACATCCTGCCTACAAGAGACTCATTTTAGACCTAAGGACACCTGCAGATTGAAAATGAGGGGTTGAAGTACCATCTATCATACTAACAGAGGTGAAAAGAAAGCTGGATTTACCATACTTATATCAAACAAACTAGATTTTATAACAAAGACTGTAACAAGAGATGAATAAGGGTATTATATCATAATTAACAGGTCTTTCCAAAAAAGATCTAACAATTATAAATATTTATGCACCCAACTTGGAATACCCAAATATGTAAATCAATTAATCATAAAGAAACTCCGTGATAATAATACCATAATAGTAGGAGACTTTAATAACCCACTTGCAACAATAGATATATCATCTAAGCAGAAAATCAACAAGGAAACAATGGCTTTGAATGATTCAGATGGACTTAACAGATATAGTCGGAACATTTCTTCCTAAAGCAGCGGAATACACATTCTACTCAAGGGCACATGCAACATCCTCCAGAACAGATCACATTCTGGGTCACAAATGAGCTCTCAATAAGGTACAAAAAGACTGAGATCATCACATGCATATTTTCAAATTATAACACTATGAAACTTGAAATCAACCACAAGAAAAAATTTGGAAAGCCCTCAAATACAAGGAGGTTAGAGAACATCCTACTAAAGAATGAATGGGCCAACTAGGAAATTAAAGAAAAAAAATACACGGAAACAAGTAGAAATAAAAACATGATAGTCCAAACCTTTTGGGATGTAGCAAAGGCAGTCCTAAGAGGAAAGTACATTGCAATTCAGGCCTATCTCAAGAAGCAAGAAAGGTCCCAAATACACAACATAACCTTACACCTAAAGGAGCTAGAAAAAGAGCAGCAAATAAAGCCCAAAGCCAGCAGAAGAAGGGAAATAATAAAGATTAGAGCAGAAATAAATGGTATAGAAACAAACAGCAACAACAAAACAGTTGGAGAGATCAATGAAACCAAAAGTTAGTTATTTGAAAGAATAAACAAAATTGATAAACCCTTAACCAGATTTATCAAAAAGAAAAGATAAATGACCCAAACAGATAAAATCGAGAATGAAAGAGGAGAGATCACAAACAACACCACAGAAATACAAATAATTATAAGAGAATACTATGAAAAATTACATGTCAACAAACTGGACAATCTGGAAGAAATGGACAAATTTCTAGACACGCACTACCAAAACTCAAACAGGAAGACGGAGGAAATAGACAATTTTAGCAGGCCCATAACCAGCAAAGAAATTGAATCAGTTATCAAAAATAGAAGTCCTAGACCAGATGACTTCCCAGGGGAATTCTACCAGACATTTAAAGAAAAGTTAATACCTATTTTTCTCAAACTGTTCCAAAAAATGGAAATGGAATGAACACTTCAAAATTAATCCTATGAAGCCAGCATTACTTTGATTCCAAAACCAGACAAAGACTCCACCAAAAAGGAGAATTACAGGCCAACAGCCTTGATGAGCCTGGATGCAGAAATTCTCAACAAGATACTAGCAAATCAAATTCAATAGTACATTAAAGAATTATTCACCGTGATCAAGTGGGTTTAATTCCTGGGCCACAGGGCTGGTTCAATATTCACAAATCAATCAGTGTGATACACCACATTAATAAAAGAAAGGATAAGAACCATATGATCCTCTCAATAGATGCAGAAAAAGCATTTGACAAAATACCACATTGCTTCCTACTAAAAACACTCAAGAAAGTCAGGATAGAAGGAAATACCTCAACATCATAGAAGCCACATATGAAAGGCTCACAGCTAGTATCATCCTCAATGGGGAAAAACTGAGAGTTTTCCTGTTAAGGTCAGGAACATGACAGGGATGTCCACTCTCACCACTGTTTTTCAACATAGAACTAGAAGTCCTAGCCTCAGCAAGCAGACAACAAAAAGAAATAAAAGGCATCCACATTGGCAAATAAGTCAAACTTTCACTCTTTGCAGATGACATGATACTCTACATGGAAAACTGAAAGACTCCACCAAAAAACTGCCAGAATTGATACATAAGTTTAACAAAGTCCCAATTTTTGTTTTGTTTCTATATAGTAATAATGAAGTTGCAGAAAGAGAAATCAAGGTATTGGTCCCCTTTACAATTGAACCAAAAACCTTAAGATACCTAACCAAGGAGGTAAAAAAGCGGCACGCTGAAACTATTGAAAAGTTATGAAAGAAAATGAAGAAGAAATAAATAAATGGTAAAACATTCCAAGCTCATGGATTGGAAGAACGAATATTGTTAATGTCTATATTACCCAAAACAATCTACACATTTAATGCAGTCACTATCAAAATAATACCAGCATTCTTCACAGAGTTAGAACAAACAATCTGAAATTTGTACGGGACCAGAAAAGACCCCAAATAGCCAAAGTAATGTTGAAAAAGAAAAGCAAAGCTGGAGGCATCACATTTCTGGAAAAGCTGTATTACAAACCTATTATCATCAAGACAGTATGGTACTGGCACAAAAACAGACACATAGATAAATGGAACAGAATACTGAACCCAGAAGTGGACCCACAAATGTACGGCCAACTAATATTTGACAAAGCAGGAAAGAATATCCAATAGATAAAAGACTGTCTCTTTAGCAAATGGTTCTGGGGAAACTGGACAGTGACATTCAAAAGAATAAAACTGAACCACTTTATTACAACATACACAAAAATAAATTCAAAATGGACGAAAGACCTAAATGTGAGACAGGAAACAATTAAAATTCTAGAGGTGAAAACAAACAACAACCTCTTTGACCTCGGCCGCAGCAACTTCTTACTAGATGTGTCTCAGGGGGCAAGGGAAACAAAAGCAAAAATGAACTATTGGGACCTCATCAAGACAAAAAGCTTCTGCAAAGGTAAGGAAAAAATCAACAAAACTTACATACAACCAACAGCATGAGGGAAGATATTTGCAAATGGCATGTCATGTAAAGGGTTAGCATCCAAAATCTATGAAGAATTTATCAAACTCAATACCCCTAAAATAAATAATCCAGTGAAGAAATGGGCAGAAGACATGAATAGACACTTTTCCAAAGAAGACATCCAGATGGCTAATAGACACAGGAAAAGATGCTCAGCATCACTCACCATCAGGGAAATACAAATCAAAACCACAATGAGATACCACCTCAGAATGACTAAAATCAGAATGACTAAAATTAAGAACTCAGGAAAAACAGATGTCGGAGAGGATGCAGAGAAAGGGGAACCCTTTTGCACTGTTGGTGCAGCCACTCTGGAAAACAGTATGGAGGCTCCTCAATAAGTTAAAAATATAACTACCCTATGATCCAGCAATTGCACTACTAGGTATTTATCTAAAGGATACAGGGGTGCTGATTCAAAGGGGCACATGCACCCCAATGTTTACAGCAGTGCTATTAACAATAGCCAAATATGGGAAGTGCCCAAATGCCCATCAACTGATGAGTGGATAAAGAATAAATGGTATATATATACAATGGAATACTCAGCGATCAAAAAGAATGAAATCTTGCCATTTGCAACAACATGGATGGAACTAGAACGTATTTTACTATGTGAAATAAGTCAAGCAGGGAAAGACAAAATCCTATTATTTCACTCATATGTGGAATTTTAGAAACACAACAGATGAACATAGGGGAAGGAAAAGAGAAGATAAAAAAGAGGGAGGCAAACCCAAAGAGACTCTTAAATACAGAGAATAGATTAGGGGCTGCTAGAGGGGAAGTGGGGGGGGAGCTAAATGGGTGATAGGCATTAAGGAAGGGACTTGGGATCATCACTGGAAATGTAAGTGATGAATCACTGGATTCTACTCCTGAAAGCAATATTGCACTATATGTTAACTAACTTGAATTTAAATAAGTAAATTAAAAAAATTATACTATACTTATCTACTCAATAAAGTCTTTTTCCACCACCCAAAAAAGGATAAGATTGCATTTTAATAGAACTGAGCTGCATACAAGATGCATACTTTTATTTCTATATTATAGTCACTAAAAATTACCAATAACATTAACATTTTTTATCCTTAACTTCACATAGAGAACTGTTCACTCTCTGTTCACTCACGGGGAAGGTTATGATCAATAAAATTCATCCCTTCCCCCTTAGGAATCTCATATTCTATAAAGGGGAGTAATGCAATTAATAAATACATATCTTAGAAACTACTCTGTATGATACTATAATGTTAGATACATGTCATCATATATTTGTCAAAGCCATTAGAATGTACCACGTCAAGAGTGAACCCTAATGTAAACTACAGACTTTGGATGATAAGGTGTCAATGATGGTTATAGATTGTAACAAATGTCCAACTCTGGTGTGGAATGTTGATAGCAGAAGAGGCTATGCATGTATAACATACATACTCTACATGCATATGGGCATGGATAGGGCCAGGGATTATATGAGAACTCTCTGTACTTTCTGATCATTTTTTTCTGTGAACCTAAAACTGCTCTAAAAAGTCTATTAAAAGTACATATAATACAATGTTATATAAATGCCACCAGCAAAATTCTGTGAGGGGTTGGTCACTTTATGGGAGGAGGAGTTGAAAAGAGTTTGTGATGGATGGGTAGGACTGACAGGTATTCCAGTTAGGGGAAACAAGATGAGCAAACCTTGGCAGAGAGAAATTTATTTTTTTTTATTTATATATGAAATTTATTGTCAAATTGGTTTCCATACAACACCCAGTGCTCATCCCAAAAGGTGCCCTCCTCAATACCCATCACCCACCCTCTCCTCCCTCCCACCCCCCATCAACCCTTAGTTTGTTCTCAGTTCTCAACAGTCTCTTATGCTTTGGCTCTCTCCCACTCTAACCTCTTTTTTTTTTTTTTCCTTCCCCTCCCCCATGGGTTCCTGTTAAGTTTCTCAGGATCCACATAAGAGTGAAACCATATGGTATCTGTCTTTCTCTGTATGGCTTATTTCACTTAGCATCACACTCTCCAGTTCCATCCACGTTGCTACAAAGGGCCATATTTCATTTTTTCTCATTGCCACGTAGTATTCCATAGTGTATATAAACCACAATTTCTTTATCCATTCATCAGTTGATGGACATTTAGGCTCTTTCCATAATTTGGCTATTGTTGAGAGTGCTGCTATGAACATTGGGGTACAAGTGCCCCTATGCATCAGTACTCCTGTGTCCCTTGGATAAATTCCTAGCAGTGCTATTGCTGGGTCATAGGGTAGGTCTATTTTTAATTTTCTGAGGAACCTCCACACTGCTTTCCAGAGTGGCTGCACCAATTTGCATTCCCACCAACAGTGCAAGAGGGTTCCCGTTTCTCCACATCCTCTCCAGCATCTATAGTCTCCTGATTTGTTCATTTTGGCCACTCTGACTGGCGTGAGGTGATACCTGAGTGTGGTTTTGATTTGTATTTCCCTGATAAGGAGCGACGCTGAACATCTTTTCATGTGCCTGTTGGCCATCCGGATGTCTTCTTTAGAGAAGTGTCTATTCATGTTTTCTGCCCATTTCTTCACTGGGTTATTTGCTTTTCGGGTGTGGAGTTTGGTGAGCTCTTTATAGATTTTGGATACTAGCCCTTTGTCCGATATGTCATTTGCAAATATCTTTTCCCATTCCGTTGGTTGCCTTTTCGTTTTGTTGGTTGTTTCCTTTGCTGTGCAGAAGCTTTTTATCTTCATAAGGTCCCAGTAATTCACTTTTGCTTTTAATTCCCTTGCCTTTGGGGATGTGCCGAGTAAGAGATTGCTACGGCTGAGGTCAGAGAGGTCTTTTCCTGCTTTCTCCTCTAGGGTTTTGATGGTTTCCTGTCTCACATTCAGGTCCTTTATCCATTTTGAGTTTATTTTTGTGAATGGTGTGAGAAAGTGGTCTAGTTTCAACCTTCTGCATGTTGCTGTCCAGTTCTCCCAGCACCATTTGTTAAAGAGACTGTCTTTTTTCCATTGGATGTTCTTTCCTGCTTTGTCAAAGATGAGTTGGCCATACGTTTGTGGGTCTAGTTCTGGGGTTTCTATTCTATTCCATTGGTCTATGTGTCTGTTTTTGTGCCAATACCATGCTGTCTTGATGATGACAGCTTTGTAGTAGAGGCTAAAGTCTGGGATTGTGATGCCTCCTGCTTTGGTCTTCTTCTTCAAAATTACTTTGGCTATTCGAGGCCTTTTGTGGTTCCATATGAATTTTAGGATTGCTTGTTCTAGTTTCGAGAAGAATGCTGGTGCAATTTTGATTGGGATTGCATTGAATGTGTAGATAGCTTTGGGTAGTATTGACATTTTGACAATATTTATTCTTCCAATCCATGAGCAGGGAATGTCTTTCCATTTCTTTAAATCTTCTTCAATTACCTTCATAAGCTTTCTATAGTTTTCAGCATACAGATCCTTTACATCTTTGGTTAGATTTATTCCTAGGTATTTTATGCTTCTTGGTGCAATTGTGAATGGGATCAGTTTCCTTATTTGTCTTTCTGTTGCTTCATTGTTAGTGTATAAGAATGCAACTGATTTCTGTATATTGATTTTGTATCCTGCAACTTTGCTGAATTCATGTATCAGTTCTAGCAGACTTTTGGTGGAGTCTGTCGGATTTTCCATGTATAATATCATGTCATCTGCAAAAAGCGAAAGCTTGACTTCATCTTTGCCAATTTGGATGCCTTTGATTTCCTTTTGTTGTCTGATTGCTGATGCTAGAACTTCCAGCACTATGTTAAACAACAGCAGTGAGAGTGGGCATCCCTGTCGTGTTCCTGATCTCAGGGAAAAAGCTCTCAGTTTTTCCCCGTTGAGGATGATGTTAGCTGTGGGCTTTTCATAAATGGCTTTTATGATCTTTAAGTATGTTCCTTCTATCCCGACTTTCTCAAGGGTTTTTATTAAGAAAGGGTGCTGGATTTTGTCAAAGGCCTTTTCTGCATCGATTGACAGGATCATATGGTTTTTCTCTTTTTTTTTTGTTAATGTGATGTATCACGTTGATTGATTTGCGAATGTTGAACCAGCCCTGCATCCCAGGAATGAATCCCACTTGATCATGGTGAACAATTCTTTTTATATGCCGTTGAATTCGATTTGCTAGTATCTTATTGAGAATTTTGGCATCCATATTCATCAGGGATATTGGCCTGTAGTTCTCTTTTTTTACTGGGTCTCTGTCTGGTTTAGGAATCAAAGTAATACTGGCTTCATAGAATGAGTCTGGAAGTTTTCCTTCCCTTTCTATTTCTTGGAATAGCTTGAGAAGGATAGGTATTATCTCTGCTTTAAACGTCTGGTAGAACTCCCCTGGGAAGCCATCTGGTCCTGGACTCTTATTTGTTGGGAGATTTTTGATAACCGATTCAATTTCTTCGCTGGTGATGGGTCTGTTCAAGCTTTCTATTTCCTCCTGATTGAGTTTTGGAAGAGTGTGGGTGTTCAGGAATTTGTCCATTTCTTCCAGGTTGTCCAATTTGTTGGCATATAATTTTTCATAGTATTCCCTGATAATTGTTTGTATCTCTGAGGGATTGGTTGTAATCATTCCATTTTCATTCATGATTTTATCTATTTGGGTCATCTCCCGTTTCTTTTTGAGAAGCCTGGCTAGAGGTTTGTCAATTTTGTTTATTTTTTCAAAAAACCAACTCTTGGTTTCGTTGATCTGCTCTACAGTTTTTTTAGATTCTATATTGTTTATTTCTGCTCTGATCTTTATTATTTCTCTTCTTCTGCTGGGTTTAGGCTGCCTTTGCTGTTCTGCTTCTATTTCCTTTAGGTGTGCTGTTAGATTTTGTATTTGGGATTTTTCTTGTTTCTTGAGATAGGCCTGGATTGCAATGTATTTTCCTCTCAGGACTGCCTTCGCTGCATCCCAAAGCGTTTGGATTGTTGTATTTTCATTTTCGTTTGTTTCCATATAATTTTTAATTTCTTCTCGAATTGCCTGGTTGACCCACTCATTCATTAGTAGGGTGTTCTTTAACCTCCATGCTTTTGGAGGTTTTCCAGACTTTTTTCTGTGGTTGATTTCCAGCTTCATAGCATTGTGGTCTGAAAGTATGCATGGTATGATTTCAATTCTTGTAAACTTATGAAGGGCTGTTTTGTGACCCAGTATATGATCTATCTTGGAGAATGTTCCATGTGCACTCGAGAAGAAAGTATATTCTGTTGCTTTGGGATGCAGAGTTCTAAATATATCTGTCAAGTCCATCTGATCCAATGTGTCATTCAGGGCCCTTGTTTCTTTATTGACCGTGTGTCTAGATGATCTATCCATTTCTGTAAGTGGGGTGTTAAAGTCCCCTGCAATGACCACCTTCTTATCAATAAGGTTGCTTGTGTTTATGAGTAATTGTTTTATATATTTGGGTGCTCCGGTATTCGGCGCATAGATATTTATAATTGTTAGCTCTTCCTGATGGAAAGACCCTGTCACTATTATATAATGTCCTTCTTCATCTCTTGTTACAGCCTTTAATTTAAAGTCTAGTTTGTCTGATATAAGTATGGCTACTCCAGCTTTCTTTTGGCTTCCAGTAGCATGATACATAGTTCTCCATCCCCTCACTCTCAATCTGAAGGTGTCCTCAGGTCTAAAATGAATCTCTTGTAGACAGCAAATAGATGGGTCTTGTTTTTTTATCCATTCTGATACCCTATGTCTTTTGGTTGGCGCATTTAATCCATTTACATTCAGTGTGATTATAGAAAGATATGGGTTTAGAGTCATTGTGATGTCTGTATGTTTTATGCTTGTAGTGATGTCTCTGGTACTTTGTCTCACAGGGTCCCCCTTAGGATCTCTTGTAGGGCTGGTTTTGTGGTGACAAATTCCTTCAGTTTTTGTTTGTTTGGGAAGACCTTTATCTCTCCTTCTATTCTAAATGACAGGCTTGCTGGATAAAGGATTCTCGGCTGCATATTTTTTCTGTCTAGCAAACTGAAAATCTCGTGCCAACTCTTTCTGGCCTGCCAAGTTTCAAAAGAGAGATCAGTCACGAGTCTTATAGGTCTCCCTTTATATGTGAGGGCACGTTTACCCCTTGCTGCTTTCAGAATTTTCTCTTTATCCTTGTATTTTGCCAGTTTCACTATGATATGTCGTGCAGAAGATCGATTCAAGTTACGTCTGAAGGGAGTTCTCTGTGCCTCTTGGATTTCAATGCCTTTTTCCTTCCCCAGTTCAGGGAAGTTCTCTGCTATTATTTCTTCAAGTACCCCTTCAGCACCTTTCCCTCTCTCTTCCTCCTCTGGGATACCAATGATGCGTATATTATTTCTTTTTAGTGTATCACTTAGTTCTCTAATTTTCCCCTCATACTCCTGGATTTTTTTATCTCTCTTTTTCTCAGCTTCCTCTTTTTCCATAACTTTATCTTCTAGTTCACCTATTCTCTCCTCTGCCTCTTCAATCCGAGCTGTGGTGGTTTCCATTTTGTTAGGCATTTCATTTAAAGCGTTTTTCAGCTCCTCGTGACTGTTCCTTAGTCCCTTGATCTCTGTAGCAAGAGATTCTCTGCTGTCAGCTATACTGTTTTCAAGCCCAGCAATTAATTTTATGACTATTATTCTAAATTCACTTTCTGTTATATTATTTAAATCCTTTTTGATCAGCTCATTAGCTGTTGTTATTTCCTGGAGATTCTTCTGAGGGGAATTCTTCCGCTTGGTCATTTTGGATAGTCCCTGGCGTGGTGAGGACCTGCAGGGCACTTCCCGGGTGCTGTGGTGTATAACTGGAGTTGGTGGGCGGAGCCGCAGTCAGACCTGATGTCTGCCCCCAGCCCACCGCTGGGGCCACAGTCAGACTGGTGCGTGCCTTCTCTTCCCCTCTCCTAGGGGCGGGATTCACTGTGGGGTGGGGTGGCCTGTCTGGGCTACTTGCACACTGCCAGGCTTGTGATGCTGGGGATCTGGCGTCTTAGCTGGGGTGGGTAGGCAAGGTGCACAGGGGCAGGAGGGGCAGGCTTAGCTTGCTTCTCCTTAGGTGATCCACTTCAGGAGGGGCCCTGTGGCAGCAGCAGGGAGTCAGATCCGCTGCCGGAGGTTTGGCTCCGCAGAAGCCCAGAGTTGGGTGTTTGCGCGGAGCGAGCAAGTTCCCTGGCAGGAACTGGTTCTCTTTGGGATTTTGGCTGGGGGATGGGCGGGGAAGATGGCGCTGGCGAGCGCCTTTGTTCCCCACCAAACTGAGCTCTGTCGTCCGGGGGCTCAGCAGCTCTCCTTCCCTTTGTCCTCCAGCCCTCCCGCTTTCTGAGCAGAGCTGTTAACTTATGACCTCCCAGCCGCTAAGTCGCGCTTGCTGTCGGAACACAGTCCGTCAGGCCCCTCCGCTTTTTGCAAGCCCGACTTGGGGGGCTCTGCTTGGCCGGCGAGCCGCCCCTCCGCCCCGGCTCCCTCCCGCCAGTCCGTGGAGCGCGCACCGCCTCGCCGCCCTTCCTACCCTCTTCCGTGGGCCTCTCGTCTGCGCTTGGCTCCGGCGACTCCGTTCTGCTAATCCTCTGGTGGTTTTCTGGGTTATTTAGGCAGGTGTAGGTGGAATCTAAGTGATCAGCAGGACGCGCGGTGAGCCCAGCGTCCTCCTACGCCGCCATCTTCCCGAGAGTTGCAGAGAGAAATTTAAAGGACATTTGGGTAGGAACAAGGGTTCTTGTGCCTCTTACCCTCAATCCTTCTGAGGTAATGGCCTGTGGAATACACAGACAAGGATTTATACCCAAATGAGAACTAAAGCACATTTATTAATCTGAGCACCCATCTTAACAACTCAGAAAATGCAGGCCTCCAGTAAAGTGTGTTGGAAAAAAATGAGTGGGTCTTGTTTTTACACCTACTCTGTCCCCAGTTGAATTATCAACCTATTTGGAGGCAGAAAATACCAAACAAGGGGCTCGTACAAATAATTGTTCATCTCCAAGTACGTGATCCTGCCCTCCAGTGGCAGAGAAACCACTGAGCACAAGGCTCTTTCACTGTCCCTTCAACACAGTCAGGTGAATTCACTTGTAGGGAACCTCTGCGCTCCTCGTGGATTCAGGCAGAAGCAAGAAGTCAAATGAAGACTAGATCTTCCCAAGATCATACTCCCTTCCACCCTGACTCTAATGACTCAATATTTAATTTCATGGTAATCTTGCAGAAAATAATAATTTGGTTTTTGTGCTTACACATCTATTCCCAATATTGATATATGCTTACCTAAACTTATTTATGTTCATTTTTAGACTTAACCTTCATAGAAATTTCCATTTATACACAAAGATAAACATCCAGTTTATCCTTTTGCCTTATAATCATTGCATTACTGAATTATTTTTCTTAATATGGGAAAACAATATTAGCAAAACCAAAAATGGCTGTTTTTTTAAGTCTGGTTATTCTAGATTCTAGACATGAAAGAATCTTACACAAAAATAATGCACCTTGATAAAGATACTTTTTAGGGTTAGAGCAAAATGAAAATAATTGTAAGGTTGAAAGTTAAGGTATAGGGGCGCCTGGGTGGCGCAGTCGGTTAAGCGTCCGACTTCAGCCAGGTCACGATCTCGCGGTCCGTGAGTTCGAGCCCCGCGTCAGGCTCTGGGCCGATGGCTCGGAGCCTGGAGCCTGTTTCCGATTCTGTGTCTCCCTCTCTCTCTGCCCCTCCCCCGTTCATGCTCTGTCTCCCTTTGTCCCAAAAATAAATAAATAAACGTTGAAAAAAAAAAAAAAGAAAGTTAAGGTATAGAGGAGCAGCAAGTTGGGACAGAGAAATAGAGATGAGCATGGATTTTTGTTTCAAAGAAAAAGTCTGTAAGAGGGCACAGAGAATTGAATTAGAACGAGGACAGTTCTGAAACAAGGTTTTAGTGTGGAAGAAATGTTATTGCCTGGATTTGGAAGAGCTGCAAAGATCTGGGTAACTGAGAACATTCAAGAGCTATTTTAATAACATCAGCCACATGCACACTAATAAAAATGCCATTGAGAATTTGTTTTCCTGCATGGATTTGTGAGCCAAAAATTAGTAGGATATAAGTTTCAACATACCCCAAGCTCCTTTGCCCTATTCCCCCAAATTCATCCAATCAAGCACCCAGGCTCCTAAGCAGCCTGCAAAATTTAGGATAATGATCCTTTTTTTTTTCCTTCCTGTACAGACACTATGAATATTCTAAACAAATAAATTCGATTGTTAAGCAAGTGAATATGTTCATTTTAAAAATGATAAGTATTTTTAATACATACAGATGAACAATTTAACTTGTAAAATACTACAGCAAAAAGCTGTTTAAAAATTTGCAAGCACATAAAGATTAAACAAGCTGGCATTAGTTCAAATATTTACCAAAACACAATGCAGATACAGAAATCAATGAAGGTCCATTAACTAAATCCTGTATAACTACAATTCTGTGGTCAAGTAGTCTGGATAGCCTCATGTGTCCTCTGGAGCTACAGTGTATGGAATGGAGGAACGATACAGAAGACATACGGAGAGAGGGTAGGTGCCCAGTGTGTGGAAGTCAGGAGAAATCATAATCAGGTAAAGATTCTAGGGGAAACATCCCAAGGAGAGAAAGCCTCATTCTTAACACTTACCTCCAATATCTTAAAAGGACCAACTAAAGAATAAGCCTGATTAGTGAGACAGACAAACATTACCCAGAGGTATCTGGCTTGCTGCACTTTCTATAACTGAGCTAGATAGGTTGATGAGTACTTTCACACACACACACACACACGCACACACACATGCACACACACCATCTTTATGACACTTATCCCCTCTCATCCCCACATACAATATATTTTCCCTTTTACACATGGAATCTAAAATGGAAGAGGCAAGAAAACAAATGCGGGGTTGTATAACACTAAAACTAAGACCAGGTAGAATGGTTCATTCAGCGTGGGTATGGGGGAAAAAAGGTGAGTTTTGAAAAGTGTTTTATAATAATTGAGCTAGATGTGAAATCTGCTAGGGTGCAGAAACGGTTTTGATGCGGTAAAACAATACACCCATGAATGTTACCTTTAGGAGTTATTGCCCTGCATTTGCCTCATCTGAGAACTATTAGAAACCTGGCATACCTTCGCCTTCCATTTGGGATTCCCTTCTCCTCCTATTCATCCTTCCTCATACTCTTTCTATTTAGTTTCTTCTAATCGGGAAAGGCCTTTACATTTCCTTTGCATCACTCTGTGTATTTGACCATTTCTACTTTGAGGACATGAATTTGAATTAATATAGAGGTCAGGAAGTTCAGCAATTCATTCTATTCTCCATCAATATTAATGGCATCTTTATTTTTCCCCCAGTTGCTCCACAGTGTAAAAGTAACATGCTATGGATTTAAAAAAACACTAGGCATAAACATAATGTTTTACATCCTGCAATTTTTAAAATAATTTTTAAAGGCTGTCAGGTTTTCCATTATATTCATGTATTGTAACTCAGATCATAATGCCCCAAAATCTTATTGCTATAATATTATAAAAACATCTCTAGGTTTGGATTGTAATAATTATTGATTTACATCTCTCACACTAGAAAATAATCATAAATAATTATCCCATTTGTTTTTTCAGAAAAAAAGAGCTTTCCCATCCAGGGATAGCTATAATATTATTCAAGCTTGCACAATGTTAGAAGGCATGTTGGGGAGTAAGGGTGAGGTCATGAGGTATACCAACTGAGTCTCTAAACCAGCAATTTCCAAATGGCTCCCAAGTCTCCCCAAGTGTTATAAGAACATAGCAGTGGGATGGTTGGAAAATATTTTTAGTATTTCAAAAAACTTAAGCAGAATATACACATGCCTACATAAAGGCAATACGATCTAAGTAAAGTATTAATTATTTTTGGCTTTGCTGATGCTACTTAACTCATGTTGTTTAGAATTTATTAGCACTTTTATATGAGTAGTAAAATATTTTTATAAGAATTGCTTAATTAGTTTGAAGTAGACAAAAATCAAGTATCATAAGTCCATGCTGACACAGTAGCAAAAAGGTTCTTGATAATGAAAAGAAATTATTAGGAGTTACTAATTTAGGAAGATTTCTAAAACAAATATTCAGGTTTTAGCTCAGCCTTTAAATATATTCCTTTGTGAAAACCTGGTTTAGATATTCTCTTGGGCCTCTTGCAGCAAAACTTAGAATGCATTTAGCCACCTGGTATAGCAGAGATACCATGAAGAATGGTACTCAAGAAAAAGGATGTGGAAAAGAAAAGCACAAAAAGTTGCTTGGAATAAAAAAATATATATTAGTCAAGTCCTGGTGGACTTGTTCATATTGTCATTGAAACTCAAATGATTTCAGGGCAAAGATTGTTACATCCTTGAAAGAGAAGTAATCAACCAAATAACAGTACAGTGTAAATGCTATTGTGGAAAGAGCACTTGGTCAGGTTAAATTCTAGGTTCTGAAATTAGGGTAACTGGGATTTTAACTTCAGATCCATCACTTACCAGTAATATGGTTTGGGGAAATTTATGGATTCATTTTGTTCTAAATAACCCCATTTTAAAAATGTAGATAATATATCTGATTTATAGGGTTCTGCTAATTTTAAATGTGTGCTTGCATATGTTAACTATCAAAAAGTTATTATTATTTGCTGGATGACCTTGGGAAAGTCACTTAATGTTCCCCATTTTCTAAATGTAAAATGAGAGACTTTGTCTAGATGATCTATCTGTAACTTCTGAGACACAATTACTGCATTATTTTAGAACGCTTATGGTTTAAAAATATTTAATAAATGAGAACATACTAAAATTGAAGTCCAACATGGATTAAGCTTGCAAGACTAAGAACTCTCATTATCTCAGTGCCCTGAGATTTATTTCCTTTTTCCTCGCTAGTGTTGTGTTTTGGGCTTTGAATCCCACGATTACAAATTTTTTTATAGATGGGTCATTTGTATCATTTTTATGATTTCAAAATATCAGTCTTAGATAGTCAATCTTCGCCCCTCCTTAACCACCCAAAGTGGCTACATGTTTATGTATACAAGTATATAAAATGTACCAGTTCTTTTTTTTAAATTGAAACCTTGAAACCTTGAATACAAGAGCTGTCAAACAGAGATTAGTAATTGCTAGGTCAGACTCATCTAGTTCCTAGAGACTGTGATAAACAACTCAGTTAGTTAATGTTAGCACAGTGAGAAAGGGGACTGATCCCTCTGCTTTACATGAAATTAAAAAAAAGTCAATAGTGAGTCAGTAGTGTTATCTCTCTTTAAAATGACCAGCATATATTTTCCTGTTTAGTTCTATGACCTAAAAGTGTTTTCAGCCAGGTGAGACTCTAACAAGTCATGGACCATACATACACAGGGTAGTCATCAATCCTTCTTTTGCTGTCTGAATGTTAGATTCTCAAACCTCTCCAGCAGAATAAAAGGTGAAATAAATTGCTAGGTTTAAATTTAATACCTAGCTCCCATGTTGAATAATTTGGCTGTGTTGGAAACCTTGATAGAGTAGCAATGAGTGGTCCAATCTATAATGTGTAATGTATCAACTAAAATTTTATATTGGATTCTTCCAGCACACTTGGCTCCTATGTGGCTGTGAAAGATGAAAGGCATTTGGCACGAAAACCTGAATACTAAAGTCTCAGCAGACTTCTTCCCCAAATATACACAACACACACACACACACACACACACACACACACACACACACACACAGAATAATAGAACAACATGATTCTGTTGAGAAAACATGAGCAAACTTAAATGAATAAAATAATTGACAGAAATGTAGACAAGGAGAACTTGTACATAGGCTTTCAACATAAAAGAGAGAAGAAGCAATACATAAATAAATAGCATTTTGAAATCTCCTGCATTTATACTCCGAAGCCAGTCTCATCTTGACATTCCTCTGCTTAAAACTCTTTAGTGGCTCTCCAGCACCATCAGAATGTTTAATTCCTACAACAAGCCATGATTTCCCATCTTGTATGTGTGTAAGTGTATGGGGCACTTATAATGTACTAAATCATGAGCTAAGAGCTAGGACTGTAATGGTGAACAGATACACAATCTGTTTTCCTATATTTTAATCTACTCTACTGGGAATAATAGATATTCATCAAATAATTACCCCAAAATGTTAAAGTGGATAGTAGTCAGTTCTTTGAAAGATACGTTGTGCATTTAATGTGGGGCATTCAACACAGTCTAGAGTTTTAAGGCAGAAGAAAAAGCAAATACAAAAGCCCTATAGCAGGAAAGAACATAATACATTTGAAGAATTGCAAAATGGGTATTGGAATAAAGAGAGGAGGAAGGTATAGAAGAGACAGTGGTAGGAGACAGAGAAGTATATAGGGGCTAGATCTAGAGAAACCTCTGAGTTATGTTTCGGTATTTATCCTGAGTATTAGGAAATCATTAATTTGTTTAATCAAGGGATTCTTTTATGAATTTGATATCTTAAAACAAGAGTTGGCAAATATGTTCCTCTGGTCCAATCTAACTTACTGCCTGTTCTGTAAACAAAGTTTTACTGGTCACAGCCATATCCACTTTTTTTTTAAATTTTTTTTCAACGTTTTTTATTTATTTTTGGGACAGAGAGAGACAGAGCATGAACGGGGGAGGGGCAGAGAGAGAGGGAGACACAGAATCGGAAACAGGCTCCAGGCTCTGAGCCATCAGCCCAGAGCCCGACGCGGGGCTCGAACTCACGGACCGCGAGATCGTGACCTGGCTGAAGTCGGACGCTCAACCGACTGCGCCACTTAGGCGCCCCCATATCCATTTTTTAATACATTCTCAATGGATGTGTTTGAGCTATAATTAGAGTTGTCTAGTTGCAACAGAGAATACACGTCCAACAAGCTAAAAATATTTGCCATCTGCCCCTTTACTGAAAAATTTTGCTAACCTTTGCTCTAAATTATTACTATGGCTTCTGCGTAGAGAATAAACTTGAGGAGGCAAGAGTGGATATACAAGGATCAGCTTAAAGAATTTTGGCTTTAGTAGTACAGGCCAGAAATGGTGGCATGAATTAAGTGGTACTGATGTTAGAGATACAGAACTACTGATGGATTTGAGAAAGATTTAAGAAATAAATTGGGCAGAAATCAATGATTTATTGGATATGGTGCATGAAGCAGAGAAAAGTTTTAACGATAAATTTTATGTTTATGTCTTGTACTGCCAGATAAATAGTAGTGTCATTTACTGGAAATGTACCAGATTTATGATGAACACTGTAAGTTTAATTTTGGACATGTTAGGTTTGAGCTATCTTTTAAACAACCAAGAAAAGATGGAATGTTTTCAGTTGTGTTTGGAGCTCAGATAAGAAATCTGAGGTAGGGATAGAAAGCTGTGATCATATGTGATTAGGATTCATGGGTGTAGATGGGATTGTCTACAAAGATATCTTTACCTAGATAAATACAGTATAAGCCTTGAGAGCTCCAATGTTTCAAAGCTAGGTACAGTGACATGCCCTGCAAAGGGAAATAAGGGAACGTGTTCAAAGATAGAAAGAAAAGGTTATTATCAGGGAAGTCTAGGGAGACGAAAGTTTCAAGAAGGGCAGGATGGTCAATAGTAGATGAGAACTGACCAAACAGTGCCTTGGATATATGACAATAGAAATCATTGGTAGCCTAAGGAACATCTGCTAAAAACAGTGATGGATGTTGGAGCCAGATGTAGGTAAAATCAAAAGTTGGAATTGAAAATATACAGGCAATTCTGAAACAGTTTGTGAATAGGGAAAGATGTTACTTGATATATCCCTCCACCAAGGCTAAGTGGTAAGATTAGACACCCCTTCTGCAAAGATTTCTCTGAGACTCCACCTACTCCTCAAGACTGTATTAAAGACTTCTTACATAAATTCTCATATTATTAACTCTAACTGTGGCACATATTACACTGTTTTGCCACTGGCAGTCTCCTCTTATTAAGTTGTAATCCATTTGAATGGCAGAGTTGAGTTTTATTTTACAATTGTACCCTCGGCACTTAGCTCTCAATAAGTAGCTTGATTTTAAGAACAGAAAAACAAATAATGTAACAGACTTATATATATATTATATAGAGGATATATATATATATTAGGATATATATATATATATATATAGGATATATATAGGATATATATATACAGGATATATATATATATATTATATATAGGATATAGGACTTATATATATATTATATATAGGATAAATATATATGTTTTTGTGTATGTATGTATAGGTGTGTATACACAAAACACACATACATTGTATTTTGAATTAAAAAAATACACTGCTAAATCATAGGGATTATTATTAGCGTAAAATTTTTTTGTCTTATTAAAAACTTTATTAAAGAAATTCTTTTTTTTTTTTGCTGCTATGGTATCAATTTAAAAACTTAAAATTAACTGAAATTTAAATATTTAAAATTTAAAATACTCAAAACATGATAATGGATGGTGATTATGTTTGATTAACTCTATGTAAAGTATTATATTTTCCAGTGGAACTAGTTATTGGAAACAGAGGTAGTCATAAATATGTTTTAATTAACTGAAGACTATACATTTTTCCCAAATGTAAAAATTAAGTTAATATGTGAACATGCATTCTCTAGACTCTTTGAGCTGAGGTCAAGGTATTAAAAGTCAATATAAAAATGTATTTCATGAAAATCTAGAAGTAAAAATACAGAAAGAAGTATCTTTTAGTGAAATCATACAAATTGCCAACCAAATACTAGTAGAGATGCTGTTCTGTTATTTTTGAAAGCAAGATGTTTTATACCTGAGAATAACATGTTGTTTTTCTTTTTACTGTATGAAATACACTTCCTCATACATTAGAGGAATAGAAATCATCTACCCGTCAGCTGTCACTTCAGATGTGAGGCAGCATAATGGGCTCCCAGGCAACTGCTGAAAATATCTCAGAAAGGGCTTTTCAGAAGTTTGTGGCCTGATGCATACACATGCAGTGGTGTGGCTGTTAATATTATTTAGGAGTAAATTAGTAATTTTTCCACCACAGAACAGCACTGGAAAGCTAGAAAGCAACTACAACTTTCCTTGACGTTGATGAACATTCATCATTGCCTTATATATTTTTAGCTTTTAAAACACTTCTATTAAAGACCTTATTTTTTACAGAAGCTTTAAGTTTACAACAAAATCAAGAGGATTTCCTCATTCTTAGATGTAGATTGTAAATTTTGTCAGGAATATCACATAAGTGGTTTTGTGTTCTTCCCAGTACAATTTATCAGGAGGTACATGAGATTGATTTGCCACAATGCTGTTGATTTTAACCTTGATCAGGTAGTGTCTACTAGGTGTACATAATGTAAAGTTAGTATTTTTCTATTTTGATTAAAATTTATTCATGGAAGATGTTTTAACATTATATAATGTTCTTCATAAAACTTTACTATTAATATCTAGTGATTTTCTAGCTCCATCATTCCTTTCTCATTCAGTAGTATGCTTTCTAATATACATAGGAGTGTTTACTTATTGTTTATTTTAATCTGTGTATCTTTATGGATTTATACTTCATTCACTAAATTATAGTCCATTAGTCTCATTATTTATGTTAATGTACAAATGTCCCAGATGTGGGAAGCCAAAGTCCCTTCAATTGTGTCCCATTTTCTTTTGACATATTCCCATTATTGTTTGAGTTATTTCCTATTTTCTAGCACAATAAGAGTTTTGAGGCTCATTCTGAAATTTTCATGTCCCTAACTTTGGAATCAGTTATTTCCCCCAGCGTTCTGATTCATTTTACTTAAGAATAATACTTAGAAATCAAGGTCTGCACAATTTAGTGTGGTACTTTTGATTGGTTCTTTAAGTGTGCTCATAACTAATGCTTCTAGATCCTCTTTGTTAGGAAATACACACACAAACATACATACTAAAACATACATTTACACATATATAATACCTATCATCTATTTATTATCTATCGTTCTCTCTCTAGGTATGTGGTTTCAATTGATACCTCCATTGCCAATCCAACACCATAGCATATAATCTATTCCTCCACATTTTCTTATTTGTAACTTAAGTGTGGTTTTACCATCTTATACTCCAACTTGAATGTTTCAGAGTTTCAAATGTTCTACATCCTTGCCAATATTTGGTGCTATCATTCTTTTTTGATTTTAGCCATTCCAGTAGTTAAATAGTGGTATTTTATGGGGTCTATTTGGCATTTACCAATGACTAATAACATTGATATCCTTGTTAGTTGTTCATATATCTTCCTTTATGAAATGTCTGTTCATGTTTTCTCCCATATTTGTTCAGTTATTTCTTTTTTTGATTGTGCTGTACAAATCCATTATACATTCCATATTCTGTATAATGTTCTTTGTCAAATGTGTCATGAATTTTTCTTACAGCTGTTGGCTGACCCTTCCAATTTCTTAGCACTGTATTTTGCTGAATGGAGAATTTTTTTAAATTTTGATAAAGTCTAATTTATCATCTATTGTGTTAACCTTGCAGATTATTGTTATTTGTGTTCTGTTCGAGAATTTTTTGCCTCCATCTGCCCCCACTTTATTTAAACAGATATTTTCCTTTTTTTCTTCAGTTTTTTATGTTGATATTTATGATCCACATCAAATTATTTGGATAAGATATAAGATAGGGGTTGCTTTCCTTTTCCCCATATGGATGTCCAGTTGTTTCAGCACCATTTGTTGAAAAGATTTTCTTTTTCTCCATTGAATTGTTATGGATCTTTGTCTAAAATCAATTGACCATGTATGAGTACATTTCTGAACTCTATCCTTGTGTGAACACTACACTGTCTTGACTACTTTATTTTTATTCTTTAAATCAGGTTACTTAATTCCTTAAATTTTGTTTTTCAAGATTATTTGGCTTTCCACGTCTATAACATTTCTATAGGAATTTTAGAATCATCTTGTTAATATCTATTTTAAAAAGTGATCTTTCTGGATTACCTATTATATTTCATTTTCTAAGAAGAGCAACAACAAAAAGTGAAATAAAGACAAATTTTACTTGTATCTAAGTTTAGAAAAAAAATATTTTTTCAATCAGTCCTGAATCTTTTCAATGAAACTTCTTTAAGCTTTTCAAATTTATGTACTAATAGAGATATACATTCATTGGAAAATTTGAAGGTAACATAGAATTTCTAAATTCCATTAACAGCCATCTGTAACTTATAGTTCCTTGAAATAATTTCAAAGGTACAATACATTCTGCCATGATCATTTCAAAATTCTATTGAAAATTTAGAGAAAAATGTTTGAAAACTCTTTACAAAATGGTTTTTGTGAAGTTTTTCAATAAAATTAATATTGAGCTAGCATACAAAGAATTCACTTTAGAATTTTTAAAGAAGCTATTCAAATAGGTAAAACAATAAAGTAGCTAAGAAAATAGCTTCCTAATATAGATAACCTTGGAATCTCAGTATTCCCTCTTGGTTAATAGCTAATTCTCAAACCATATAAGCAAAACAAACAAACATAAATTAACACCAGTTCCTTATTGGTAATTACCAAAGTTTATAAAAGAACTACCTATGATATGTTTTACTTGACATGATCTTTTGCCAAAACCCTCTCTGTTCCCAATACTGCTTAGAAAAATGTCTTTTAAGTGAGGGCCTGAAAACTGAGATCAATATTTCAAAGAGATAGGGATGCTAACAGCACAACTTTATGGCATGGCAACTTTAAGTCCTAATCATCCCAACTAGATCTTGCCTTTTCTTCTATCTTGTTACTGTACTGATAGTTCCAGGGTCATGACATAACAGGAATGGGACAATGAGGACTTAAAAATCATGCAGTTTGTAATTCCAAATCCTGTCTTCAATGACTTCTCCATGATAAACTTTGTTGGAGCCACAGAGAAAATGAGAAAAATTAGAACAAGGTGGCAAATGTTTCATAAAATTAAATTTATTAATCTTTTTATCCCATGCCCTTGTTGCTTTTATATTAAAATATCTTCTACTTTATGAAATTATATGCTATCTACATATAACACACACTTATTTAGTAAAATGAAAAACTGGTTGTAGGTCACTAAATTTAGGAGAGGAAAGCTCTAGAACTTCTGATTTTAACACAATCTTTCCCCTTCTTCAATGAATTCTAGAATGTCCCTTATAATAACCATGACAATATTAGGTAGTTTACAATCTTAAAAATATAGGGTTTATCTTAGATATTCTTATGCTATGAAGTAAGCTTATATAAGTATTGTGATAATTCTACCAGAATTCACTTGACTGTCCAGAGCCCATCTAATCAATCATGTGTTTCATGAGCCAGATAGTCTCTAGGTAAGACACTCTATGGGTGTGTCATAAACTACAATTACTGAAACAGGTAATTCAGTTTTTAAAGAAATTAACCTGATATGTAAAAGCCTTAGCAAAATAGGACAGAAAAAGAAGTCATCTCCAATCAGTCTAAGAAACAACTCAGCCCAAGGTAAGTGTTCTAAGAAAAAGTGATTTTAAAACTAGAAAGAGAAACTAGAAAGTTGGAACCTGGGTAGTGATAAAGTAAGGCCAAAAATTTAGCAACGGAGAGGGAAGAGGGAAGGGGGAAGGATAGGGTTAGAAATTAAATTTCTTTTTCTCTTCTAAGTAGCAACATTCTTCTTGGCAGAAAATTCTTTTATTATTAAAGTATTTTTTTTTATATATGAAATTTATTGTCAAATTGGTTTCCATACAACACCCAGTGCTCATCCCAAAAGGTGCCCTCCTCAATACCCATCACCCACCCTCTCCTCCCTCCCACCCCCCATCAACCCTCAGTTTGCTCTCAGTTCTCAACAGTCTCTTATGCTTTGGCTCTCTCCCACTCTAACCTCTTTTTTTTTTTTTCCTTCCCCTCCCCCATGGGTTCCTGTTAAGTTTCTCAGGATCCACATAAGAGTGAAACCATATGGTATCTGTCTTTCTCTGTATGGCTTATTTCACTTAGCATCACACTCTCCAGTTCCATCCACGTTGCTACAAAGGGCCATATTTCATTTTTTCTCATTGCCACGTAGTATTCCATAGTGTATATAAACCACAATTTCTTTATCCATTCATCAGTGGATGGACATTTAGGCTCTTTCCATAATTTGGCTATTGTTGAGAGTGCTGCTATGAACATTGGGGTACAAGTGCCCCTATGCATCAGTACTCCTGTATCCCTTGGATAAATTCCTAGCAGTGCTATTGCTGGGTCATAGGGTAGGTCTATTTTTAATTTTCTGAGGAACCTCCACACTGCTTTCCAGAGCGGCTGCACCAATTTGCATTCCCACCAACAGTGCAAGAGGGTTCCCGTTTCTCCACATCCTCTCCAGCATCTAGAGTCTCCTGATTTGTTCATTTTGGCCACTCTGACTGGCGTGAGGTGATATCTGAGTGTGGTTTTGATTTGTATTTCCCTGATAAGGAGCGACGCTGAACATCTTTTCATGTGCCTGTTGGCCATCCGGATGTCTTCTTTAGAGAAGTGTCTATTCATGTTTTCTGCCCATTTCTTCACTGGGTTATTTGCTTTTCGGGTGTGGAGTTTGGTGTATTTTGAATCTTTGAAAGATGATTTTCCACTCTCCACTCACAGCATGGTTCACTTTGGAAAGGGATGTCAGAATAATGAGAGGACTATACATTTCTGCTTCAGAAAAGAAAGAAAACTTGGGAGAAGAGAATATGGGGAATAACATGAGAAATAGAGCAGGTATTGAGGTATGAAGAAGTGAGAATGTGAGCAACATGATGGCATATAGGCATCCACTGAAAATCATATAATAGCCATCATGGTCAAACAATTTTTAAAAACAAGTGCTATTTTAAGTAGTTTACATTGTGATGGTATTAAATAACTATCCTTTTTTTACCTCCAAATCTCCAGTTTGAGGAAATGAAGACAAACAAGATAATTTCAAATCTAAGTTGCCACAGAGTAGAAAAGGACTAAAATCTTTCTGTACGCTATGCAAAAAATTGACCTTTGGTTAACTCTAGCTTTGTTTCCTACAGTTACCAAAAAAAGGAGTATCTTTGTCAACCGTGCTTCTGGGGTTGGTTATGATAGAAATGACATATGTTTGTTAAATTATGTCTAAACATGAAGACACTATAAATGTGGTAACACTCCTTTCCTCTGGAACATGTTCATATAGCAACACCTTTATCTCTTAGTTGATCAGAGTAGCTGACTTCCTCCAACAGGTACTTTCAGTTCTTTTTGACTTTAAGTCTTAGGGTTTCTAGGAAATAGAAAAGCCTTTCTATGTATTGAACATGATTATACAAAGAATCTGTTAAATTGGGCACAAGACATGGTCTGGGACCCAAATTCATAGGCCTGCCAAACAAATTTAATGTGACAGATACTATGCTTATTTGTAGGCATCATTTTAGTTTTTATAATGCTAGTGGTATCGTTCCACCTTAACCCCATAGATTGCTAAATCTTAGCCAAGGAGTTTTCCCCAGTTTGATTCATTCATGCTACTTTTTCAGAGGACAGAGGCTCATAGGAATCTACAAATACTTATATAACTCCAGGACAACAGTAGAAATAAAAACACTTTTTTTCCCTAACCAATGCACTCTAATATATCAAAAGTGGGAATTTCACATATTGAAAGAGTTTTCTAAAAATCAACTTTTGAGGAAAGACTTCAGGCCATCCTGACATCATACACACCAGTAGACAAAATCTCTTACTTTCCACAGGCATGTATTCTATAAAAGCCACTGCCACAGGTTCCTGGGAGATTTGGCTGGGGATTCTTGCATTTACCTTGGGAGTGCCCCATTAAAAAATTCTTCAGAGAAATAGCATATTTTTCAAAATACATTTTGAATCATTTCATCTTTTTGTTAGGCACAGTAAGAGTCTAATAATGCCTTTAATATCCCTCTTTTATTCAGATGATGTTATTAATACCATCACAACATTAACCAAGCAAATAAGTACTATGCACAGGTATTACTTCATTAGGTAATTCCCATGGTCCAAATTTCTTCTAGCCTCTTTTATAATTGATTTGTCCACTTCATTTTGTGAAGTGTTTTTTTGGAAACAAACAAGCCTTTCTTATTGTGTTAAAGAGCAGAGCTTTGAAGTCCAGAGTCTGACATGTTTTAACTACAACTTTTGTAGCTCTGTCAGCAAAATGAACTACTAATCTGAGCAGGCAGTTGTAAAGTTTCTAACAAGCTATTAATTTATCATTAGTTAATTTTTAGTTCTTATTAAAATTAAAACTCTACTTTTAAATTTTTGCATGACAGACACTATATATTTATTTGTAGTAAATATATATTATGTATTTAAGTCTAACCAAGAATCATTCCTCTAGTAATTGCCGTTAATTCATTTGCCTATGCAGATTTAATTCTAGACAAAACATAAACTTCCAGTGTATTACAATAAATCACTACAGCATAGAAGGGTTTAAGTTGGCCATTTTTCCCGAAGTACATGACACGTCAATAAACACTATCAAATATGCAATATGAAAAGGAGTATCAAGCAATTCCACCTGGGTTTTTCAAATTTTGAAATTCTAAGAGCTGGAAGGGAGACAATAGCAATTTCACTTGTTCAAAAGCCTCTTTAGATCCTAGGGACAGAAACAGATCCTAGGAAGAATTGTCCTGTATTTGTTTCATCAAAGATTTGGTCCATTCTGCAAAATCTGTAATCTTGTCTATAATGCTGTACTAGACCCAAAAATTGTCCAAGTTTTGTGTGTGTGTAGTAGTAGTAGGCCACTTTATCTGCAAAATTGGATTATTCCCACATTGTAACACTCTGTGGTCTATAACTGACAACAGGTACCCTACATATTTATCTCAGATAAGTAATATTGTAATTTGTCTATTGAGGTCTTATGCATTTGTGAATCAAATAATTTTAACAAAGCCAAAGTATTAGTTTTGCATTGTTTTTTTTAAGTTTTGGAGGCTACTAGAAAGCATCTATATTTTGAATAATTATAAACGGCTTTAGTAGAACAAACTTCTCTAAGTTATCCTGTAAATGACTAGAGACAATAGTGAGGGAGTCTTGAAACCCTCGAGTAATTCTTTATCATAAATATTGAGGTGCTTTTAAGTAAAATCAAACAAAAATCTCAATTGGTCCACTAGAGGGACAGAAAAAGTAGAACATAGATCAATCATAGGAAAAGACTTTGCAGATAACAGTACTGAAATGAGAATAGTTGCAGGGTTAGGAACTACAGGGGTTAATGAGTTTTCTAAGATCTTGTATAGATCTCTATAGTAGCTAACCAGTCTCTCTTAGCTTTTTTTTTTTAATGGAAACATGGGAATATTACACAGTGAATACTCCCTTTTTAAATTAACTGTTCTTATTCTAGTTCTTTTTTACCTAATTTTATTCTTTCTAATTGAACATCTGACAATGGATTTTTTATTTACCTCATGGCCATACCTTATCTTTTTGGAAAATTATTTGTATTAGCTTTATATTTTTAATTAAACCAGAATCATAGTTCCCTAGGACCCAAAGCTATGCATACAATTGTCTCAGCTCAGGGTGCTTTTTTAGAACAGTGTAAGACTGCCACTCTCTGGCATATCCCTTTTATTCCAGAAGGCAGAGAATAACCAATCCAAGTGTCATTTTCCTAAGGTACCTTCACAAACATTCCAACTGGAGTATAGAATATGAGCCTTTAATTTGCACAGCAAAGCTTCCCCCCAGTAGCTTTACAGGAGATTCAGAAGAAAGAACGCCTGTTCCTCAATCAGAGCAACTATCTATAAGGGAATTGTGGAGGGCAAGAAACAAGTAAAGGATGATCCAAAACAGCTACAACCTGCTCTGTTGCCAAGTGGAAAGTGAGAAATTTCCAAGGAAATTGCAGAATAAGTAACACCAGTAGTTATCAGAAAAGGCAAGGATAGATTAGCCTGAGAAAAAGTTATTGACACGTGGTTCACTAGTTCCCACTGTCAAGATTCCCTCCGTGTTTCTATCTACTTTAAGCCATTTGCCAAGTATTTCCTAGCTGAGGGTTGTCCCTTAAACTCTTTTGATTCTCTTATCCTTATAATCCCTACATCCTTCAGAGTCTCTTTCTGCAACCCCCTTCCCAATTCCCTGGCTTTTTGCAAAAAGGACATAGATTTACTGTCTCTTTTCTTGCTTTCTTTCCTTCATAGGTTGGCCAGAGGAGGGATTATTCCCTTTAGCAGAGTTCTAACTGAGCAGCCAACAGAGCTATAAGGTTGTACAGTGTCTATAATGTTGCACTAGATTATTCTCAAATATGTTAGCTACTGCTAACATATGAGTAAGAGTCTGTTCTTGCCATCCAACCACCTTTTCTGTAAACTGGGTTTAGATAATGGGCATGAGAGCCAACACAAAGGTAGTTAGGCCAGGAGGCAATTTTTCTCTCCCTGGGATCTATGAGGATAGATTTTGAGAAAATTCCAACAAACCAATGAAAGATATCAGCGGAACCTTAGCCATCTTCTGAGTATACTGCTGCAACTTCTCCCAACTCATCTTTACCAGAAAGATATCAAGTAAGTGGCTGTTAGCAAACCCTCTCAGTGGATCTCTATTGCTCTCAGCTCATCCATATTTTGGGAGGAGGGGAGGAGCAGATAGTTGATTTCCCTTGGCCACCATACCCCTTGATGTGGTGACTGTCTGCACCCCAACATTTGCACTATCAAAGGATGAAATTACCAGTTTTCTAAAGTAAATACTCTAAGAAAAAGGATGGGGAGGAGTCTCTTCCCTTATTTTCAACAGGGATAATTAGGCTTCTTATTATTTATTTTATTTGCCCTTACTATATACAGGGTTATTTTTTTGCAATAAAATAGAATTTTCCCATAACATGTAAATAGGAAATTTCACAAATTTCACTGAAATTGTTTATTATTGAATTATGTTGTATAATTTCTTTTCTCATCTTTACAATAGCAAAAACTACAGAGATGCTTGTGTATGTTAACAATTTTACTCCTCTGTGCATAGAGAAAACTGATAATCAACTTGATAGACTTAAGGAAAATGGCCTCCATGGTTTATAATCATCATTGCCAATTATTAAATTCTTATTCTAAATAGCTGATAACCAATGGCACTGTTTGTAACAGATCTCTTTCCCCTGTGCTGCTCATTATTATCATCATCACTGCATGGACTATAACATGTACTCAAGCTTTGTAAAACTTGTACTGTCCCTATCCACAGCCATCCAACTAATTAATTCTCTTCAATCTCAACATTACTCATAGAAGCAACATATTTCACTGATCATAGTGGTTAACTCAGCCAATGATTCAATTGAAGCTGCTAAGGGAATATTTAATTTTTCAAAAGAGATCCTCCATGCAGCAAACTAGCAATATCAGAAGTACTTATATCCATATGATATTCTCTAGTGCTTTTTAACTTTGGAAAGCTTTCCTGGACTTCACAGCACATTAAGAAAAAGGAGTGTGACATAAGGGAAAATTACCACAAGTTTCAATGTTTTGTAAGATGTAATGATATATTTTATGGCAATGCAGAGATTACTATACTCACTAAAGGGAAGTTATAATACAGTCACATATTTTTTGATGGATTGAAATAAATTGCATTAGATAGCCAATAAAAATTCTGTGACTCTACTTTTCTTTTTTTTGGTAAAAGAACAAATTGACTTAATTCTGATTTTTCTTTCAGACTTCTCTCTCATTCCTAAAAATTAAGTTTCAGTATTTTTTTTAAAAATAACATAGACTTGTTATAATGTGAATATATCTGGTCAACACAGACAATAGTCTAATCTTTTAGCCATTCATTAATTCATTCTGACTTGGTAATTACTTAGTGATATATAGAACACATGGCCTCTACCGAAACCACAGGGTGAAGGGTGTTGTCAGTGGTGCTAACTGGTAGTGAAAGTCCTGATTGCCCACCAGTCTTCTTCAGACACAATCCCAGGGAGAAGTAGATAGGGTAGAGCAAGAGGGCTAGTTGGAGGTGGAAGTCCAGACTCCTGACATGGTTTCCACTGACCCTGGGGGTGGGGTTTTAGAATACACTCTGAGGTTGAAGCCCCACTCCCTTACTTTTATGTCTTTGACACCACTCTAGCAGAAAGATTGGGTCCCCACTTGTCCTTGCCAGAATGGATGGGGGTCAAGCCAATACCTTTTCTGTAGTATTTTGCCTGAGTAAAATGGTTATTATACACAAATTTTTGGTCTTGCTAGTTTCTATCTTTCCTGGTGCTTTGATTAGAGACTGCAGGTTCTGTTGTTTGTTTTGTTTTGTCTGTGTCCATTGGAATTTCTAAGTTGCCCACTTCTTGAACTCTAATCATGGGATATATGAGAGAAAAAGTATGGAAGTACTGAATCACTATATTGTACACCTGAAACTAACATTGCACTGCATGTTAACTAACTGAAATTTAAATAAAAACTAAAAAAAAAAAAAAAGAAAGAAAGAGAGAAAGAAAAACCAAGTAATTCACTACCATACTGATCAAAAAAAATAAATTTTGGATTATTTTGAGAATACCTTCTTGGAAATGTTTAATTTCTCAACTAAGAAAAATATAGGCTATATATACATATAAATATATAATATTCAATATTTTATACTATTGAACTATAAAACTTCAATTTCATTTATTTAGTTCCCAAGGTTAGTTACCATTTTTTGAAACAGAAAACCAGTCAGGAAACTTAATCTTTACCAGAGCAATTTTTTTTTTCCTGGAAGGTGGCATGCTTACTTTCTTGAAATAATATTAAGTCATATCATTTCTCAATATTTAATGCTCATATGAATAACTTTATATGTTCTAGAGCCTGTAACTTATAACACATATAGTAATGGGATATTGGGCCAACCATATATTGTGCTATAACTCAGGAAGTGAATATGAACAGAAATATCTGCCTTATGAGAGACCCTCCACCCAGCACCTTTACATGACTTCTCTAAGAAACAAGGTATTATTAAGCTTCTTAATACACTTTTAGTTGTTTTTTTTTTTTTAATGTTTATTTATTTTTGAGAGAGAGAGAGAGAGTCAGGGTGTGAGCGGCGGAGGGGCAAAGAGAGAGGGAGACACAGAATCCGAAACAGGCTCCAGGCGCCGAGCCATCAGCACAGAGCCCAATGTGGGGCTTGAACTCACGAACCATGAGATCATGACCCGAGCCAAAGTTGGACACTCAACCGACTAAGCCACCCAGGTGTCTCTCTACATTTTTAAATGATAGTAAAAGTAGAATAGACAGTCACTACTCCTAGTGCAAATGAAATGACTTGGTGTAGAAATTGTTCAGTCTACTGAGTTTCAAGAACTGGCTTAAATATGTCACTGCATAGATGAGATGATGTTCAAACTTCTCAAATAGCTGCTTCATTTTAGCTGATGCCAAGTCATATGAAACGCCAATGTTTGGATTCTTTTAGATCTAGTAAATTTACCAGACTGTCCCTCCAATTACTAAGATTCCTCATCTGGAACATGTCTGGATAGTGTCCAAAAGAGAAATTAGCTCTTCTAATAAGTTTTAATAGTAATAACTGCTTTCTTTATTTTTTAATCATATTTGAGTTTTAAATATATTTTTCTCCAGCTAAAAATTAATAAATAAGTCTTGATTTAAAAGAATGGCCACACTGATGCCTGTCAAGCTCACCCAAATAGCCACTTATCACCTATGAAATTAACATGTCCCTCCAAATCTTGATTGTGTCCCTGATAAAATGTATATAAAACCTGTCCCTAAATTTTGATCACTACTCCAGAAGTGTTTAGATCTGTGCTTATATGTATTTATATGTCTTGGTTGTTTTTAAGTCTCTACTTATTCTATATTTCTTGATCATGCATAGAAGAACCCTTTGGTGAGTTGGATGAAGCCCTATTGAAAGTGTCTGTGAAATCAGTCATGCCCTTTGAACTATTTATCATCCAACATATAGATCAATTTTATTGGAAAGGTTTGATTAAATTTATTTCAGTGGAAGTTTATGGGAATCCTGAAATAGGATTTTATTTTTAGATCACAACATACTTAGCCTTATCATGCTTGCATTGGGTATTCATGACTAGGAGAAAATTGTCATTTTCTGTCATCTCTTCCTAAAAAACTGGAGACAAAAAAAGCATGCTGATGACATTGTTTTATTGTCAGATGTAGAAATGGATTCAATAAAAACTGTTCTAGCTAATTACTGTCAGAATAATTTTTAAACTCAAATGATCATTTTTTGCAACTATATTCTAACATTTAATTGGTATATATTTATGAATCCTAGAGTAAATAAAATTGTTGAAATACTTGGAGACAGATTTTGAAATGTGCTTTTTTTGGGGGGAGGGGGACTTATCATTACTTAAAATTTGGCCACCCATGGGTACTATATTAACCATATTAATGAGTACATTGGGTATTTGAAATGCTTTTGACATTTCAAGGCTAAAATGTTCATGTAATACTTATAGCCCTAAACTTTGAGGTTTTGATTGCTACATAGTTAGTCTAGTATTTGAGCAGCCTTAGCGTTACATTTTGAGGAAATACTGGCCTGCTCAAAGATAGAGCCTTGTCTTAATCTTGTACCATATGTGAAATGGCTCTACACAGACATGTATCCTGACTAGGGCATCCTATTTTCATAAGATTTCAATACAAACTTCAATAAATCAACTGTTTGCCAAAGCAAATGCATGTGACCTGAATTGTCAGTTTAGATTATCTGTAATTAAGTTTCATGGAAAACTGCCTAAAGGAAAAGCAGTACATTTGTTCTAGGCATTTTAACTTTTATCCTTGAATCAGATTGTGCCTTCAACAACCTACAATCCTGAACTATGCAATCTGGATGGCATATTAACTAATTTCCATTAAGATATAGCATATGTAATATCCAAGTGTCACCAGTTCCTACAAAGGATATCATACATTGACATAAATTTCTAATATTGCTGGCTATCTTAGTAGGCTTAACCAGCCCAGCAACAGGTTCTCCAGCCCCTGCCAGTATCACTTTTGCAGTCTATCCTTTATCAACAGGTAAATCTTAGAGTATAGAGAAGGTGTGCTACCTATGCTGTATCCCAATAGCTGTGCCACTGCCAGGAGCTATCACTTATCAGGTATTATTCTGGCCATCACAATGCCATAGTTTCTCTGTTTCCTCCAACAAACACAGTATTTCTGTTTGTGTCCTGTGCCATCAGGTCCTCTATCTTACCCCTTCTGTTCCACATTAGGTTGCCAAAGCTGATGGGTAGTCTATAATACAGTATTAGAGAAAATGAGCCTCCTTTTTATGTCTTACATCATGTTAGAGGAATATCAAGCAGTATTGTGTGAACCACAACATATTACACAAATAGCTATTTGCTTTATTTACAAACTCCTATATTTTTAAGACATACACACATGTTGATGTGAACAGGAACATTATTTTTAGTGTTTTTTCTGCTTCAGTCACCTTGACAATAGTGTTGGCTGACCGCTTGCAGAGTCATGTCTCACTTCTGTAGTAGTTTCCTATACACTCAATGGAAACACTATTCTTGCTTCTCCTCTGGACTCTATACTCATTGTGGCAAAGCTTCCCTACAGCATGATGTGCAACGCAGGGAAGAACAGATGGCTCTCTCCTTAAGTACTTGTCACGAAACCTAGAATTACTAATGCTTGTTCCCATAATCAAATGAAGTCATTTATGAACATAGCTCATGTGTATGCTGCTAACTCATCTCCATATCATGCCCCCAAAACCAACTCAAGAATGAGACAGTGGCTATGCCTTTCATCTTCCCTGTTGGTCTTACTGGCTGGTGTTCCTGCACCAAAATAAATCTCTTCCTAACCTCACAGAAACAAAAGCACCTAAGCAGAACACCACATGCAAATCAATACCAGCAAGGTCACAGACCCAAAGGCTTCCAGAAATAGTAATTCATTTTGGGCTCACTTAGAAGTCCAGTCCTTGGCCAGAACACATAAATTGCCAAGTAGTGAATAAAGAAACCATAGTATGATGTCTGCTAATCTCTACATTAGCTGGGCCTGTCTCTCTGACCTCCTATTTGTTGTAATCTCATGCTTACTTGTGGAACCTACTGCTTTAATTTCTTTTTCCTGGTTTAACATTTCTCAGGCAATGCTCTCTGCCCGTGAATCTGCGTACAGGCTTTCTGCCCCCCACCCCCCACCCCGCACTGACCCGGAACTGCCCCCTAGAGGACACAGGGGGGCATTGCTGGGCCAGTCAGGCTTTGGAAGTTTCGTGATCAAACCTGAAATGGCCCACACATAGTAGATGCCTGATGAATGTTTGCTGATGATTCTGAATTCAGTACCAATAATAAATTACTTTATTACAGTATCTCACTGCTCTGCAGCTGTTTCTCATCCATTTTTGTCACACTATATCATTGAACCACATTCCCCAAGGCTTCAGCTAAGCTACAACTTGATTGTAAATTAGACATCTCTGGAAAAATGTGTTAAAATTTTTCATAGTTTGTTTTGTGGGGGTAGGTAGTGGGGACTGTTGTTGTTATGTGGCGGGTGTTGTGTGAAAATGAATACAGCTTTGCTAATATAAATCCAAGTTATGTGGCTCAAAATGCCAAACTCAGTGTGGTAAAGGCTAAGCCAACACTGCACATAGCCAAAGGCTTTCCTAGATCTAGCTAAGTGCATTAACCAAAAAGCAGCTCACCTGGAAGAAATGTACAAATGAGAATTAAATCTATTCCAGTTGTAATCAAACATATTTGAGTCTTCAAATATGAATGACATTTCTATGTACTGCTTCTTAGAAGAAGTATCAATTATCCAAGAGTTATCAAAATTTACTTTTCAAAGAATAGTCTTTATATTTTGAAACCTGGTTGTAGACCTAACTAAGTATTAGTATACCTTTTGGGGGTATTTGCATCAACTGCAGACATGAAAAATGTATCCATTTGTGCTATGGTATTAACAAATTCTACTACCTACAGGACAGTGGCAACTGACCATTTTCCCTATGTAGACTTAGGCACTGCACACCCATCAGAAATACTCCCCGCCTGAATTTAAATGGACCGAAAGCACTTAAGAATGTTAGGCAATGTCAGCATATACTACATCTCTAATTATAAAGTCCTCAAGGACAAAGTCATTGTTTCCCACCCCTCTGTTTTTTTCACTCAGGCACCTACAACAGGATTATTCATTCATCAGTCTCCTAATAAACAGTGATGACTGTACTCCTGCCGAAACATAACACTTACCCAGATTAGGTATCTTCTAGTCGATTTGTCAAACACCATAAATCAGGGGTTCTTAAACTGAGAATGTAAGAAGATACGTGTTCTCGTATGGGAAAAGGCTAAAATTTTTATTTTCATAAATCCAACCTCTACTGAAATTTAGCATTTCCTTCAATTATGAAGGTAGGCAGTAACAGCACAGAATAGTATTAACAGTATCTATGACTATAAACAATAGAAGTCAGAGGTGATTTTAAACCATATTTATTTTTTATGTTTAATTTATTTTATACTCATAATTATCTGAAATGGCATGAGTGATTGGGCAAGCCACTAAATCACACATGATTAGAGCTGTCTATTTACAGATGTTAGTGTAACATAACTGCCGACTCATGGGCAACTCCGTGCCTGGTGATCATTCAGGCACCCAACAATAAAGGTGCAAGTGTTTTCATCAGTGATTCAACTACATTACTTTCCAGTACTCCATATCTACAGGTGTTTTTTTTTATTCTTTTTAACACTTATTTATTTTAAGAGAGAGAAGAGTAGGGGAGGGGCAGAGAGAGAGAGAGAGAGAGAGAGAGAGAGAGAATCCCAAGCAGGCTCCATGCTGCCAGTGCACAGCCCAATGCACTCTTCTTCTATAAAGAAGTATATATTTTAGTATATCACAAAAATTTTAAAACATTTTCTTAACTCTTTTGGTATGGCACAAAGCTTTCAATGAACATATGTCTTATGTAATAGAAAATAATGGAAATTAAAGTATGTCCAGGTATCTCATGTAAGTGATCACTGATTAGTAAACTTTTTTATTCTTCTATCTTCTAACTGATTAGTTTGTCTGCAATGTAGTAAAACTTTGTATTCATGTGTCGGTATAGTGCCAAAGAATTCCACGAAGACTCTCTTTTATGCTACTACAAAGATTTTCAGTATGGGGAAGAAGGAATTGCCCTTAGAACCTATTAATCTTTCAAAAAAGACTAGAGTAGTAAATGGTGAAAATAAAGTGTAACTAAACGAAGTATTTGACTTATGGACAAAAGAAACATTTTCTCAAAACTAAACCAAGTGAAATCAATTTGTGGGTATAGATAGTTTTTATGATCATTTTTATTGAATACACATTTAAAAATCCATTATTCAGGGACTCATTTCCAAGGTCTCTTTATATATTTATAATATTTATAATTTTACTAGTAAGAATTATCATTTATTCAAGTGGAATCTTTGAACTGAATTGAATCCAATGCTCTAAGAAACAAAGTCACACTTAGTAAAAGTCAACTGCTGAAAAATCAATGGAAATAGAAACTTAGTGTATGAGACCATTGATCATTTGCTATTGGGCTGGACAGAAAAGACACTACTATAAATGGAAGATTTGGTCATACCTTATGGACATGATGGTTCTGTATAGTTATCATGACAACAGACTTTGCCATAAATAAACAGAAAGGCAATTTATCTGAGGTATTAAGCTTCACCCCAGTAGAATACTGCAATTATGCAGTTTTTCTGTGACAGAATTGCTTTCATGAATTCTGAAACCTATTATGCATCATTTCCTGTAATATTGCTTTCCCATAATTTTCCTTGACAGGTAAGATCTCAGCTATACACTTAATGTAAACTGTGATAACAGCATCTACATTACTAAGAAGTTCCAATTAGTCTTTGAAGATTATAGAAAGTAAATAGAACTTATAATAATATTTTTAGTTATGGACTTTGTTTCTATTTTACCAAATGACTAGAAACAACAACTGGACTGTAGATTGACAGATTTTAGAAAAATATTCACAATGAGAACAAATTTTATCTTAGTATTTCTTGTATTTAGTTTCATTTACAATAACAAGGCAGTTTAAATTACATCAATTTGGCTCATTTCACTTAATTTCACACTTAAGAGACAATGCAAATTTGGAAATCACACTTACATGTGGCATAGGCCTACACTTTAAATTTCATGCTTGTGTTCTTGTTTGTTTGATTTCTTTCAAAGCCCCTGGCAATTAGCAAGCCATGGAGGAAGTAGTTTAAAGACAGAGCTCACAGAGTCGCCTAACAGGATGTATGTGGGATATAAGAGAAACTGTGGAATCCAGATGACTACACATTTTGAATCTGAGAAAACTGGATTTCCAATAAGGAAGATGAAGGAATGAGGAGATTTAAGGGCAAAATCAATATGCCAGTTTTAGGTACCTTTAGATGCCTATTATATATCCAAGTAGAGATGGTAAGAGGAAATTCAATTCTAATAGTCAAAAAAGAGGGTGATCCTGGAGACCCATGTTGGAAGCTCACAACACATAGATATGATACAAACCATACCGATGGATAGGATCTCTTAGAAAGTGAGTGGTGAGACAGAGGAGAACAGGTTCCAGGCCTAAGATAGAGACCACTAGAAAATTTAAGAACTGAAAAGGTGAGGAATTTCTAGCAAAAGATACTGGGAAGGAGTGGTAATTGTGTTGAAACAAAAATCTGTTAGAATGTGATGTGAAGAAATGTTTAAGGAGGAGAGATGAAATCAAGAGTTTCAAATGCTATAGACAGATCAAGGAATAGAAACTAAAATTTGCCCAATAAGTTTAGCAACAAGGAGGTCACTGGTAACCTTGATAAGAAAGATTTCAGTGGAGTAATTAAAAATAAAGTTTGATAGGAATGGGTCAATAGAGATTAGAAAGTAGGACGTTGGAGAGGGGGAATATATACAACACTATCTAGGAGTGCTATCACAAAGAAGAGAGAAAGGATGGGGCGCCTGGGTGGCGCAGTCGGTTAAGCGTCCGACTTCAGCCAGGTCACGATCTCGCGATCCGTGAGTTCGAGCCCCGCGTCGGGCTCTGGGCTGATGGCTCGGAGCCTGGAGCCTGTTTCCGATTCTGTGTCTCCCTCTCTCTCTGCCCCTCCCCCGTTCATGCTCTGTCTCTCTGTGTCCCAAAAATAAATAAACGTTGAAGAAAAATTTAAAAACAAAGAAGAGAGAAAGGAGAAGCCTGTAGGAAGGTGAAGGTTTAGCATTTGTGCTTGTTATGGTTGTTTTAAAATGGGATATATATATATAAAGTTTGCACTGTGATGGAAATGTTCAGTACAGTGAAAAAGAAATTGATGATTTAATGAGTATGAGGATAATTGAAAGATAAAGGTCTTAAGTAGGTGATGAGGGATAGAATCCAGGGCACAAGTAGAATGACTGTGGTTGGGGGGTTGGGTGGAAAGACTGTATTACGGATAAGAAAAGGCTAGATGTAGAAATATACATAAAGGTCATGTGCAGGAAGATGTAAAGATTCTTTTAAAGTTGCTTCAATTATTTTGTTGAATTAATAAGACAGCTCAACATCTGAGATTAAAGATGAAGGAGGGATAACAGATTAAAACAGAGTTGACATGATATGATATAGTATTCTTAGAAAATAGGGATACAAACTGATTATGAAAATGTCACAGAAGCACAGGGTAGTGTTGGGGTTTCATTTGAATTCTGTGATTTAGAATCTGAAATGAGACCAGTCAGCTTGGCTGCATTTTCTTCAGCAATGTTGCTCTAATATACATCTGGAGTAGGCAGAGAGTTTGATTTAACAAGCTTTGGAGTTTTGCCAAGAGGAAGGGAGAAAGAATAAAAAAAGAATTATGGGTATATGCAAAAGATTGATTAGAATAGTGAATCATGGAATCTAATTCTTTGTAAGAAAAGAAATAAGGACATAACATGGGTGACAGTGAAAAGCTAATAGAATGAATATATTGGAGTCTGAGTCAGGTCAAAGAATAGTTAGAATTAGGGTGCTAGAAAAATAAGATGGAAAGATGGAGTTGGTTGTCAAAGACAGGGATACTTGTGATAAACAATTTAGATGAGTTGTAGTTATTGCACACGACAAGACCTGGAATACATTAGAATATATGTCTGAGATAAGAGGAGAAAAAATCACTAGAAGTCAACAGGTTAAGAAACTAATAAGTCAGGGCGCCTGGGTGGCTCAGTCATTGAGCGTCCAATTTTGGCTTGGGTCATGGTTTCGCGGTTTGCGGTTTGTGAGTTCGAGCCCTGCGTTGGGCTCTGTGCTGACAGCTTGGAGCCTGGAGCCTGTGTCGGATTCTGTGTCTCCTTCTCTCTCTGCCCCTCCCCCACAGTGCTCTGTCTCTCTCTATCAAAAATAAATAAATGTAAACATTTTTTTAATAAAAAAGAAATTAATAAGTCAGCCTTGAATGTATTATATAGATAATATACACGGAATTGAAATTACTCAGACTGAGAAGAAAGGTGCAGAAAAATATCTTGAACCAGTATCATCAATAAATGAAGGCAAGTGACCATTAGTGATGAAGATGACTGGAACAGAAGGTGATAGCATGAGAATCAAAACTGGGCTTTTGATAGTGGCTGAAGAAACAATATCTGGAAGGAGAAATGAAGAAAGGTGAACTTACCACACCTCTAGTAATAATGTGGGATGCCACCACCTGAGAAGGCTGTAAGAAAGCTAGCTCCCAATTAGAGTACAAATGAGAGCCCATTTATAGAATATGCAGAGTCATGTAGAAAAGAGATTCTGGGTAATGAGAGATGTCCATGCACCTTAGACTTCTTAAGTCTGTTGACTGAAGTAAACAGAAATGGGAGAAATCATGGATTATTTTCTTAGTGAGTAGTTCGATGTTAGTTTTCCACCTTGGGATAGTTATCAAGTAATTTGTGGTGGTAAATCAGAGTGTACATGATACTGATGAATATCCATCTTTGGATATTCTACATGGAGTAGTCTGTCCCTCTCCAGCTCTGTAAAGAGGGACTGTTAAGAGTAGGGGACAGCCTTGCTAGGAGCATAAAATTTCAAAGGTTACAAAATATAGCATTTATGGCTCAAAACTCATCAGATCCCATGGGACTCTGCAATGACATTGAGGTGCTCTAGCAGAATATGGTGAAGATCTGTTATTGAATTTTCCAAGAGAATTCTTAATTGTTAAATCAAAGGTTGCTCTTTTATGGAAAATAGCAGACTTCTGCAAAAGGAGGTTGAAATAAACTTCTGTTAGTAAAATTCATACTTTTTAATTACTGACTATAAGGTATAACTAAATATTTAGTGGAGGTGGCAGGAAGGAAATAGATGACCACAGAGGAGAGTGAAAAGGCAACAAAGAAATCACTGTCCTAGAGAAAAAGGTGATTTGTATGCACAGAAATCAACTTCTGCCAAAAAAATGCGATATTAAAATAAAAATTATATCAAAACCTAATAATATGTGACTTAAGAAAATGTTACCAAGAATAATCTCTGACAGCAATGTACACAGTCTACTTCTCTTTGAACCAAATGACAAACTACAAGTCTAAAAACATGTCCAATGCTCTGTACCAATCTGCAGAAAGATTATCTAATATTGGATAGATCATAACAGATGAGGTACGACTATCAATCAACTGGATTTGTTGTTCTTAAAAACATCTGAACCTATTATTCAAGAGCTGGGATTTCTGTTTCCATTACTATCTTTCTGCTTACAGGTCTGTGTTGCTTAGAATACAAAATGTGCATTACAGAGAAATGCCCAGTTTAGAGAAATAGCATCATCTTCTCTCTAACTGTCTAGGAATAGGATGACAAAATTATCAGCAAAACATAGGGTTTAAAATAAAGTCTTACAAGCTTTATTTCTATAATTTATATAAACAAATCCTATAATTTCTTTACTAAATAATTTTCCTAAATGTAATTATGTATTCATGCATTCACTCACTTATTTTATTAGTGTCTACTCTGTTACTCTGTACCACACACTGTGCTAGGCCCTGTGAATATAACAGTGAATAAGACAGAGAGATAGCTACAAGAGAGATAGCTACAGAGAGATAGCTACAACAAATAGACATAATGAATAAATAAATAATTTGAAGCTATAATTAATAAATAAAATAAATACCAGGTACTCACAGAGACTATAATATTATGGGAACAAAGTTTAGATTGTAAAGTCAAGAAAGTGATATCTCTACAATTTACTTGTTATCTACAAATGGGAGAAAATATATCTTTCTAGTGGAGAAACCTGGCAGATTCTATCTAATAATCAATAAAGTTATCACCACAAATATGCAACAACTGAAGTGGTACACTGAGATATTATTTCTATAGTTTTCCTGTAAAAAAAAATAATAACCTAAATCCAACCATCAGGCAATCATTAAAAACAACAACAACAAATAATTGGCTTGGACTTTTCAAAAATGCCAAAGTTGTTAATGTCAAAGAAAGGTTGAGGGACTGTTTCAGATGAAAGGAGACTAGAGAAATATGAAAACCAAATGTGATGGAAGTCTAGATTGGATCCTAGATGGAAAAGTAAAGTTGCTATAAAAAACATGGAGTCAACTAGCAGATTTTGACCATGGAGTACATACTAAACAAAAGTATTTTATTGATATTAGTTCTCCTTAATTTGAAAAAAATACCATAGTTACATAAGAGAATGACCTTACTCTTAAGAAATAGATGCTAAATTATTTCGTGGTGAAGGATCAAGGATCAAGGTGAGTGTAGATTAACCTAAAATGGTTTAACATAGACAGAGATAGGTAGAAACAGAGAGAGAGAGAGAGACAGAGAGAGAGAGAGATACACATGGCGGTGCCTGGGCAGCTCAGTTGGTTAAGCGTCCAACTTCAGCTCAGGTCATGATCTCACAATTTGTGAGTTTGAGCCCAGCATTGGGCTCTGTACTGACAGCTCAAAGCCTGGAGCCTATTCCTAATTCTGTGTCAACCTCTCTCTCTGCCCCCCCATAGCTCATGTTCTGCCTCTCTCTCTCTCAAAAATAAACATTAAAAAAAAGAGAGAGACATACACATAGAGAAACAGAGACAAAGAGAGACAGAGACTGACAAAATATACACAAATGATGAAAATATTTACAAATGGTAAATGTAGGTTGAAGTTAAATATGTGTTCATTGTACTATTCTTACAAATTTTCTATTGTTTTAAATTTTTCTAAATAAAATCAAAAGCAATTTAAACTTATACCCGATGGAAGGAAGAATGGATATTACCTATATGGTAATATAGGTAATAAATTTCAATATGGCAAAGAAAAAAAGATGTTCTGAGTTCAAAGTTCTGAGGCAGGAAAAAGAAAAGAAAATGCCATGCAGTCTAGCTGAACTAAAGAGGGTTAAGTTCTTCCCTGAGTTCAGAGAGATTCCTCTACTGGTGTTGAAGAAACAAACCACCACAAATTGTACAGCTGCAAGGGAATGCATCCTGAAAATCAGCATGTGAGATTGGAAGAGGATCCTGATCCTAGGACTAAATTGATCCCAAGCTGACACCTTGATTGCAGCTTTTTGAGAACCTGAGCAGAGTACCCTGGACTCCGACTTGCAGAAATGATGAGATAATAAGTGGCATTATTTTTAAGTTGCTAAGTGTGTGGTAATTGGTCACACAGCTATAGAAACTAATACAGTTGACCCTTAACACAGGTTTGAAATCCATGGATCCACTCATACACAGATATTTTTTCAGTAAATATAGTACAATACTATAAATGTACTTTCTCTTCCTTAAGATTAATAACATTTCTTTTCTCTATAATAGGAAACTATTATAAGATAAAGTATATAATACACATGACACATAAATATATGTTAATTGACTGTTTATGTTATTGATAAGTCTTTCAGTCAACAGTAGGCTATTAGTAGTTAAGTTTTGGGGAGTCAAACGTTACACATGGGTTTTCAATTAGGTGGGGATTGGCTCCCTCAACCCCTGTGGTGTTCAAGGGTGAACTAACTGTACACTATGCAAATGACTTAGCACAATCTTGGAAAAGAAAAGTTGGAAAACGCTACCTGATTTCAAGACTTACTATAAAGTTTAATTAATCAAGACAGTGTGATTTTGATGCAAATAGAGATAAACAGATCAATGAAACAAAAATAGAGAATCTAGAAATAATCACAAAAATAGACAACTTATTTTTGCTAGTCACTTAGGCAATGCAATAGGAGGAAAACCAGTATTTTCAAGAGATAATACTAAAAACATTGAATAAACAAATAGGAAAAAAAAATCAGCCTTAAACCTTATTTCAACACCAGGCACGAAAATTAATTCAAGTTGGATGACAGTTCAAATTTTAAAGCTAAATCTATAATGCCTCTAGAAGAAAACATAAAGGAGTGTCTTCATGATTTTAAGACAGGAAAAAGATTCTGTTTTTACCTTTATTAAGTTTTTAAAATTTTAATTCTAGTAAACATACAGTGTTATATTACTTTCAGGTGTACAATATAGTGATTTAACAATTCTATACATTACTTAGTGCTCATCATGATAAGGGTGCTCCTAATCCCTTTCACCTATTTCACTCATCTCCCCACCCACCTCTCCTCTGGTAACCATCAGTTTGTTCTCTAAAGTTCAGACTATGTTTATTGGCTTGTCCCTATCTCTCCCCCTTTTTTTTTCCTTTGCTCTTTTGTTTTCTTAAATTCAACATGTGAGTGAAATCATATGGTATTTGTCTTTCTCTAACTGACAGATTTCACTTCTCAACATACTCTCTAGATGCATCCATGTTTTTGCAAATGGCAAGATTTCATTCTTTTTTATGGTTAAATAATACATTGTATATACATATCACATCTTTATCCATTCACGTATTGGTGCACAGTTGAGCTGCTTCTGTAATTTTGCTATTGTAAATAATGCTGCAATAAATATAGGGGTGGATGTATCCCTGTGAATTATGGTTTCATATTTTTTGAAAAACACTCAATAGTACAATTACTGGATAGTAGGGTAGTTCTATTTTTAACTTTTTGAAGAACCTCCATACTGCTTTCCACAGTGACTACATCAGTTTGCATTCTCACCAACAGTATATGAGGGTTCCTTTCTCTTCACATCCTCACCAACACTTGTTTCTTCTGTTTTTATTTTAGCCATTCTGACAAGTATGAGGAGATATCTCATTGTATTTTTGATTTGTATATCCCTGAGAATGAGTAATGTTGAACATCTTTTCATGTATCTGTTGGCCATCTGTATATCTTTGGAAAAAAGTCTTTTCATGTCTTCTGTCCATTTTTAATTGGATCATTTGTTTTTCTGGTGTTGAGAAGAACTGTTGTATCAGTTCTTTTTAAAAATTTTTTTTTAAATCTATTTTTGAGAGAGAGACAGAGAGCGAGCAGGGAAGGAGCAGAGAGAGAGGGAGACACAGAATTCAAAGCAGGCTCCAGGCCCCAAGCTGTCAGCACAGAGCCCGATGCGGGGCTCGAACTCACAAACCATGAGATCATGACCTGAGCCGAAGTCGGACACTCAACCAACTAAGCCACCCGGGCGGCCCTAGTTGTATCAGTTCTTTTTATATCCTGGACACTAAACCTACATTGGATATGTCATATGTAGAGTGGGAGAGAGCAAAAGCATAAGAGACTCTTAAAAACTGAGAACAAACTGAGGGCTGATG
>NW_024412391.1:30694532-30717854 GCF_014898765.1 Herpailurus yagouaroundi
ACCTTTTGGGATGAGCACTGGGTGTTGTATGGAAACCAATTTGACAATAAATTTCAAAAAAAAAAAAAGGATATGGCATATGCAAATTACTTCTCCCATTCAGTAGGTTGCCTTTAGTTTTACTGATTGTTTCCTTTGCTGTGCAGAAGCTTTTTATGTTGCAGTCCTAATAGTTTATTTCTGCTTTTATTTCCCTTGCATCAGGAGACATATCTAGAAAAATGCTGCTAAAGCCAATGTCAGAGAAATTGCTACCTGGGCTCTTACAGTATTTTTATGCTTTCATATGTTACATTTAGGTTTTTGATCCATTTTGAGTTTATTTTTGTATATGGTCTAAGAAAGTGGTCCCATTTCATTCTCTTGCATGTAGCTGTCCAGTTTTCCCAGCACCATTTGTTGAAGAGACTGTCTTTTTATCATGGGATATTCATTTCTCCTTTGTCAAAGATTAACTGACTAAATAGTTGTGGGTTTATTTCTGGCTTTTCTATTCCATTCCATTGGTCTATGTGTCCTTTTCTGTGTCAGTACCATACTGTTTTTATCACTACATCTTTGTAATATAACTTGAAGTTCAGAATTGTGATGCCTCCAGCTTTCCTTGGCTTTTTCAAGGTTTCTTTGGCTATTCAGGGTCTTGTGTGGTTCCATACAAATTTTAGGATTGTTTGTCATAGCTCTGGGAAAAACGATGGTATTTTGATAGGTATTGCATTAAATGTGTACATTGCTTTGGGTCGGAGGGACATTTTAACATTTGTTCTTCTAACCCATAAGCATGAAATGTCTTTCCATTTCTTTGCATCATCTTCAATTTATTTCATCAGTGTCTTATATTTTCAGAATACAGGTCTTTTATCTCATTGGTTATGACTATTCCCAGGTATCTTATTGTTTTTGGTGCAATTGTAAAAGGCATTGTTTCTTAATTTTTTTTCTGCTGCTTCATTATTGGTGTATAGAAATACAATAGATTTCTGTACATTGAGTTTGCATCTTGTGACTTTCTTAAATTTGTTTATCATTTCTGGCAATTTTTCAGTGGAAGCATTTGGGTTTTCTATACAGAATATCGTGTCATCTGCAAATAATAGAAATTTTACTTCTTTCTTGCCACTTTAGTGCCATTTATTACTTTTTGTTGTCTGACTGCTGTGGCTAGGACTTCAAGTAATATACTGAATAACGGTGGTGAGAGTAGACATCCCTGTTGCCTGGCCCTAGAGGAAAAGCTCTCAGTTTTCCCCCATTGAGGATGATGTTTGCTGTGGATTTTTCATATAAGGCCTTTACGATGTTAAGGTATGTTCCTTCTGAGCCTACTTTGTTGAGGATTTTTATGAGTGGATGTTGTATTTTGTCAAATGCTTTTCTGCATCTATTGAAATGATCATATGGTTCTTATCCTTTCTTTCATTCATGTGGTATATCATGTTGATTGATTTGTGAATACTGAGCTACCCCTGCAAACCAGGAATAACTCCCACTTACCATGGTAAATGATTTTGTATTTTATTGTTGGATTCAGTTTGCTACTATTTTATTAAGAATTTTTGTACCTTTGTTCATCATAGATATTGGTCTGTAGTTCTCTTTTTTAGTGAAATCTTATCTGGTTTAGGTATCAGTGTAAATTGGTCTTCTAGGATCAATCTGGAAGTTTTCCTTCCTTTTCTATTTTTTGAAATAGTTTGAGAAGAATAGATATTAACTCTTCTTTAAATGTTTGGTAAAATTTGCCTGTGAAGCTGTCTGGTCCTGAATTTCTGTTTGTTGACAGTTTTTGAATTCTGATTCAATTTCATTCCTGGTAATTGGTCTGTTCAAGTTTTTGATTTCTTTCTGTTTCACTTTTGGTAGTTTATATGTTTCTAGGAATTCATCTATTTCATCTAGGTTGTCCAATTTGTTGGCATACAATTTTTCATAATATTCTTTTATAATTGTTTGTATTTTTGTGGTATTGGTTATTTTTCCTCTTTCATTTGTGATTTTATTTGATCCTTCCTCTTTTCTTTTTAATAAGTCTGGTTAGAGGTTTATCAATTGTATTAATTTTTTTCAAGGAACTAACTCCTAATTTCATTGATCTGTTCTATTCGTTTTTGTTTTGTTTTGTTTTAGTTTCAATGTTATTTATTTCTGCTATAAACTTTATTATTTCCTTCTTTTTTCTGGCTTTAGGTTAGGCTTCATTCATTATCCTTTTTCTAGTTCCTTTAGGTGTAAGGTTAGGTTGTTTGAGATTTTTCTAACTTCTTGAGGTAGGCCTGTAGTGCTATCTACTTCCCGCTTAGGACCACTTTTTTCTGTATTGTAAAGGCTTTGGACCACTGAATTTTCATTTTTATTTGTTTCCATGTATTTGTTTATTTCCTCTTTGATCTCTTGGTTGACCCATTCATTGTTCAGTAGCATGTTATTTAACCATATATTTGTGCTCTTTCTAAATATTTTTGTTGGTTGATTTCTAGTTTCATAATGTTATTTTCAGAGAAGATGCATAGTATGACTTCAGTCTTTTTGAATTTGTTGAGACCTGTTTTGTGTCCTAGTATATGGTCCATTCTAGAGAATGCTCCATGTGCACTTGAAAAGAATGTGTATTCTGCTGTTTTAAATCCATCTGGTCCAGTGTGTTATTCAAAGTTGTTTTCTTGTTGACTTTCTGCTTGGATGATCTGTCAATTGATTTAAGTGGGTGTTAAAGTCTCCTACAATTATTGTGTTATTATCAATTTATTCCTTTATTTTTGTTATTAATTGTTTTTATATATTTGGATGCTCTCTTCTTGGATGCATAAATATTTACAATTGTTAGATTTGGTTGGATTGTCTCCTGAATGATTATATAGTGTCCTTCTTTGTCTCTCATTACAATCTTTGTTTTAAACTTTTATCCAAAACAAGCATTGCTACCATGGCTTCCTTTTGACATCCACTTGCATAATAAATATTTTTCCATCCCCTCTCTTCCAATCTGCAGGTGTCTTTAGATCTAAAATGAGTCTCTTGGGGCACCTGGGTGGCTCAGTCGGTTAAGCGTCCGACTTCGGCTCAGGTCATGATCTCGAAGTCCATGAGTTCGAGCCCCGCATCGGGCTCTGTGCTGACAGCTCAGAGCCTGGAGCCTGTTTCAGATTCTGTGTCTCCCTCTCTCTGACCCTCCCCCATTCATGCTCTGTCTCTCTCTGTCTCAAAAATAAATAAACGTTAAAAAAAATTTAAAAAATAAATAAATAAAATAAAATGAGTCTCTTGTAGGCAGCATACAGATGGGTCTTTGTTTGCTTTTTTATTGAATCATCTTTTGATTGGACCATGTAGTCCATTTACATTCAAAGTAATTATTGATAGGGACACCTGGATGGCTCAGTCAGTTAAGTGTCTGACTTCAGCTCAGCTCATGATCTCATGATTTGTGAGTTTGAGCCCCATGTCGGGCTCTGTGCTGACAGCTCAGAGCCTAGAGCCTGCTTTGGTTTCTGTGTCTCCCTCTCTCTCTCTGCCCCTCCCCCACTCATGCTTCCTCTCTCTCTCTCTCTCTATGTTTCAAAAATAAACATTTAAAAATTTTAAAAAGTAATTATTGATATATATGTATTTATTGTCATTGTGTAATTTGTTTTGTGGTTGTGTTTGTAGTTTTTCTATGATCATTTCCTCTTTTGCTCTCTTTCATAGTTTGTTGGCTTTCTTTAGTGATATGCTTGGATTCCTTGCTCTTTATTCTTTACATATCCATTACTGAGCTTTGATTTCTGGTCACCATAAGGTTTGTATATAACATCTTCTGCATGTAAGTTGATGTTCACTTCTATATTAAGTTGATATTCACTGGAGTTTGAACCCATTCTTTTCTCCTCTCCCTCTTATGGTTTAGGTATATGATATCATACTTTACATTCTTTTATTTTGTGAAACCCTTAACTGATTTTTACAGATATACTTATTTTTACTGCTTTTGTGCTTTCTACTTTTCACATTCACATATGTCTTTCCTTTCCACAAAAAGAGTTCCCTTTAATATTTTTTTGTATGGCTGGTTTAGTTGTCATGAACTCCTTTAGTTTTTGCTTGTCTGAGAAATTTTTATCTCTTCTTCTATTCTGAATGATAGCTTTCCTGGATACAGCATTCTTGGCTGCAGACCCATTCAGCACTTTGAATATATCATGCCACTCCATTCTGGCCTGCAAATTTTCTGCTGAAAAATCCACTAATATCCTACAGGGTTTCCCTTCTATGTAATCATCTTTTCTCTTCCAAATTTTGAATTATTTATATATCACTAATTCTTTGCCATTTTAATTACTATTTGTTTTGGTGTGGACCTCCTAGGGTTGATTTTGGGGGAGGCTCTCTGTGCCTCCTAGATCTGGATATTTGTTTCTTTCCTCAGATTAGGGAAATTTTCAGCTATTATTTCTTGAAATAAATTTTCTCCCCCCCCCCCATTTCTCTCCTGTTCTTCTGGGATCCCTATAAATACAAAGGTTATTACACTTGATGGAGTCACTGAGTTCTCTACATCTATTCTTATTTTGCGTAATTCTTTTTTCTATCACTTGCTCAGCTTAACTACTTACCATTACTCTGTCTTTCAAGTCATTAATTCATTCCTCTGCTTTCTTTAGCCTGCAATTTATTCCATCAAGTGTATTTTTTATTTCGTTTATTGTGTTCTTCATCTCTGATTACTTTTTTTTAATCTCTTTATTAAGGGTCTCACTGATATCGTCCATTCTTCTAAAGTCCAGTGAGTAATGATGATTACTTTAAATTCTCTTTCCAGAATATTACCTATATCTGTTTCACTTATGACCCTTTGCTGTGGTTTTGTCCTGTTCTTTCATTTGGGACATATGCCTCTGTCTCCTCAGTTTGTCTAACTCTGTGTCTGTTTCCATGTGTTAGGAAAGTCAGCTGCACCTCCTACTCTTTTTTTTTTTCTATATATTTTTGAGAGAGAGAGAGAGAGTACAAGTGAGCGAGGGGCAGAGGAAAAGGGAGAGAAAGAGAATCCCAAAGTGGGGCTCAAGTTCACCAGAAGTAGGGCTGTTTGTTATGCTGTCCCTCTCAGGGTGGGGACGCCACTTCCTAACACCCTTAGGGCTATCCCAGAGCCAAACTTGCTGATTTCTTAAAATTCCAGAATTTAAGTCCTGCTGTTTGTAAGAATTCAGAAAATTTGTCCCCTTTCACTTTCAAAGCCAAATGTTATGGGGATTTGTCTTCCCCATGTAGGCTCCACAGTATAATAGAATACTTTTTTTTTTTTGCCTTCTTCCCACCTTCAGCTCCCTCCCCACCATGGATGGCCACTGTCTGTTTCACTCCCAAACCACATCTTCACCCTTCCTACCTTCTTCAGTGTGACTTCTTCTCTGCCTTTAGTTGTGGAGTTTGTTCTGTCAGTCTTCAGGTCATTTTCTGAGTTATTTATACTGATGTGTTATCTAGTTGTATCTGTGGGACAAGGTGAGCTCAGTGTCCTCCTATTCCACCATCTTCCCCTGCCAACCACAAGGAAAAGGTTTCTTACATAGGATGTAAACTGCATTGAACACAAAAATTTAGTAAGTTGGGCTTTATCAAATAAAATATGCTTATGAAAAGACTCCATTAAGAGGATTAAAAAGGCAAATTGTGGCCTAAGAAACATCCAACCAATACATAAATAATCACAAAGCAATAATAAAAAGACAAAAATCTAAAAAATAAATAAATAAATAAATAAATAAATAAACAAACAGACAGACAACCCAATTTATAAATTGGACAAATTGACATACACATCCCCAGAAAAGGTATTTGAATAACCAATAAAGATTTTGAAAAGGTATTCAACATCATTATTCATCAAGAAAATGCAATGGTATCAATTAGATGGTTAAAACTATAGAGACTGATAACAATAAATGTTGGTAAGGATCTAGAACAATAATATTAAGAACAATAAATCCTCACTATAGGATTATTTCAAATAGTATATTAATTTAAAATACTTATATATGTTTTATTATAAAAATGGTTTTAAAAGTCTAGCTCTTACATAAAATGAGATATATACAAAAACATGCATAGATGGAATCCTTTAGGTTTGATCCCAAAAGAATACTGATCACTTTCTCCACAGTTCTTTCTGCACAGGTTAGTGTAAAAAGCAAAAACAAAAACAAAAACAAAAAACATTTTATGTAAGATTTGGAAAGTGGAAATGAAACAGCAGCCTTATTATTTTTACACTCAGGGGTTGATGTTAAAGTACCAGGAGCTATGGCAGTTCACATATCCACTGGCTCAACTTGGTGGATTAGTACAGCAACCAAGTCAGCAAGTCTTCCAACTGATCTTATCAAATCTCATCTCATCTGACTCTTGAACCAGGTGTGTGTTTAGCGTTTTGATGAAAGGCACCAGATTCTCTGGTAGGTCACTCTCAGCACTGTAGTTAAAAGCTTGAATTTCAGTCCATCCTCATGGGTCTCTGCTTATACTTACATATTCATGTTTATTCTTGATCATCTCCCCAACTCATTTCTCATTCATCTTTCCTTCTCAACTTCCTTCCCTGTTTCAGGCCACAGGACCCAGAAACATCCACAATAGCATCACAGAAACTGTTTAGTCAGCTTCCAAAGTTCTGTAGGGTCAAATTACCGTAGAAAATCACTCATTATATACCAGTCCTATGGTTATGTTTCTCTGATTGAATCCTGACCAATACTATCATCTGCCATATGACCCAGCAAGGTACTCCCAGATATTTGCTCAAGAGAAATAAAAATATATGTCCAAAAATAGCCTTGTACAAAATGTTCCAAAATCTTTATACATAAGATCCAAACGCTGTAAACAAACTAAATGTTCATCAACATGAAAATAAGCAAATAAGGTACTAATACATGCAACAACATGAATGGATTTCAAAAACATTATGTTAAATGCAAGAAGTCAGAAAAGAGACAACATACTCTAAGATTCCATTAATATAAAATCCAAATTCAGGCCACAACTAAATTATCTCCACAGAAATCAAAATATCTCCATCCCCAGTGGGCAATGGAAATAAGCACAAGGGAACTTTCTGGGTTATGAAAATGTTTTATATCTTCATTGTAGTGTCAGTTTCACACAGAGGGATACATTTGTCAAAACTCAGTGAATATACATTGATCTGTCCATTTTACCGAATGTGAATTTTACCTCAATAGAAATGTATTAATGAAAGTGACAGAATACTATATATTTAAAAGTGCTAAGAAAATATGATCAAAGACATTAATTCTGCTTGAAGAGATTAGGGACAGGTTAATAGGAGGAGGGGCATTTGTGCTCCTACTTTAAGAATAAATAGGCAATGCCCTGGCAAGCAAAGTTGACCAGGAAATGAAAGGGATTAGCTTGAGAAAGGCTGAATGCAATGCAAGTACATAGAGTGGGAGCTCCATGCAATGGTACAGAATTTGATACAGTTAAATACACCAGGGGAGGTATCAGACTGGAGAAAGTATAGGTAGAAAGTTAGGCAGAAGCAGGTTATAAAGGGAAGTTTACATTTTGCTAATAAATTTCAATTTTATTCTACTGTGAATAAATTATTAGCAATGGCATTTAAGTAAAGCAAAGTACTGAAGAAAATTAATTTGTATTTTAGAAAGGTAAGCCTGTCAGTATCCAGTATAGTTGGGTTATTTTATATGGAGAAGAAGCAGTGAGACCTAATAGGAGATGAGTATTATAATTCAGCAAGAGTTAATAATAATCTGGATTGTGTCAATGGTTATAAAAGAATGACAGGTATCAGAGATGTTTCAGATACATGACTATAATGATTTGAGGATGAAGAGTCAAACAATTTCAATTAACATGGGTTGAACAACCAGATTTTACATTAACCAGATGTAGGTGGAAAGGGGGTAGATTCAGGGATGGAAATTAGTTCTGTATTAGATGTGATAATTTCAAGAGGCCTATAAAGGAGTTCTAAGTGGAGTTACTTGATGTGCAATTAAAATGGCCCCTTGTTGGCTATAAAGCAGAGTTGAGCTATAGATTCATTTACCTAATTTTTCCTATGCTAATCTTTAATAAAAGGAGAAAGTAAATAATGTAACCCAGGATTGCACCTGGCACTAGCTTTGGCACAAAGTATGGAGGTTTAGTGTTCTGGGCATAGAAATATTGAAATAGATGGCTATTAGGTGCTGAATGTGGTAGCAGCACAGATAATCCATGCAGGGAGGAAAAAAAAAAAAAAGACCTTGAAATGAAAGGATTAAGTGATTAGAAATTTTAGTGCAGGTAGGGAGAAGATCTTTAAAGGAGGAATAAAAGAATGCTTGGCTGAATAAAAGAATGCTTGCTTAGGGATACAGTAAGATAACTCACAAAGATCAAGTTGATGTTACCTTTTATGGCTAATAAGGAGCTTGTGATGTAAACAAAAAGGCAATAAATACACAGACTGGTAAATCCTATAGTAAGAGTAAATTGTGGATATTATGTGAGAATGTAGGAGTCCATCTAACCTAGTCTTTTATAAGTCATTTTTCATATTGGAGAAATAGACTGCTTAGCTAAGTCCACATAAGTGGCTAATATATGTCAGAATGTAAAATCAATTTCCTCAGCCCCACCACCCAAAATACACCAAATCTAAAAAACAGCGGTAGTAAGGCTAGTTCTAAATTTTCACAGTCCAGGACTTTGTGTACCACTAAAAAATTTTGGCTACAAAACTCCTATATATTAAACTAATATAAAAAAACACTTCATCTTTAATACATAGCTAAAATGTCCTTGACTTCTGATTCTTTATTGTTAATGGTTTGATGACCAGGGCATATGAGCATCCAATTTACTGAATTAGACTCTAAATATATTTCTCATGAACATTAAAATGCAGCTTTCCTGTGAATTTTCTATTTTAAAAGTTAACTTTCTATCCTATCATAAAACAAAAATATTCTAAAATATGGCCCGATTCAGTGATTGATTTTAGTTTTCAGGTACTTTTTTAAAAAGAAAAGTCTTCTCTCTCTTTTCTCCTCACCCTCATAAGAGTTTAACTTGATACTAAAGATTCTACTAATCACATCAAGAGTACACAAATCAACTAAGATGCTATGGGTACAACCATACCACACTTTGAGATTAAATTGAAACTCTAATGGGCAGAGTGGGATGAACTATTCTCATGCAATCATTGACCAGTTTTGGTTGCAGTTAAGTAATTTTAAAAAAACTGTCAGATACTAGTTTTAATATTGACTTCAACCACTTGTCATTTGTGATATCATGATGTATAATAAAAGACACATATTTTGGTTTTGTCCCCCACTTCTGCACAGATATTCCAAAGCCCTTGGAATTTCCTAAATAAGAACAGTGATAAAGGTGTCTTGAGACTCATAATAAAGTCCTGTCAACTACACTTGAGTTTATGTTAAAGAGATAGCTTTTAAGGTTAGGAAAGCACATAAGAGTGGGGGCTAGTTGCCAGAGGAATCAACCATGTGACTGGAGGGTTGAACTTTCAGTTGTATCCCACTGACCTCCAGAGAGAGGAGAGGGGCTGAAGATTGCATCCATCAACAATGACCACTGATTCAATCAATTCTGCCTATATAAGGAAGCCTCATAAAACCCAAAACGGCTGGACTCAGAGAGCTTACAGGTTGGTGAACATGTGGAGGTACTTGGAGAGTGGCATACCTGAAAAGAGCATGAGAGCTCCATACCCCTTTCCCCCATACCTTGCTCTATGTATCTCTTCCATCAGATTGTTCCTGAGTTATATATATTATAATAAACTGGTAATATAGTAAGTAAAGTATCTCCCTGAGTTCTGTGAGTCACTGCCAAGGAGGGGGTCACTGGAGCCTCCACCCCATAGACATCCAATTAGAAGCATGAGTCATAACCTAGACTTGCAACTGCCATCTGAAGTTTGGTGGGTGGATGAGGCAGACTTATAGGACTGTGCTCTTCACCTGTGGGATCTGACACTATCTCCAAACAGTGCCAGAACTCAGTTGAATCGTATGCCAGAAAATTACTTGTGGAAATTGTAATTGAGAGAATTATAGTATTATATATTCACATCCAGATTTTTATGTACCTGAACCTACTACCTAGTTGTGTCAATATTTTTTCATGACAATATTTATTTACATATGAGACTATAACCTTCACCAGAGAAGAGTCTATGTTTACTTTACTCAAGAATGATTCCTGGTACTTGGTAAGAATGTCTGGCACATAGTGAACAGTCAGTAAATGTTTATTGAATGAATGATTTATATTTAAAAAGAAATGGAAGTATACAGTTACCAACAATAATTATTGAAAAAATCTCAGGCCGGTATACTGAGTTTTTTCCCAAATGACTGGTCTATCAATATAAAGGAAATGCAGGACAAACTATTATGCATAACACAGTTATATAAGAAGCTGAACTTGAAGGACTAGTCTTCTTAGATAAAATATTTAAAATAATGACCTCAAGTATGGGGTCAACATGTGCCACAGTTCCTGGCATTTGATTTTGGGAAGTTTTCAGGCTTGTTGCCTCCTACAGGAAACAAAACTACTTGTGAGTCAACTCTCCTCAGAAATGTGTTCCATTTCAATTCATAGGCTGATTATTTGCCAAACTTTCTTTTACATTTACAATCCAAATTCATATTGATGACCTTTATGTTACCCAATGACACTTTAGAATAATAGTTCCAGACCTGAGTGCCACAAAAAAGTGTAACATGTCATATATTTGAGATTCTGCTCTTAGGTTGGTCCATGGTAGTTTTCAAATAATTATCATTAGGGAAGGGGGTCCAGATGGCACCAGGAAATACCCACATATGACAAAGACAGTAAGCAAAAGAATGAGTAGTTGAGAGAAAATCAAATTACTATACACTATAAACAGCAAGAACAATAGAAGGTGCCATGGAAAGAACAGAGTCATGATCACCATAGATTTGTCAAGACTTCAGATGCCAAACCATCTGGTCTACTCTGTCATTTAAGTAAAACACATTATCTTTATAACTCATAGAAGTCTCGTTAAAGTTTTCATTAATTTTACTAAATTTCTGACCAAAATGGCAGGATGTTTCTGGACTCCTATGGACATGAGCTAAAAGAACAAAAACTAGAAATAAAATAGAAAGTCCAAAAATCAGAAAACAATCACACCTCAATTGGAATATAACAATGAGCTAGCATCCTTAGCTAAATGGTGCGCTGAGACAATCTACAAACTCTCAGGTGAAAACTGTAGGTAAATTTGATCAAAGCTCACAGAGAATGTCAATAAAGAAAAAGATCATGAACAAATTCCCTGAAAATGGCTCAAGGAAGGAGCCAGAAGGAGAAAGAAAGAATTCAAATAAAATTCGTAAAATTAGCAGTGTTTAAAAGCAAAGAGTGAAAAGACATCAAGACACTTGCAGGGATGAATATGTTTGATATCTTGATTGTTGGTGATAATCTCAAAATTTACTAGATTGTACACTGTAAATATAGTCAATTTATTGTTTGTAACTATAGCTCAGTAAAACTTTAAAAATCAATACATTTGTATCTTCTATCACAGAGACTTTACTTGTGAAACATTTGGCATAAATTCTCTGTCTCCTCTGCAAAGAAGGCAATACTTTAAAAATGCCATAATTCTAATGAGATAAAAATCTATGCCTTTTAGAGTGAGAGTTCTCATGATGGCTGTAGACTGATAGCCTGAAAAGTTACAGAGTTGCAGGAAAATATTCTTTCCTTAAGCAATCTTCAGAAAGTTATGCAAAAGAAAAATAGAAATGTGGTTCACGAAGTTACCTCAAAAAATGTGTTTAAAGATAATATCACAGACAACATTTCAGATGACAATTATGGAGTTTTAATTGGTCTGCAAGCTTCCAAAATTCCCAGTAGGTAAAATGCAATAGCAACAGATGGCAGACAATTTGGAAATCACAGTAGAAAGCAGAGCATCTTAAAATGTAGATGTATACCTAGAAAAAATTTCAAGAGAGCCTTATATGTAAGCACTCCGATCCAAGGCACGTGTTTTAATATAGATTATTTATCACTGATAAAGTCACTTTAATGTGGACTTATACAAGATAAGCTTACATCATTATTCTTTCTGATTCTTCAGGAAAAAAAGTGTCTTTGTACATTTGGTGCCTTTCATGATGATGAGTAATTCTTGATGTGGAAATTTTCGTTTTCTTGGTTTATCACTTAATCAGAAGCCCTGAAAGAATTTTTTAAAAAGCTAGCTCTATATCACTTGCAAATTGAGCAATGACCCACTGAGTGATTAAATTGCCCGACTTTTTTAAGATGACATCTGAGATAATTACAACGAAGCTCACTGATTCATTCATTCACATATTCCTACAATACTGTTGAGTATTCAATATATATCAAACACTAGAACAGACAGCGAGGATTCAAATAAGAGCCAGAAAGGTCCTGTGGCAAAGCAATCTGCTTTCTATTGTGAATTTAGAAACTAAATAGAAAATATTATGTGATAAGCACTATGACAGAATTCCTGCACATAGCATTGAGTAAACACAGCCAAGTGCACCTATCCATGGACTGGGGGGAACTCAGAAAAGTTTTTCAAAGAAGTCATATTGGAATTAATGAGGCAAGGAAGGTGTGGTAGGGGATAGAGAACATGCAAAGGCAGGAAGTGAGTGAGCATTTTCTCTCTCTTTACAGTGAAATTTCACTGATTTTATATTAGTTTTTCTATATTGCTTACAGATAAGCCAGTGAGTAAGTTGAGCTAAACTTAAAAGCGGCTGATACATCCACTTAGACTACTTGGTCAAAACTTCACTGACAAAGCAATATAAGACATGTTGTGTCTGAATGATTAAATAGATACGCATTTAAAGCTTAGGGCAGAGGACATTCTGGAACTTCTTTATCTCATATTCACTTCAATCAATTCTCAATGAGATCCCATCATATTTCCTTCAATGAAGCATGTCTTGAACATGGGCTTTGGAGTCAGAAAGACCTGGGTTTGTCCCCAATATTGTGTTTGTACACAATAACTAGCTTGAATTTGGGTTTAATTTCAATCAGTCTCAGTGTTCTCATCAGCCCTGCAATGTGAGTTTTAGCAGTATCCACTTCACGTTGCTGTTGTAAGAACAAAATGAGGTGAAGTTTGTAAAATACACTAGAGGTTATTTAGTAAGAACTCAGCGAACAGCAGTAAAAATACATACTCTGCAAAATGCACAGCTGCATATCCCCAGCCCCAAAGCATGTGTTTTCACATAGTATTTTAAAATTCAGATAAAAAAGAAATCACTTGAGAATCTTTTCCCTAAGGTGGAAGGTCCAGCCTAAGGAGTTTGCTGTTTCACAGGGACATTTAGACTTCCACCTGAAACATCTGAAGCTCCACCACATTTGTGCCAACCTAGAAAAACTGCATTAACTTGACTCTCTGCCTGTGCTGAAGATCAGTAGTGCAGCTTGTAAGAATTAATTTATCATGTGTTTCTAATCTACATGAAATAAGTGACAAAATCAAGGCAATATCATAATCAAATGCACCCTTGTCAAAGTTCATCCTTCCACGCCGGCCAATGCCCTCTCCTGGGGCATGAGTGCCTACCTAGTCCCTATATTTCATCAAGAGAAGTGATTTGTGAAAGAAAAGAAGTCTCCTTAACCAGAGTAATTGTTCTACAATGTAGAGTGAGGATGCAAATTTAATTTTCGCTGCAATCTGTGTATTTCAAGAAAAAGGAAAGTCCTTTATTTTTTTATAGATTATCTGTACTTCCATACAAGTCCACCCAACTTTTAGCAGGGAAAAATTCACTAAATGCCTAATATAATTAACATTTATCATATTTTAAATAGTAACTAAGGGAATGTTAGATTTCCTAGGATTAACTCAGTTCCTCAGGTGGTCTTCTCTCCTTGCCTCTCCTTCTAAGATGGCATCTCAGAGCATGCCATATAGAGGAATGTGTGATTCATGAGATCACTAAAAAGTGAATTACTTGAGGTCTTTTTGTATGGTATTCTCTGACCTTTTATGTGATGCTCACATATGATCTCTGAGCTCAAGATTTGTATATCTCGGAGTTTACTGGCATTTTATATGACTATATAATAAGTATCACAAACTAAAATGTTCAAAACAGAACACAAGTTTTATTCCTGTCTGAATCCTCCTCATTAATATAAATGATCCCATCATCACCCATGTTCTCTTGGCAGTCAGACTGATCTTGAAAACGTCATTCAAACCTTCAATCTCCTTCAAAACCACTGAATGTTCCCATTGCTTGTAGTATGCCTTAGAGCCTTTGTAATTCACTGTTCTATGTGCCTAGGTTTCTGGCAAGCAAAAATGTTACTTCACCAGAGACATTTGTGACCACATTGTCAAGAGTGGCAAGAATTGAGTTCTCTGCTTTGTATCACATAGCTTTCTTTGGATTGCACTATTTTTTCTAATGTATAATTTTTATCATTAATTAAGTAATGTGGTTTTTTTACTAGTTTATAGTCTCTTTTCCTTGGTTGTAAACTCCCTATAGGACTCTATTTGCGCTGTTATCATCGTATCTCTGTCACTTAATTTACTGAGCAAAATAGATTAATGAAATCACTGTATGCAGCAGTTTGACCTACATTTAGTTATGCTTAAAAATTATTTGCCAAGTTATACAATTTGTTTCATAGTTGGCATATTATGGCTTCAGTCATTTTAAACTACTATTATTATTACCAATACTCGACTATTGTTATCACTATTACTACTGTTGCCTTTTAAACATTCCATAATGAAATAACTGATGTCTCCTAACATATTTAGAAACAAGAGCCTAGTGCTTCACTGGGAAGACCGGGTAATAATTACTGGAGTGTTGGCCATATCTCCCACTATCACTTTAGGACTCTGCCAGGAGCATTTTAGAAGCTAGCGATGATGATTGCCTTGAAGATTCAGTCATTTGAAAAGTTCAGATAACCTACATTCACTTAGAAGAAATGTATAGCTCCTATACATAAATTGTTAACTTCTCTGGAGTGTGCCCTTTTCTGTAACCATGCAGATCTAAATTTTATGCCCAAGGTTCTGATAAAACACATAGTCCAGTTATCCTTTGCATTTCTATGGTCCTGGGCCATGAAGCATGATATTGCATGAGACCAGTATCACCCAGAATTATCACTTGTCCTGAGGCTTGAAAAGACCTAATGAAATTTAATTTGTTTTGCTGGGAGCATTATTGGCTCAAGCATATTGCATTCATCTGGAAGCTTATCTCTGAAAACCTAGAAATAGCTGCTTTGACATTAACTTTTTCCTTCTGTTTTGTATCATCGTGAGTATTGTGGATATCTGCAGAAATTACTCAAATTTGTAGCCATGGTGGTTGAAACTGTACATTAGACTTTACAAACATGTGAACTTTCCTTAAATTTACGCACAGAAAGAAAATTCAAGAGACTTTCTCCCAGGAAGCTTTCTTAGAAAATACTTTTAAGTTAACCAATAGATTACTTGTCTTCTCTTTTATTAAAAGTTCTCAGAATTAATTTCACAGACATTTTCCACCTTTACACCTTTTGCTGAAACTTTTTTCAAGTCTGATAAATATGTTAAATTGCTCAAACTAGCTGATACTAGTGTTGAAACTTATATCCATCAGCCCTAGCTCCTGTGTTTGCTGTGTTCTGTGTGACTTTGGCCAAGTTTTTTGTTTGTTTGTTTGTTTTTGTTTCTGTTTTTGTTTTTTAACCTTGTTAAGTCTCTATTTTTCCACTGTAAAATAAGAATACTAATGATTTATATTGTATATGATTCTCCAGGGTTAAATGAGATAAAGCAGTAAAAGGCCTTAACCAGGGGCTTGGCACTATTGTCAATATATGGTAATTACTATTAATAGCTACCTTGATGGCTATTTCTTCTATCTAGATAATTCATTGTATCTAACATATTTGGCTGCAAATTAATTATTTACTTCTGCAGAAAGTTTGTTGTATTTTCAATGCTTAAGTGCCATAACTATCCATTTTACTCACTTCCCCCCATTTTTCTTAATTATTTTACATTTTACCTCTTAAATAGGTAAAATATAATTACAGTAAAAACTTGGATTGTAAGTAACTTGTTCTGCAAGTGTTCTGCAAGATGAGAAAACATTTCTTAAAATCTTAACTTGATAAACGAGCAATGTCTCAGAATATGAATAGTATGTAACACCAAATGTCACATGATCACAACTGAGCCAATGGTTCTCGAAATTCACTTTGACATACAAGTGCTTTGGACTACAAGCATATTTCTGGAACAAATTATGCTCACAAACCAAAGTTTTATTGTATACGGGCATTATATATTTTGAATGTCTTTATTATGCTTGGCTAAATTTTTAAGACAACTCTCAGTATCACTGCATTGAGTACGGTTGTCTAACAGGGACCATTCTTCCCTTTTGCTCACGTTTCGGCCTTATAAAGCACCTCTGTTATTATGAGAATGCATGTTTCACACCTTTTTCCCACTTAAAGGCATATTACAGAGACTTCTTTCAACACTATATATGATCCCTTATTAACTCCTCACCAAAGGAGGGTTGGTGATATAATTGATTACAGCCTGAGAGTCTTTGTGCTTTCCAAATGATAGTGTTACTGTGCCTTGAAAAGCAACCACATGGGAGCCTCTCTTCCCTTTCGTATCATCTGCCAAGAGGATTTACACCTTCTTTTTGTTACAACATTTATCTTGGTTTTTTTTTGGTTTTTTGTTTTTTGTTTTTTATCCCCCTTGTAGAGAGCAGACACAAAAGTGTTTCTCACCAAGGCAAAGATGCTGATACAGGCCCTCTCTGTTTTAGTGTCTCTCCCTGTAGATTGGTGGGTACCTCCAGCTCCATGAGAGCAACTGGGCAAGGAAATTTAGAGTCTGTCTGAAAGACTCAGGTGTTCTAAATCCCAGGGAATAGTGAGTACAAAGCTTCTGGGTCCAGCTTTTCAGGGAAACTCTGATTTCAGAAAATTCTAGCTTGTCAAGGAATTAAGAAATGTATTTGGCTATTGTTTCTTGTGTGTGGTATAACTTCAAAGGATACCCACAAAGACAGAAAAAGTGAACAAAAGCTTTAAGTCATCTACAATCCTTAGTGTTATGCCCCTTCTTTCAGAACAATTCCAGGAATGGTTTCATAATGTAACATAAAGAATTATAAAAAGAGAAGTCAGTCCATTGGTATTCACAAATTTTCACTAAATATTTTGGTTTTCACTATTCATTTTTTCCCTTCAATTCCACCTAGAAAAGGTTTTCAGAGTGTAAAATTTTGTTTAAAAAAAAGACTCCTAACTGTGAGATAAACACTAGTTCTAAAAATAACTTTATGCTCTTCAGAAAAAGGCAGCCACAATCTCAAGAACCCAGTCGTGTAACTTGACCATTATTTAATGTCACATGGACTTGCAGGACCTATTTATATAAATTGGCAGACACTGAAATGGTTTCAAATATATCTCTAAAACCCCACATAATCCCATAATTGTGTGCTATAAATTCACAATCTCATGAGGAAAAAGAAAATCAATTTTAATTTCAAAATTAAACTTGGAAGAAACCAACAAATTTAGTAACAATAAAAAATGTTTGACTTGGTATTCCCAGAGTTTTTAGTAACAAACTACTTTTAAAAAAGCTTATTTTTAATATGAATTTTGGGGAGCAAACTACCATTCCAGTGAAATCTAATGATGAAGTGTTTAAAATAAAGGCATAGGCTCTGGAGTGAAACAGAACTGGGTTTGATTCCTTAGCTAGGTGAACTCAGATTTTTATAGACTTAAGTTTCCACCTGAGTAGAAAATGAGTGAAAACTCCTTCCCCATAGGGTCATCGTAAGTATCAATGATAAAGTTGTCAAGCACATAGGATAGCAGTAATCTACTAGATTACTAATCAATCTGGTTAGTGAGTACTAATCAATAAGTAAACTCAAAATAAAAGTGGGACAGTACAAGAATATTTTTATTTTCATTTTAACACATATTTTATAGCTGGCTGCAAGATATTTAAAAAATATTTTCATTTTTATAAAAGGAGATAGTAATAGTGTAACCAGATATTTGTTTGGACATATAGGGATATTAAATGAAATTAACAACCTAATTTATTTCCCAACTTCTGTGTTGTCATTCTCTCTCTGATTGAGAGTTCTGCTGAATTAATCTTTCTAAAGTATAACTGCCATCTTGTTACTCTCTTGTTCAAAAATCTTCACAGATTCCCCACTGACCACTGAATAAAGTCCAAACTTCTTATCGTGCTTTTTAATACACTCCACAAGTATAATCCTAATTTATCCTTCAGATATTACTTCTTGCTATTTTCCTCTGTAAATCTTATGCTTAATTCCTCAAATTCAGAGATCTTCATTTATTCATCTTTGCAACCCTACCATCTACTATACTGCAATGTGTACATGCCCTTCCCAGTCAGTACCAATATGGTTGTTTCCAGGTTTGTGATTCTCACCTCCTCCAAAATTTACATTGTGATTTGTCATCATTTTGAATGCTGTTTTGGTCTTTTGAAATGTTAGTGATTCCCACAGAACTCTAGAGCACACCATTTCAACTGCATCATCAAATGGTTATTTATAAAACTAAGATGATCCCTTCTGGGAAATATATCACTTCCAGTATAATGTTGATGACTTCTTCATTTGGGATCTAACCCATGCCTTCACCATCTGAAGATATGACTATCAAATACATTAAAATCTTTTGCTTAGTTCAGTGTTACAGAGAGTAGATGTTCAGATGTTAATTTTTTCTTTTTAAAATTATTCTTAGATGTTATTTTTTGAATAAAGAAATGAGTTGAAGTTCTCAATGAAGGATACAGGCTATCTACTTTTTCTCACTAGTCTATAGTATGCCACTATTGCAAAGAAAGAACATAGTCAATACAAATATTGTCCTAAAGGCCATAATGCTTTCCAGCCAGTACACTGTGATTCTTCATATGATTACACATTAATTTTTCATAGACTTGTTATAGCTTCTTACCAAGAATGGAATGTCTATAATTGTTCTCTTTTTTCTTTAAAATACTGAGAGCTACCATCTTCCTTCTGTTGCTCAAGCACTCATATTGTTACTAGCAACTAACAAATATTACTTAGAATCCCATATGTATAGAGCACCTTGTTAGGTACTATAACAAATAGTTAAAACAGTAATTCTCAAGAAATGTATCTATACTTGATGCCTATACTCCCTTATGACCATTCTCTTCTTCACTCACCATAAATGGGCCTTGGGCTGCTTAAGCACTCTGCTAAAATCACTGTTGTCAAAGCCAATCACCTCTATCTCACAAAATCTAACTCGTATCCCTCTTCTCATCTAGGCAGCATTTGCCACAACATAGTCAAGAGTCTCTTGATCTCCCCTGTGCCCACCTTTCTCCAAACATTTCCCTAATTCTTCTTTGGCTCAATAAAAATCATTGCCCTATTATTCAAGAAAAATTAGAAATCAGTCTTATTTTTTTTCTTTGTTCACTTGCTGCATTCAAACTAATAGAACCGAGTTGTATTAGTCTTCCTACAGAATATATTCTGAGTATATTTCCCCTCATCTCCACTGCAACCATATTAATGACAGATTCACATAAAGTGTACTCCATCTGTGACTGAACTACTACCATTACAATATCCTTCTAATTGGTCTCCCGCCATGTCTCAACCCTCTTATAATAGATTCTAAAAGTAATAAAAACTTCTCACTTCCCTCCTTAAACTCTTCTAGAAATTTTCTACTGGATATAGAACAGCACCCCAAAACCTTACCATGGTCTTTGTACAAGGCCTCCATAAGGTCCTGCCAACACTAGAAATCTCTCTTACCTCTTCCTCTACTAACAAGTTACTTATATAAACCAATCTTCTTCACAGTACAGGATCTTTGACTTGCTTCTTCCTTCTCAGAGAATCTTTCCCTGACCACCCAATATTAAAGAGAATTCTTAGTCCTTTGTTGTTATATTATCCATTTCATTGGCTTCACAACATTTGCATTTACAACAGCAATGAAATGGGTCATAATTCTGGTCATTTACTGATATGCTTCTTTATGTTTTGCATAAATTGTCCAAATTACAAGTTATCTGGGGGCCAAGAATTGTCTTCTTCTTTATAGGTCTAGCACACAAGTTAGCAAACTGTTGCTTCTGAGCCAACCCAGACACTGCCAATTTTGTAAATACAATCTTATTAGAACACAGCCACACCCATTGATTTAAGAATGGTCTATGGCTGCTTTCATATTATAAGGATAGAATCAAGTAGTTGCAACAGAGACTGTATGATCCCCAACCAAAAATATTTACTATGTAGCCATTTCCAGATAATGTTTGCCAAGGATTTTACTTCAATTACAGAAAGCCAAGGTGGTTGGATCCATTATAAAAAAACAAACAAAAAAAAAACAAAACAAAAAACAAACAAAAAAAACCTTACCAGTTATCTAGCCAAGGACTTAACAAATTTTGGAGCCTGAATTAGGGTATTTGTAGTAGAGTCTGAGAGAAGTAAAGAAATCATTCAGAGAGAGCATATATAGATTTTGACACCTGCCGGAGTATAAGGAATGAAGGAAGAGAATGACATGACTCCAGGGTTTTAAGTCTGGGTACCTTAGAGAATGTTGATACCACTAATGAAAACTGGGATGTAAGGAGAAGGATGTGATCTGGAGTGAGGACAAAAATATGATAATGGACATGTTAAATACACAGTGCTAGCAGCACCTTGGAAGTTAGTGGAAGAAGCTGAGAAGAGGGATTGAGATGAGAGAACTGCATTTCACACTCATACATACCTGAGCAATAACAATATTTGAAATACTTCATGGAGATAAAGATTCAGAGAGAGAATCTTTTTAAGCAAGAAGATACTGAAGGACAGAACTTTAAGAAATACATATATGTAAGGGTGAAAGAAGAAACAAAGGAGAAAAAATAATCATCTAAGAAGGAAAATTACAATCGTTTCCAGAAGAAATGGTTTTTGAGTCTTAACTGCTAAAAAAAGAAAGTTAGAAATGTAAAAGGAAAAGCACAAAATAGGAAAATTTTTTGCACATTTATAACGAAAAATTATTCATATACTTCATGGAGATGTATAAATAAAATTATATGCATACACACATACAGAATTCTTATAAATTAAAAACCACAATTCAAACACCTTTTATTGGTAAGGATAAAGGCATCATGGCTACGCCAGCTGATCAAATGACAGTGACTTAAGAAATACAGAAATTAACTTCTTCCTCATGTTGCAATCCGAGCATGAGCATATCAGAGCTGACACAGCAGCTCCATGGGATGGTGGTAAGCACCAGGCTCCTTCTAGCTTGTGATTCTATTATTCTTAACATACATCTTCTATTTTGTAGGCTATAATGGCTGCTCCAGTTTCTGCCATAATGCCCTTATTCCAGCTGAAAAGGAAGGGGGAAAGAGAGTAGACAACACCTCACTCTTTTTATGGACCCAGACATCACACGCATCAATACTGCTCATATCCCATTAGCCAGAAAGCAGTCACAGGACCACTCCAGCTGCCAAGAAGCCTGGAACTTGTTTTTATCTCAATAACTATGTGTCCAGATAAAATGTGTGGGCTCATTCCCAACTAAAGAAAGAGAAAAGATACCAGTAATAGCTGGTAGTTTCTGTCCAACACCACCTCAAATGGGGGGAGGGGAGGAAAGACACAGAATATGAGAAAAAACACAAAGAATATAAATAGCCATTAATGATCAACAAAGAAATAAAAAAAAAATGTAACAAGATACAAGACAATTCTATGACATTAACAATAACCAAAAAAATGCTAATATTTACAGGTGAACAAGCCTAACCATCCATCCCTGCCTAAACCCAGACCAGGCCACTTCACTGTCACACCTAGACTAGTACAATTGCCTCCTAATTTACATGCTCTCTTCAAATCTTGTCATTCTCAATCAATCCTCCAAAGTGCTCTTAAGTGATCTTTAAGAAAACCCAAATCTTGATCAGCTTACTTTTTCCATAGGGAAAAAAAAATCTAGTATTCTGACCTGGTATTAGACCTTACAGATCTTCACCATTACTCTATATGCCAGGCATGAGGAAATGCTGACAGTTCCCCTAATGGACCTTAATAGTTCACACTTTTGCTGATTCTGCTTGCTCAGTCTGGAATGCTTTCTTCTGGCCTCCCTGGCAAATGCCTACTCATCTTTGGACTCAGCCCAAAAGCATCTTCTTCTGTAAATTCTGATATCTTTTTACCACATATAGAATTGATTTCCTCAGCTCTGCCCAGACTGCATCCTGTATATATTTGTACTACTTTATCATGAATTTTTGTCTACTTCTGTCACTAAAAAATTAAGCTTTTTAAAACACAGGATTGCATCATCTCTTTCTTTGATCTCCTTTAAATACCTTAGCTCCTGTCACATAATAAACCTTCACTAAATGTTATTGGTGAAGGTACCGGCACCCATCTTTCTAATAACGATGTCTCTTAAATCTTGGACTTGAGTAGAAGGGACAAATCTTACCTGAAGGCTGACAGGGAATTTTATTAGACATAGATGTCCCCATTCCTTGACACTTGAACACTGTCCTGGCCTAACCTTGCACAGAAAAAAGCAAAACCAAAAAACAAGACTTTTCTTTCTTTAAGTTTTAAGAGGCCTCCATTGCAATATCTTGCTGTCTGTTCTCAAATGTCAACCCCTCCCTATTCTGTGGAAGCACAATGAAAAGAGGAATTAAGTTGTTTATGTTGTTTATGTTCCCAGAATCTGGTCTCCACCCTTGATATTCAAAATAGACAATGGATAGATTCCTCCATGATCTAAGCTATTTATCAATTACAGGAAAAACCTAATTTTTTTCCCATTTGTTGCCTTTCTCAATCCACAGTCTCTTTGGGGGAGGGAACATGGGAAATTTAAAATTAACTAAATAATAATATTCCCAAATCTAAGGAGATTGTTTTTTTTAATTTCATTTTTAATGTTTATTTATTTTTGAGAGAGAGAGAAAGAGAGAGAGAGAGAGAGAGAGAGAGAGAGAGAGTAAGAGTGTGTGTGTGTGTGTGTGTGTGTGTGTGTGTGTGTGTTTGAGTGGGGGAGGGATAGAGAGAGAGGGAGACACAGAATTCAATGTAGACTCCAGGCTCTACATTGACCTGTCAGCACAAACTCACAAATGAGATC
>NW_024412391.1:30717954-30814873 GCF_014898765.1 Herpailurus yagouaroundi
CTCCAGGCTCTACATTGACCTGTCAGCACAAACTCACAAATGAGATCAGGACCTGAACCAAAGTTGGACACTAAACTGACTGAACCACCCAGTTGCCTCCAAGGAGATATTTTTTAATGGCAATGAAATTAAAACCAGGAGAGCCATCAGTCAGTTCGCTGACCAGTCATAACTTCTTACCCAAGGATGTAATGTCAGATGTTTAGTATTGAATCTGGGATAGGGAAGATTCAGAATCCCTAAGAATTTTTCTGCCACTCTTGAGTTCTTTCTGATTTCATTTGTATATTCAGCTGCCACATGACTAATATAGGTCTTTATACCATTAGGCCTCTGGAACACCACTACTTGCTAATGCTTCTCAATAAACTAAAGAATGATAAACGAATTTGTATGGCAGGGTAGAGGATAAGAAGGAGGGCATGTCAGGAACAAATGACTGAGATCTCTACCAGTTTTTCCAACTCTAAGCAAATTCAGTTAGAGGAATTCTATTACGCTTTATTATCTCGTAATTCATCTGTTCACTTTAAAAATTTTTTGTTTAATGTTTATTGATTCTTGAGAGAGAGAGAGACAGAGTGTGAGTGGTGAGGGGCAGAGAGAGAGAGAGAGAGGGAGACACAGAATCCGAAGCAGGCTCCAGGCTCTAAGCTGTCAGCACAGAGCCCAATTCAGGGCTCGAACTCATGAACCATGAGATAATGACCTGAGCTGAAGTCAGACGCTTAACCGACTGAGCCACCCATCTGTTCACGTTTTTAAAAAGTAATGTACTGTTTCTTCATAAAGTCATTAACTTTCTTTAAATTAAAAAAGTTAGAGAGGGAGGGAGCCAAATCATAAAAGACTCTTAAAAACTGAGAACAATCTGAGGGTTGATGGGGGCGGGGGCAGGGGTGGGGGAGTGGGTGGGTGGGTGATGGGTATTGAGGAGAGCACCTGTTGGGATGAGCACTGGGTGTTGTACGGAAACCAATTTGACAATAAACTTCATATTTAAAAAATATATAAAAATAAATAAATAAATAAATAAACATTTAAAAAAGTGTATCTTTCTGTTTTTTGGAATTACGGTTTTCTTTACAGTGACTTCTAAGCATCACATAGGATTATAAACTAATAAAAGATTATCTCTCAGAATAGAAGCATAATCTGAATCTTTACTTTTGTGTTTGTCAATATTTGCTCTGGCCCAAGGCATTTTTAAGTGACTAGTCAGAGACCATTCCTGTTCTCTTTTTCTTTTGTTTGCTTTTTCCTTTGAATATTTCCCAACTGAAGTTCAGAGAGATGCATCTTTCCTCTCTAGATACAAAGCTACATAAGGGAACTCTGGAGCTCCTGGAGGGCAAAACCTTTATTTTATGGCAAAAACTGACTTAGAACTGAAAACAAAAGAGGAAAAGAGGTAGGAGTGGGAGGTGGGAGAACCGGAGGGAGAAATAGGATGAGAGCACAAATCCTGAAACATACAAATTCCTTGTTCCCATCTTTCCCTACAGTGACTTCATTCTTGTCTTTTTATAATTTTATTATGTGAACCAGTTATTTCCCTGTTTCACCAAATCCGCTTTGAGTTTAGTTTCTATTCCTTGCTTGAGAGAGTTGAGAGAGTACTAATAAGCACTCATCAGTCTCTGACCATGATAATAAAATTCCAAATTTTGGTTTTCCTCTCAGAATTTATAGATGCAAGAGGATTAATTCAGAAATGAATGAAGAATGCCCTTGGCTTTATGAATTCAAAACATGTTAGCCACTTCTCTGCCTACTGGTTTGAGAATGACTATGGAGGAAGTAAAACTGGGGAGAAAATGTATGACTACCTTCCTTCCATAATCTTAAAATTTGCTGAAAGTGTTAAAATTTCCCATGTAAAACATTTCCCATTTAAAATGTAAAATTTAGAAAATGTCTAACTCTTGCTATTCTGCTTTCTGGTAGGAGCTGGCACACAGCTGTATATGCAGAAGCTGTGAGGAGGACATTCATGTCTTTGCCTAATTAATGTGCAGCTTGGCTGGACTTTTGTCCAATCCCTGACAATGCCAACAGTGATAAGGGACCATTAAAGTCTAATGAGCTTGGAAAAATTAGAAATCTGAGTCTTCTGTAGAATGTTAAAGCTGATCTACTTGTGTGGGAGAAGAAAAACTCTTAAGACTTTCGTTCTATTCATTAACAATGTCCTTTTGAATTAGTAAAGAAATGTTCTTATCATTTAAAGCTCTATTATGTAAGTGTTTCTTTCATTTTTTAAACTGCAAACTGTGTTGACTAACTGCAGCAGGGAGAACAAATAAATTAAATCCTTCTTTCCATCAGAAAGCAAAACTGAGTGTGTCTAAATCAAGTTTTTTGTCTTAATAAATAAAAGGTTCCTGGAGGAAGTGTTATCTGATCTTAGCAATCTGATGTAAAAGTAAAATGTACACAATTTTGTGCAATGTGAACACAGATTAGTTACTGATGTTCACTGCTAGTCCATTATTAATTCACAACATGTTTCATTAATACTTAAACTATTACTTTTAGTTGGAAAATTATAGAGGATGCCTAAAAAATTTCTTAATTCTTCTTTATCCTTGACTTCAGCCATCATAAATTGAATTCATCCATTCTCCAATTAATGTGTGTTCATACACACGTGCATATTACAGGAGCACTTTAATACTATTAGTATATGAGTACAATAGTAAATAAGACAGATACTATCTCTACCTCTACCCTATATAGGAAAGCCTTTATGGAAAGTCTTCTTGTAAAATACTTTTTAATATAATGGATTCATGCAATAAGTAACATTGTGTGTTACTATGATATACTCCATATTCTAAGCTTCCTTGAATAGATCAAAAGAATACCATTGCTAGCCTGAAGTCCATGTTATAATGAATATTGTTATAATGAAACTTCTGTTTGCTTCCAGAAGATGAATAACATTCAAATTAGAGAAAAAGGCTTTCCTGGAAATGACCAAACAAGACATTAAAACTCACCATCACTTCTGCATTCTGAGGTATTTTCCTCAGAAGTTCACATACAAATCATTAAGGTCTACATATCATTCCCATTTATGCAAAGGACAGTGACAATACAAATCAGTCATTTTGATCATCAGTAAAAATCAATAACGACACACTCACTGCCTGGATATTTGTGTAAAAATTTGTGATTTTTTTTCTTTCTGAATCATTTCCCCTGAGCTGTTTCTACTGACAGAGTATGTCTACTCACATTAGTGACAGGAAGATATAATTAACTGTATGTTGTCACTAGTGATTGGATGATCCATGAAGTAAGGCACACTAAGTGGGGCAGATGAAATCCAGGCTATCCTTCCCCATATCTTCTGAAACAGAATTAAGAAATAATCTCTTAAACATTTCCACTTCTCATTTCCAAAGTTTATGAGGATAAAAAATGACGATAATCTATATTTTATAGGATCTGTAAGGGGAAATATCCTACTCTACTCTCAGAATGTGTCTGAGATAAAGATAAATCTATGTAATTGTAATTAGGGTGAGATCTTAATAATTGGTAAATGTTACTATGCCTGATTGCTAAGTGTGAATTGTTAGAAAAAAAAAAGAAATCATTATATGGTTCCTAATCATTCACTCAACAAATATTTAGTAGGTACCTTCCATATATCACAACTTTTCAAACAACTGAGAAAAGAGAGAAGATTAAAATATAATTATTTTCCTTGGAGTAATATTAGCCTAAAGGAAATTAGAAAACTGATGCTTAAAATAAAGCAGTATCAAAGCTATAGAAACAAGAAGGTCACAGGAGAAGGATTAACAGATGTGAGGAAACGGGCCTCAGAAAAGCTCCAGGAGCATGTAATGCTTGATCTGAACCTTCTAGGATACTTGGAAGATATCTAAAACACTAAGAGTAGAGGAGTTTACAGGAGTTAGGTAAAATGTGGCAGCTAATATATAATTCCAGAAAAAGGCCACCCAACAGCAATGTCAAGTAGTTGTGAGGTCTTAACACTGGTGGGAAGAAACTAGTAGTATGGTTAATTTGGAGAGAAGGGAAAGGAAGGAATATTGTAGAAGGTGAGCCTAAAAGAGAAAGCCTAAGGTCATATCATAAAAGACCTCAAATGCTTCCATGAGGACTTTGAATTTTATTCTCAAGTTTGTAATAAAAATTTCCAAACATGGCTAGTTTTGTATCTTATTTTTATTTTATTTTATTTTATTTTATTTTATTTTATTTTATTTTATTTTATTCTATTCTATTAAAAATTTACTTTAGAGACAGTGAGAGCATATGCACAAAGTGAGGAGAGGGTCACAGGGAGAGAGAGAGAATACCAAGCAAGCTCCGCACCCCGAATCTCACACGGGAGTCAATCCCAATCCCACAACTGTGAGATCATGACCAGGGACAAAATCAAGAGCCGGGCTCTCAATTGACTAAGCCACTCAGGCACCCCTCATATGAAAGATCACTCTGCTATTAAGTTGAGATGAGTAAGACTGAAGGCAGGAGACCATTTTGGAAGAGATGAAGCAGGAATGGAAGATGTCCTTCTCATATCAGTTAGAAAACTAGAAAGATGGCTGTGCTTCTTCCCAAAAATGGAAACAAAGAGGAGTTTCCTTCTTTGAAAGGTAAATGATAAAGGAAAGCCCAAGTTCAATTTGGATATTCCAGTTTCAAAGGCATGTACAACATATGAAGTGGGCAGTGAAACAGAAAGAGGACAGGAGCTTGGAAAAACTATGGGTGAGAAGTAGACCATGGGCAGTATAATCATATGGGTATTGGTTTCATCGGTCCTGGCAACCTCCTCTTCGATAGGCCCATGCTGCACTGGCTATTGTTATAGGTTTGCTCACCTTCACTGATGATAGCCTCAAGTATTCATTAAAATAAATTTTAAAAAGAAAAGAAGATATTTCCAGCTCTCTTCCCAGAATGACTGAGTAAGAATCTTCAAGGAAAAGCTTGGAGGCCTGTTTGTCTCATTTTGTTTTAAAAATAATACCCTTAGAGGATTCTTACCGACATGGAATTCTAGGATCTGCTAATCTAGCAGCAGTATTTGTTAAGCACCTACTATGTGTTAGCATTCTACTCTAAGCTTTGTGCACATATAGTCTCTAGGCCTTACAATAATATAATACAATAGATATTATTATTGCCATTTTAACATGAAGAAACTGATGTTCATGGTCTTGCTCAACATCTCAAAGCCAATGAGTGGAAATAGCAACTCCTACAAATTCCAGTATCTGCACACTTTACATTAAAATATACCTTGCCCTGCTTTGTTTTGAAGAATGCCCAGAATTACATGAAAGGTATTTTCTTTTGGTAATGGACCTACAGCATTTGAGAGAAAATGAAGAAAGTGCCAACAATATTATCTCTACGAGTCTAACACCAGACCATCTTTAGTGTTGCCAATCCCAAACATATCTTTCCTTTCTTGCACCAATATTGCTTGCTAAGCAGCAACTGTAGGTGCTTAGGTGCATAGCCTCACACCCTTTAAACATGTTCTCTATTATTTTTGTCTTTTCTTCCTCTTTTCTCTTCATTCTCTTGCCTGAAGATAGAAACCACTACCCACTGAATTCTGGCCAACTTTGAGTCAAAAGATGACTGAACAAAATGAGGATAATGAGAAGGGAGGCTATCCAAGTGGGAATGGCAGGTGGGAGGAACAGCAGTGATATCAAATATAAATAGAGTATAAGAGTAAATAAAAAATGCTTGATTAAGCTATATTTCAATGGTAAATACTTTTTTGCTACATTAGTCTTGTGTTCAGCAAGTACAAATACATTTTCCTCAACTACAGGTGTCCTACTCTGACAATTAATGACCCTAGGATCCTAATCCAAAATCATGTGCCCTGCAGGTCCTTGTGGTGCTAACAATTGGAAAGTTTAGGTCATTTTTTAGCCTGCTATTTTTTCCTGAGGTTTACAATGCAGCAAGCTTTTCTGCATATGACCATCAATCAACCACTACTTAATAAAGGCCCAGAGGGTGCAGCATCATACAGAATCCCATGCCATGGTAGATTTAAGAAAGCAAAGATAATAACTGATAGGCTTCAAAATAGATGATACAGAACACATCCAAGCAGGGATACTGGAAGCACAAAGGAGGATCTAGAAGCCGGTGAAGATAAAGTTAACTAAGCATTATGATGTCCTTGTAGAGACAAAGGGTATCATAAAGGGACAGCAAAGGCCAAGAAGTTCCACAATACAAACTATGAAGCCAATGAGTGAAACATCTTACAGTGCAGGACAGTAAGAAAGTACTTAAATAAGAATGGAAACATGTCAAAAGATCATAAGAGTAAGCTTAAAAGTGTCCCACTAATTAAATCTGGGACAATTTAAGCATCAAAATAATTGCCTTAACAAATTAAAACACATTAAATAAGAATCCATGAGTATATGCTGATATTAATCAATCAATTAAACAATATGAAAGAAATGATCTTTCTTATCATAGAATGCCAGAAAATCATTTGGCAACCATCAACACAATAATTGAGTCAGGCAAAATCGTCAATGGATGCTAAAACTAGGGGGAGAAAATTTAATGGGGAACAGGATATTTACATAGCCTCAAAGTATCTCATACAAGATGTTTATTAATTACAAACTGAAAAACAGTAACTTGAAATGTTGTTTATTATATTATCATTAATAAAAAAATGGTTCTATTCTAATTTTATGTCACTGTTCTATAGGAAAATTCTTTAATTAGTATGTATTTGAACTAAAAGTTAAATTGAAGCCAATTTTTCTGATATCAATTTATTTTGCTGTCTTCTCTCTAACTCCTCTAACTATTGCAGGGAAAGAATTCTGGGTAATTGGTTTTTCTAATCAGTTGCATTTTTACCGATCAAGATTTTATTGACTTTATGGTCCTAATTTCAGTGAATTTATAAAAATTATCCATCATTTTTTTTAACTTTATAGTTATGGTATACTCTCTCTCAGAACAGATCTCTTAGAGGTCTATAAGGAAAATAGCACTTGGAAATCATGTTGTTAGAGCTATGGAGAAATGATCTGGGTGAGACAGATGAGAAAATTATTCTCAACCCCACATGCACCATACTGGATAGAGAACCTATATTTAGCCTGAGCTCAGCAGAGCGGGAGGGATTGGTGCTCAAGGAAATGAAAGAAACAGATGTAGCACTCTCGTGAAAAGGCCATTCAATCATAGCACTTTAGAAGGATTATTTTCATTCTAGCCTTGCTGCATTTAAAAGAAAACACTTCTTTCAAGTACTGTACAGCATAGCTTCAGGGGCTTCCAAGTCATAGTATTATGTTTGGCCTGTCCCAAGTGAATTCCAAGGAACACAAATCCTATAAGATGCCAATACATATTCCAAAAAAGGTGGTATCTATGGTCAAATAAACTTGGAAAAAATTGGGTTAAACTAGGTTAACTGAATTCTTTTACCACACAAACATTTTGAGAAACTCTTAGTTATTCATCTGTGTAGAATGCCAAATTTCCAGAAGCTGTGACTGCGATACCCTACACATTCAAAATTATTTGATTGTGAAACTGCCCTTCTTTCTTGCAGAGCTTCTTACAGACCTTGTATTCCAGTAAATAAGAAACACAAAATACCACGGAAGTTCGCCCTTTACATCAAAGAGAGAAAAACAGGCCTTCCCTGAATGATTGAGAACAAATTCAACAAAGAAATGGTAATTGATGCATGGAGAACACCTTTGTAAAAGTTCTACAAGACTGTATTTAAAATAACTTGTTCCATCTAGCACCTAATCTTAGTTTCTCCTATAAAATGACGCAGGGCTCCTTGGAAAACTGACTAATTCTAGAGTTGGGGCAGGAAAAGTACAAGTTGACCCTGGCCATCATGTAATGACAGAAAATGAAAAAGTGCTAAAAAATTAAAAACACAACTATGGATACATGTCAAAAGGATATAAGGTGAGCTGAAAGAGTTCCCTGTGGCCAAAGCCATAACAATTTGAGCAAAAAAAAAAAAAAAAATGAATAAATTTGTACTGGATTATAACCCAAAGTATAAAATAAAAAGACATGAGTTAATATTGATATAAATAAACAAGTGAATAAATAAATAAATGAGGAGAAAAGACAAATAAATCTTTCTTACAGAATTCCAAATGGTACTTTCTACTCAGAAGGTGGAGCCAAACTCTCCTTCAATCCACTCCTGACCCCTCCTGTGTGGGCTACACTTAGTAACTTCCTTCAAAAGAACAGAGAAGGAAAAAGCAATTCACTACAGAGAAACTAGGAAAAAAAAAAAAAAAAAAAAAAACTACCTGGGGTAAAAAATCATGGTTCACATCATCAGTGGTAAGATAGGTTGGTAGTATATTACCTGTATTGCTCAGGCTGCCATAACAAAATACCACAGATAGGGTGGCTTAAACAACAGAAATTCATTTTATCACAGTTCTGAAGCCTAGAAGTCTAAGATCAAAGTGTCAAAGTGTTTGGTTTCTTCTGAGGCTTCTTTCCCTTGGTTGGCAGAGGGCTGACTTCTCTCTATGTTCTCAATCTGTATTGTCTGTGTCCTGATGGCTTCTTATAAGGACAACAGTAATACATCACAGCCCACCCACATATAAGGAATTAGATTGTAATAGCAGTAATTTATTAAGGCATAAGGAAATATGGAAAGAAGGAGTAGAAGAAAGAAAGCAACACATTATGAATGGGATAAACCAAGACCAGTCCAGATGAAAACATAAGCTAGAAACTGAAGCACATTCCCCATGAATGTCTTATGTCATAGAAAGTCTTAGGATTTTATAGCACAAAGGCAAGAAGATAAAGCCATGGAAAGGACTGACAAGGAAGCTGAAGACCAAAGGAAGTAAATTAAGAGTGCCTGCAAGTGAACAAAAAAAAAAAAAAAAATACAATGACAGAGCCAATGAATCAGAACACATTAGGGGCAAAATACACTTATGTAGCATTTGAATTAATAACTTGAGATTACCACAGTAAATGTGGAAGAGAAAAAGAAAAGAAAAGTGATCAAATAAACAAAGATACATCTGAAAGACAAAAATGATACAACATAAAGATAATTGTCATTTTAAGTAGAAAACTCAACAAACCGAACAGAAAAAGTACTTAGAGATAGGATACACAATATTTCCATGAACAAAATCTTCAGATTTAGGAAGAGCTGGCAAAGAACAATCAATAGCAAAACATGCTAAATAACTGAACTTTAAAGACAAAGAAAGAATCCTCTAGGGTGTCCCAAAAGAATAAAATAAATAAAACAAACTTTCAACAGTGGGGAGAAGCAGGCTGGCCTAAGAGTGTTTCCTAAACATTCAATTCCAAAACACAGTGGAACAAAGTCTGTATGTTCTGAAAAAAGACACAACAGTATCATACAGTGCTATACTCAGCCCAGGTGTCAAGTATGACACTGATTTAGTAAGATGGACAACACTCAGGAGAAAGGAATAGGAGGCGAAGCAAGTGTAAAAGAATTCACCTCTCCATCTTTCATGGAGAGCTATCCAGACCAAGGGTAGACATGGAATTTAAAACGCTTCACACTTACATATTGTTCCTTATTATTTTCTTCTATTTTAAATAATTGAAAATACTTTAGCAAAAAGAAACATTTGTCTCAAGTTTAATAATTCCTTCAGTTCTACTTGTTTCTTGTTCTGTTACATTCAAATAGAATTAAACATAATACTTTTTATTTTTAAAACATGTAGACTATCATTCAATTATTATAAAATTATATTTGGCTCCCTTTCTCTTTCCTTCTGTGTATACACAGACAGATATATCTGGGGAAATCCTTCACAGATGTAACACTGGTCATTTAAGGTGATAAAATTCTGGATGAATTGTCTCTTTGTGTTTCTCTATAGTGTTGAATCTGTTTAAGAAGAGCATGTATCACTTTACGTAGGAAAAAATGTTGTTATCTTTAAAAAATACAGTTACAAGGAAGAAAGAAATATTTATTCTTTTTTCTACTTTTTCAAGGTTTTGAAAGGGGGAAAAGCAGTGAAATAAAGGGAAAGGGAGTTTACAAACTGGTTTGAGATGAGGAAGCCAGTTTCTTTGAGAAGAAGGATTTGTTATCTGATGAGTGCTGAGTCCTATCTGAGAAAGCCACACAATGAAGCACTCTCAGGGTAAATAAGCAACACTTAAGGACACCATATGGGCTTTTTATGCCAAAAACTAAAATCAACTTCTTGGGTGACGATGAATGAACTGAGAGTGGAGGTTCTATACTACTTAGAAAGATGAAGGAAAAAGATTAAAATCAAAACAAAATAAAAGGTAAGCAATAATTGATAGATAATGGGCAAGTTTAATGGCGAACTGTACTTAAAGTTATCAAGAACCACTACCTGAAATTTATTGCAAAGAGATTTGTAATTTTTGTTAAGAATTCCAGTAAACCCTAGACTTCTGGGTAATGTGAATCATTGAGAAGGAATCTGCTATTTTCAGGCCAAAATTTGATCTTTTAATGATGTAATAAGGTCAACAGATCATGAAGTCTCCATTAACTTACCTTATATTGAACTCTTTAATGACTTTGAAATGTATGAATTAGGCTCTGTCAAAGATTGGATGAAGATTACTACATTTTTGATTGCCCTACTCTTTTATTAAGCATTTAAGGTATATCTGTACACTGTTTTCACGATTCTCACCTTTCTTCCCAACAATCCATTATCCCTCTACACTCCCTCTCCCTAATAGAATGACTTGCATTCTCTTCACATACAGAAACATCAGTATCTATTCCTGAATAATCACAGGCAATACATTCAAATAATTGCCTAGTTGAGAAAATCCCCTTTTAATAATCTAAGGACGACTATTTCAGTTGTCTTCTAATAAAACTGAACTAAATCTCTGCTAACGGAAGGTTGCTTTCAGTACCAAGACTAATTCTTTCCAGATCAATTCCACTAGATATTTTGTGCAAAAATGATTTGATGGCCAAATAGATCTAGGGGGAAAAATCATTCCATACACTTCCATTGATAGGCCCTAAGGCACTATAGTATATTAGAAGCTTTGAAAAATTCTCAGGAAAGACATAGTTATGATTTTGTTCAATCCAGTGTTTCTTGCACTTGTTTCACTGGGGAACTATTTCCCTGCTCCCACTTCCCACACCATTTTAGCAGCAGAACATGTTTTGAAGTTTCTTGCTCTAGGACTTTATTTTTCTATGTTGTTATTTTTTGTTGTGATAATTTTTATTTTTCAGTTTGTATTTTCTGTTCATGATGAATGGTTTAGATCTAATATTCTGCCTTTCAAAGGGAATCAATTGTCAACATGGCTGAGCTTGGTATGTTCTTTTGACTTGGTACTAACAAAGAGTTTTTGCTTAATAAGGCATATTCTTCATCACTTCTTACTCTATCTGAGCCAATGCTCTTATTTTATGTAAATTACCAAACACTTCTTTTAGATTGATATGATTGTGTCTGTTTTTAGAGACAGAGAAAACATTATCTGGGTCATAAGGATTGAATCACAATCTTCTCTAAGCTCCAACTCAATGTGAGATCTTGTTAATACTTAACATTTCTACCATTTAAAAAAAGCCTCTAAGTCACCATTACCAATTTTTATTCAACAAATTCATTCAGACAACAAAAAAATTAATAAGCTTCTAAGGTGTACCAAATATTCCTTTACTACTCAAACATTTATGAAACATTTGCCATACTGCAGCCACTGTGCAAGGTGCTGGGGATAACACAGTAAAACAAACATATAAGGCCCATATCATTACCATCTAACATGGAAGATAAACAGTAATTATAAAAAAGTAAACTATTATGAGGAAGTAGAGAGGGCTACAGGCCATATAATGAGTAGATCTATTATGGCGGCAAGAATCATAGGCTTCTTGGAAGAAACGATGTTTAAGTTGAGAGTGTCACTCATTTAACAAATATTTATTAAGTACTTACTCTGGTACCATGCTAGAATTTGAGATGCAATATTGAAGTAACCACTGTCTTCACGGAGCTTAAAACTTTGTGAGGAAGACATAACATGTAAGCAAATAAATTACAAGTTGGCAACTATAAGAAATGATAGGCAGTGAATAAACAAATTACAAGGAAATCTAGATCTGCTAAAGGAGGTCAGAAGAGTATTCTCAAAAGAGCAAAATCCAAGCTGTGAACTGAGGAATAAATATCTAAACATTTTTATGTTTGGAGAAGGGAAGTTCCTGGCATAGGAGTAGCAAAGGCAAAGACCCTGAGGCAGGGAATACATGGGTCTGCTCCAGGAACTGAGAAAACATGAGCATCATTAGTCTAGTGAGCAAGTGATGGAAAGAGTGGAATTGGATGAAACTGGAGAGGTTATATCCCTATAAAGATCATGGTTAAAAAATGCATATTTTGGGGCGCCTGGGTGGCGCAGTCGGTTAAGCATCCGACTTCAGCCAGGTCACGATCTCGCGGTCCTGAGTTCGAGCCCCGCGTCGGGCTCTGGGCTGAGGGCTCAGAGCCTGGAGCCTGTTTCCAATTCTGTGTCTCCCTCTCTCTCTGCCCCTCGCCCGTTCATGCTGTCTCTCTCTGTCCCAAAAATAAATAAACGTTGAAAAAAAAAATTTAAAAAAAAATGCATATTTTATTCTAATTGGGGAACTACTGGTAGGCCTTAACAGGAGTGACATAATATGACTTGGGTTTTAAGAAGGTAACTTCAGTTTTTGCATGGAGAATGGAGAGGAGGGAGCCAAGAGGAGAACAGGAAGGCCAATATGGAGGATGTTAAAGAAATCGAGGAAAGACCATAGAAAATGAGATGGAGAGAATTAGATGAATTTGAAATACCTTTGGCATTAGAAAGAAATTTATAGGGTTCTGCTTTAGTAATTGGGTGGATGATGATTTCATTTGTTGAGTGAAGAAAGTCAGGGATATCAAGTTTTCTGGAAAAGAGAACTAAATAACTGTTTTTGACCATGTTAACTTTGAGTATGTCTAAAACATCCAAGTGCAGATGACATGTAAGATGCTATACTTTTAACTTTGGATCTTAGAATAGATACTTATGGATGAAGATCCTCATCTGGTACTTTAAGTCATGAACATTGCTGAAATCACCTATGAGAAACCATAATAAGAGAGGGAAATGGGACCAAGCACTCAGTCCTGGAAAATTCCAGCAAATAGATTTTGGGGTAAAGACAGAACCAGAAAAAGAAGTCAAGAGAAATGGCCCATGAGGTAGGAGGAAAAAAGAGTCTATTTTTTTTTTCAGAAAAAAAGATAAAGATGTTTAATAAAATTACATATTTTATTAAATATTTCTAGGAGATCATGATGAGGGCAGAAAAGTTTCCATTTGATTTGGTCACATGGAGGTCTTTGCTTATCATGACAGAGGTACATATCTGAAAAAAAAAAAGTATGAACAGTAGAGGTGAAAAGAAGAGCAAGAAAACATTACAATCAAGAGAAATACCATATATGAAAGTGTTACATGGGAGAAGAAGAGGACAAGGACCAGAAATCCTGTATGGTTGAAACATGGGCACAAAAGAGAGCAACAGGACAGATAGGAGGCTAGAGAGGAAGAAAGAAATTTCATTAGGTACTGAAGATATAAATGTCAGGAGAGTACAGGCTTTGTTAGTATAAATGGCACTAACAAAGAATTAAAAATTCACCACGTAGAACTGTGGTTGTAGAGGAATCAGGGAGGCTATTCCAGAGAAAAGTTATGCATATACAAAAGGCCAAAGCTAAGGAGTAGTATGCTACCCTTGGAACAATGAAACACTTAGCCACGCTGAAGTAGAAGGTTTCACAGCATTTAGGGGGAAATAGTTAGGGATCAATCATGAGGGGCTGTGTATGGCATGCTGAAAGTTGGGCTTTGTCCTGCAGACAGTGGGAAGACTGAGGAATTCTAAGTTGATAAATATGATTTACGATGATTCATGCTTTGAAAAAGTAACTCTGGTAACAGTATGGAAAAGAATTGGTGAAGATGACTTGAAGTAATGGACCCAAATTAGGAGACTACTGTAATAGCACAGGGAAGAAATGTTGTGAGGAGGGAAAAGACAAGTTCTCAAGATTTTAAAGAGGTGGAAATGAAAGAATTTAATGACATTTGGAGGTAAAGGACTTTGGAGAGAGACACTTAAGACTGTTCCCAGGTCTCAGGCTTGGGTGATAAGAGATCTTGATGTCACTTTACCAAAGTAGGAAATAAATCTATAAAGTAGCAAGCAAATAAAATAAAGCATTCCATGAGGTCAAAGAGCAGATATAATAGGAGATTAAGTGATGGCAGTATAAATGTTTGTAGTCTGAAAGTAGGATAATGGAATTTGGAGTTTTAAAGTGGGAGCTTCCATAAGGAATAAAATGGATCAAGATACATTACAGAACAATAAAAAGGCAGAAAATTAAATGCAGCCAAATATAAGATTAGAATAAAAGAATTATGAGATGTCAAATGACTCTAAACATATGTTCAAGATGGTTGATAATTTGACTTGAAGCTTTCCAGAGGATAGACTGAATCAGTACAATGTTCATAGTGTCTATTCCAAAAAGCTGTTCCTCAAAAGTCTGGCTTTCCATCATTATAGGACATGAAAAATTTTTCCCCCATGAGTTCTTAAAAGAGGACAATGACTTTGGCTTTTAAACTGGATTGTGCTTACCTCTGAGAGTTATGCTAAGGGCTTGGTGGTACTTAAATCCTAGGATAAACAGTTTGTCTCTGTGGAATTTTAACTTTATTTGAAAATTTAAATGAGAATAAGAATCATTATTTGTAAAATCCACACTGATATGTATATAATGGCAAAATAAAACTCAGTGAGCTTTTAAGATAAAATGAGGCTACAATTAGTTTCTACACTTAACATTATATTCCAGAAACTGAGAGACATTAATGTATTCTCATCTACCTTTTCAACGTTATAGAGACTCAGTGCTTACCAATTTTTTCATTAATTTAAATACTAGATAGGTAAGAATATAATAGTAACTATAATAATGACTTTTATATAGATTTTGTTCTGTCAATGGAAGCTGGTGATCTAACGTTAATAAAAGTAATGCTTTAGGGGCCAAAACAATGCAGAATGCTACTCAGCTCTCTTTTGGTCTGACCTGATCCAAGAATAAATTATACTAAGGGTTGAAATGATACATTTCACATAGTCCTTCAAGACTATTATTTATTTTAACACAGTTTTTATAAATATTAGATGGGAGAGAGATCAAGATAGCATTATTTGCTAGGTATCTGGAGTGTAATTATCTTATACAGCTAGTTATACTTGATTTATATTCACTAATGATCAAAATTTTAGATAGAAATTTAGGTTAGCAGAATCTAACACATAAAGAACATGTGACTGAAAAGAAGGACATATTAGTTCTTCAAGGAGATGAACTGAGGCATAACAGAAAGCTCAATTTAGTGTAAATGATTCAGTAGGTAACCATGAACAGAGATGAGCTATCCCTGGAAAACAAGTTTGCAATCATTCCAATTTATAAATAAATGGATAATCAAGTTTCCAAAGGATATATATCAGGAGCATGGCTATGATAATTCTAAAATGGAAAAATAATTTAAATAAGTGCTACTAAATACCTGTTATAGACATGAAAAAAATACCAAAGTGTTTCTAATGGCTATTTATATTTGGATCAAGTGACTTCCTTCATGACCCTCTAATGTAAACTGATTGCACAAGGTATTTGTTAATAATGAGCAAGCTGGCATGCTGAATACAGTAGTTACAAAACCTGACTTTGCCTTGGCACCACTTGAGAAGATTTTCTATATCACAAATTCTCAGGTCCTACTCCAACACATCCACTAACTGAGAATATCTGTAGATGGGTTCAAGGAAACCATATGCCTAAAGTGCTTCCTAAGCAATTCTGACACATCAAAATTTGGAGAACACTACAAGCCTGTTCACTACAAACTGGATGAAGACTAGATGTTCATTACTAAAAATGATTACTCTCTTGCAATGGTTGATGATTAGCCATTCTATCTGACATTAATTAGGTAGTACTTCTAACACTGTTCCTAATTTGTGACAGTAAAACAGTGTTCCCAAAATACACAAAAGAGATTGTTTTTATATTCTTTCTAACTGGAGAGCCAGTGGGTATCTATGCCAAACTACTCAAAAACAATATCAAGTTATTAACTAACTAGTTGAAAAGGAAGGATTCCAATACACATCTCTGTTTTACATGCAGGAAATTATTATCTGACTCATCAGGAGACTATTTCTGAGTGAAGGTTATATCAAAGCTGCCGGCCTATAACATATTCATTTTATTAGACGTATGGCTGATTCATGGATTTGGAGTCAAAGGTTATGAAAGATCCATAAAAGCTACATGAAATCCTATGTTGTTCCTGACAAATTTGTCCCAGAGATGATAAAAATAATAATAGAGCCCAAACCATCATCTGCCCCTTTCATAAAACACTGTTCTCAATAGCTTCAGCTTAACTGTAAGCCTAAAAACCTGAAATTCAGACAGTAAAAGTTACCCACTCTTTTTGTTTGTTTTATTATAAAGACACTCTATATTAAAAGGAAGACAATAACAGAGCCCAGAGTGGTTAATAAACTGACATGGGATTTAAATATAAAACATAATATTTTTTTTCATTCATAAACCTGTGGAAGTAAAGGGACAGCTGACAGGAACTTAGGAGGCATAATGGAAGATGACGTGGAGAAAACAAAGGGACACTAAAAATCTCATCAAATAGGGTGTGAGTGGTCAATAGATGCTGTCTGCAACTTTATGGAACAAGAAACAGTTTTTTATTCAAGACTATTTTTTAAAGCAGTTTCAGCATTAAAGTAAATGGGAGGATACAGAGATATGCCCCTTACCCCCCTACACAAACATGACCTCCTCCATTATCAACATCCCCTACCAGAGCAGTACATTTGTTATAACTGATGAACCTACATTGACACATCATTATCGCTCAAAGCCCATAGTTTACATTAAGGTTCACTCTTGGTATTGTACATTCTATGAGTTTGGATAAATACACAATATAATGACATATATCCATCATTATAGTTTCATACAAAGTATTCTCACTGTCCTGCAATTCTTCGGTCCTCTGTGTATCATCCCTCTGCCCCATATCCCCCAACCACTGACAATCACTGATCTTTTCACTGACTCCATAGTTTTGCCTTTTCCATAATTTTGGGATCACACAAATGTAGCTTTTTCAGATGGCTTCTTTCACTTAGCAATGTGCATTTAAGATTCCTCCCTGTTGTTTCATGGCTTGAAAACTCATTTATTTTTAGTACTGAACAACATTCTATTGTATGGATGTACTACAGTTTATTTATCCATTCACCTAATGAAGGACATCTTGGTTGCTTCCAGCTTTTGGCAATTTGAATAAAGCTGCTATAATCATTTGTTTGCAGGTTTTTTAGTGAACATAAGTTTTCAACTCCTTTGAGTAAATACCAAGGTATGTGATTACTGGTAATATGGACAGAGTATATTTAGTATTGTAAGAAATTGCCACTCTTTCAAAGAGGCTGAACCATTTTACATTCCCACCACCAATAAATGACAGTTCTTGTTGCTCCATATTCTCACCTGCACTTATTGTTGACAGTGTTCCAGATTTAGCTATTCTGATAGGTGTGCAGTGGTATCTCATTGTTTGAATTTGCATTTCAGGAGTTTTGTGGAAGTTTTTTAGTTTTGGGTTTTATATTTAGGTCTGTGATCGATTCTGAGTTAATTGTTGTGAAAGGTTGTTAAGATCTATGTATAGATTCATTTTTTTGCATGTAGATGTCAGTTGTTCCAGTACCATTTATTGAAAAGAGTATCTTTCCCCATAGTATTGCCCTTCCTCTTTTTTGAGCTAATGCTGAAGTTTCTATAGGGAGGCAAAAGACCCAGAATAACCAACCCAGTATTAAAGGAGAAGAACAAAGACGGAGGACTGTCACTCCTCAACTTCAAATTTATTACCCAATTTCAAGACTTATTATAAAGCTAAGTATTCAAGACAATGTGGTATTGGCAAAAAAAAATAAAAATAAAAATAAAAACAAAACAAAACAAAACAAAATAAAATAAAATAAAATAAAATAAGCAAGCAAATGGATCAATAGAACAGGACAGAGAACCCAGAAATATATTCCTGTAATACAGTCAACTGATGGTATTGAGTTTAACTGTGTCCTTACTAATATTCTGCCTGCTAATCTGTCCATGTATGATACAGGGATGTTGTAGTTTCCAAGTATGATAGTGAAGGCATCCGTTTCTCTTGCAGTTCTATCAGTTTCTGCCCTAAAAGTCTGACACTCTGTTGTTAGGTGTATACATGCCCAAGACTGCTATGTTTTCTTGGAGAACTGACCAACTTTCACCATGATGCAATGCCTTTCTTTATCCCTTATAACTTTCCTTACTTTGAAATTTGCTGTCTGAAATTAATATAACTACTCCTGCTTTCTTTTGATTAATGTTAGCATAGTATACATTTCTCCATTCATTTACTTTTAATATATATGTGTCTTTATATTTAAATTGGGTTTATTGTAAGCAACATATAGTTGGGTCGTGTTTTTGGATCCACTTTAACAATCCATCTTTAAATTCGTACATTTAGTCTACTGGTATTCAAAGTGATTATTGATAGAATTAGAATAATATCTACCATATTTTTACTGTTTCTATTTGTTGCCCTTGTTCTTTGCTCTTGATTTTGTCTCCCACTGTTTTTCTGCCTTTTGTGGTCTTCATTAAACATTTTAAATGATTCCATTTTCTGTCTTAGCATATCAGTTATACTTCTGTTTTTTATTTCTTCTACAGTCCTCTGCTATACCAGCTGAGCTATCGAAGGGTGCTATACTTCTTTTTAAAAAAACTTCTTTTGGTGGTTGCTCTGGAGTTGGCAATTTACAACATTCAAGGCCACTTTCAAATAACAGTATATTGCTTCACAAGTGTTTGAGTAGCTTATAATAACAAAATATTCCTAATTCCTCCTTTCTGTCCTTATATCAGTGTTGTCACTTGCAAGCATGCATAAGCATGTTTATGTATACAGATGATATATACATAAGCATACATTACTAAATACAATGTTGGTATCATTATTTTGAATAAACTGCTAGATCAGTTAAAATAAATCAGTTGAAAATAAAAAAATAAAAGTTTTATCTTATTTCCACTTATTCCTTCTTGGATGTTCTTCCTTACTTTATGTAGGTCTGAGTTTCTGGCCTATATTATTTTCCTTCTCTCTAAAGAACTTCTTTTAAGATACCTTGCAAAGCAGGTCTACTGGCAACAATTCTCTCAATTTTTGTTTGTCTGAGAAAGTCTTCATTTCTCCTTCAATTTTGAAGAAAAATGTTACTTAGTACAGAATTCTAAGTTGTTGGGTTTTTTTTCTTTCAACACTTTAAATATTTCACTCCACTCTTTTGCTTGCATTTATGAGGAGACAGATGTCATTCTCCTCTTTGTTCCTCTACAGGTAAGGTATATTCCTCCTCTGGCTTCTTTCAGGATTTTTTTTCTTTACCTCTGATTTTCTGTTGTTTGAAAATGATAGATGTAGGTATAGATTTTTTTTTTTTTTTTTGGAATTTTATCCTGCTAGTGTCCTCTGGATCTGTGATTTGGTGTCTGACATTATTTTGAAAAAATTCTCAGTCATTATTGTTTCATATTCCTTTCTCTCTTTCTTCTCCTCTGGTAGTCTCATCACATGTATATTACACTTTTGTAGTTAACCTCATGATCCTTGGATATTCTGTGTTTTTCTTTTGGTTTTTGTTCTCTTTGCTTTTTTAGTTTTCAAAGTTTCTATTCATATATCCTTTAGTTCAGAGATTCTTCTCTCAGTCCACTAATAAGCTTATCAAAAGCATTCCTTTCTGTTACAGTGTTTTTTATCTCTAGCATTTCTTTTTGATTCTTTCTTAGGATTTCCATCTTTCTCCCTACATCATCCATCTGTTCTCTCATGCTACATTATCCATTAGAACCCTTGGCATATTTTTCATTGTTTTAAATTTCCAGTCTGATAATTCCAACATCTCTGCTATGTCTGATTCTTATCTTGATTTCTCTGTTCAAACCGTATTTTTTGTCTAAGGACATTGTAATTCTTTCTTGATATTTAGACACGATGTACCATGTAAAGGGAATTATTGTAAGTAGGCCTTAGTAATGTGATGGTAAGATGTGAGGGGAGGCAAAATATTCTATAGTTCTCATGATTAAATCTTAGCCTTTAGTGTAGCTATGACTCTGGACTGTAGACTTCAGAAGTGTTACTCAGGTTTTTTTTCCTCTCCTTGGATGGCTAGAGTTGGCTGGTATTGGGTATTTCCCTTCTGCCAGAGAAGTTAGCCTCTGATAATATTCCAGCAGATTAGACTCTGGTTTACTAGTTTCTCCTGAGGGCAGGCCTTCTTAAGAACAGAATGTTCTGGCATATATCAAAATGATTCATTTCCCCCTCTCCCTGTTGGAAGTATAGAGGATTTTTCTCTAATATTTTCTCTAACAATCTGGTTGAGTTCTAGGAGGTAAAACTCACAAAAGTATAGGAGATACCCCCTCCAATTTGACTGGGTCCCCTTGGAGTTTTTAACTTTCGGAGTTGTCCACATTAAGCCCCAAGCAATTTATCAGTTATAGTTCAGATTTTCCTACCTTGACACTGGTTCCCCTGGCAAAGTTTCCACTTGTGAGTCTTTGCTCTGGGAAGCCATGACTCCTTGTACTGGCCTGTCTCTCCAGTCTTGAGGGCAGTGTGTTGCCCTGTGTCCTTCCCTCTCTTATGGGTCCAAGAAGAGTAGTTGATTTTTAGAATAGTCAGCTTTCTACTTGTCTTAAGGAAAGAGTAACTTCCAAGATCCTTACAGGTTGAACCAGAAACTGGAAGTACAGAAACTTAGTTTTAACATTACAAAAGAAGCCAATGCACAAATGAAAAATTAATACCTATAAAAATAGAGAGGATTTCATTGAAATAAATCTTCAATTTTCATAATGCTGAATCAATAAAAATCTTAAATTGATAAAAATAAAATTATGTCTATGATTTTGTTGCTTGGTAATAACTGGTATAAAAGTTAAAAGAAGGTTGTTTCTTTCTGGGATGCAAGACAAGTCTCAGTATAACTTGGTGGACTGAAGTGGATGGTAGACAGTGATTCCTTATTATTACCTCTTCTGCACTACTTGACCTTCTTAACCATATGCAAGCATTACTTTAGAAAAAATTACAAGGGGAAAGAGAAACAGGCCTGAATTCTATAAATGTTAGCATTGGTTTTGGTTTATACAATAAATATAATTAAGCATAATAAATATCAATTCAAGGAATGGCTCAGTCAGTTAAGCATACAACTCTTGATTTTGGCTCAGGTCAAGATCTCAAGGTTCGTGAGTTCAAGCCCCACATCAGGCTCTGGGGGATTTTCAGAGTGAGAGGGATTCTTTCTCTCTCTGCCCCTCCCCTATTCTCTCTCTCTCTGTCTGTCTGTCTTTCCCTCTCTCTCTCTCAAAATGAATAAACTTTAAAAAATATCAATTCAAACTCAGGTTTCAATGACCTCTCTTATAAAATTCAGGAAACTGAGTCTTAAAATCTTCCACTTAAGCTTCAATTGCAATATTGAGTTTGTTATTTGTTTTTGAGAATATAATGTTCTTAATACTTAGTTTAATAAGCTCTAATATGGCCTCTTTGGAATTTCATTTTCTACATTGCTTTTCTAATCACTAGCATTTTCTTTTGATAGCTGAAATTCCATTTCAGAATAACAGAAGGACAAACAGGTGATTTTGTGATGATCCTCCCCAATAAGTGTAATCATCTAGACAAGAGCAAAAATGGATGGCTTAGATGGAAAGAGATGTCCCTATTAAGGAGGAAATTCCTTAATTTGATTGCTGAGTTTCCTACATAGCAATTTTTGGTATCTCCTGTTTTAGGCTGTTAAATATTCTTTCCTGAAGTCCTTGTGGTTTACACTCCTGTGCATGTCACCTGTGATTCTGCAGCACATTATTCTGGATGATGCCTCAGCATCTGTTGGAATTCCTTTTAATGAGGTTTTATGAAGAGACGTTATAAAGCCATAATTAGTGGGTTTTGTAAAATCTAAACTATTTAATTATACATCCCAATATATGGTGTTTCTGTGTGACCAGACCATTCCTACAAATTCCCTTAAAATTTGAAAGTAACTTAAAGCCTCAGGAAAAGGTGAATCAGCCACTATGTTTAATTGTACCCTACTAACCTCATTCTCCCAATTCTGAATGATTTTATATTTCAATGAGAGTAGAAAAAAAGAGACTATAGGAAAATCATATTACCAAAACTTAGGCGAAGGGTGGGGAAGAGAGAAGGAAACCTGGAAGAAGCTTAAATTCATATTAGTAAGTGAAAAAAAAGCCAATCTGAAAAGGATACACACTGTATGACTAATTATATGACATTCTGGAAAAGGCAAACTATGGAAACAATAAAATGACCAGTGGTTGCCAGAGGTTGGGAGGAAGAGAGGGATGAATAGGAAGAGCACAGAAGATTTTTAGGGCAATAAAACTGTATGTGTAGACATGATACTACAATAATAGATACATGTCCTTAGAGTTATAGAATATACAATGCCAGGAGTGAATCCTAATGTTAGGTGATAATTATCTGTCAGTGTAGGTTCATCAATTAAAACAAATGTACCACTATGGTATAGGATATCAATAGTGGAGGAAGTTGTACATGGGTGAGGACAGGAACTATATGGAAACTTTCTGCTCAGTTTTGGTGTGAACCTAAAGCTATTATAAAGAATTAACTTTATTAATTAAAAAATAAAAGAGGAGCACCTGGGTGGCTTAGTTGATTGAGTGTCCGACTTCAGCTCAGGTCATAATCTCACAGTTTGCGAGTTGCATTGGGCTCACTGCTGTCAGGGTGGAGACTGCTTTGGATCCTCTGTTTCCCTCTCACTGCCCCTCCCCTGCTCGCTCTCTCTCTCTCAAAAATAAATAAACTTTCAAGAATAAATAAAAATAGGGGCTCTTGAGTGGCTCAGTCAGTTAAGCATTCAACTTTGGCTCAGGTCATGATCTTGCAGTTTGTGGGTTCGAGCCCAGAGTTGGGCTCTGTGCTGCCAGCTCAGAGCCTGGAGCTTGCTTCGGATTCTGTGTCTCCCTTTTTCTCTGCCCCTCCCCAGCTTATGCTCTCTCTCTGTCTCTCTCTCTCTCTCTCTCAAAAATAACATTAAAAATTTTTAAATAAATAAAAATAAATTTAAAAAATAAGAGTAATTAGTGATAAGTTACTATTAACATTTTAAGATAAATTTTAAGAGAAAAGTTGCATGTAAAATACCATAGAAATATTGTTTTTCCTTATTCAAATTTCCAACCACCCTTTCACTACATGTTTGGCCAATGTAATTGCTTCCTGGCCTACAGGAAGCATTCTTTTTTTTTTTTTTTTAATTTTTTTTTCAACGTTTATTTATTTTTGGGACAGAGAGAGACAGAGCATGAACAGGGGAGGGGCAGAGAGAGAGGGAGACACAGAATCGGAAACAGGCTCCAGGCACTGAGCCATCAGCCCAGAGCCCGAAGCGGGGCTCGAACTCACGGACCGCGAGATCGTGACCTGGCTGAAGTCGGACGCTTAACCGACTGCGCCACCCAGGCGCCCCTACAGGAAGTATTCTTAATACTCATTCTCCTTATTGAAATTTTATTATTTACCATTCGACACAGCTCAACACTGTGAGTATCAGTTATGGTAAAAGTACAAACAGGTAAATATATGTGCAAATGGCGTGTTTCTCAGCAATTAGAATAGGAGGAAATGGGATTCTGCTTTAGCCATTATGAGTGAGACCTCAGCTACATAAATGTTGGGTCTCAATTTCTTTCTTAAACAGAATCAGAGGGATGGACATGAATATTTTATTTCTAAGGTGCTTTCTAACCTATTATTTAAGTCTTCTATAATTTTTACATTTCTTCTATACAAAATTCCTTCATTGAATGAAAACAAAAATTGCCTTTGGGAGCACACCATCAGCCAATGTTTTACAAACAAACTGACATCCCATTTACTTGAGTGAGGATGGCCCTGCTTCCTTGTTCCAAATATTTTAAAGCCAATAAAAGTTGTGGCTCAGGTATGTTTAGATAGACTGAATTTTCTCCATGCATCCCTACTCTGAATTCTCTGACTACAAGACTCCATGCGGGCATAAGCAGTAGAGAAAGCATATTTAGGGTTGTCAAGCATAGCTGTGGTAATCAAAGATATCACTTGAAATGGAGAGCGGAAAGTCAGGTATGAAAAAAGTTTAGGAAGAAGTGTGGATTCTATGGGTAAAGAGTCAGAAGAAGAGGAGATTTTCCCCTTCCACAAAGCAAGCCAATGTCATTGTGTCCTGCTGCCCCAGGCAGAAAATCTGTGTAACCAAAAGATCCCATTACCTGTTAAGTAGAAAAGTATGTTACCCTTGGACAATTTTACTAATTTAACATGTTATAGCAAAGCCTATATAAGACATTTCTTAAATCCTTATTTTTTTTCATGACTAGTCAAATCTATAAACCTATGTTTTATATCTTACATAAAACATTTTATTCCTCAAACAGTTCCTTTCTTGGTTCTTTCAAAATTACAGTGAGGGGGCTTCCAGAGACTTGATTTTGCCTTTACTGAGGAATTAATTACATGCATGAAGGGACTATGCAATATCCCAGCAGGGCAGTTCATCACTAATAGTGCAGCTACCAGTCCTATAGCAGTGGAAAAGCGTAAGGGACTCACTGAAGCTTTCTGGCTTGGGATTTTTTCTTTTTAAATAGAGACTGAGAGTAAGGATTCTGAGCCCACTAGTGTCACTCATCCTTAAGCTTTCCACTTGCTGGTAGAATGATTTATGGGGGAATGAGTAGGCGTGGGAGTGAACTTGGGTTACCATACTTGTGCATTTCACACCTATATGGTAAAAATGTCTTTGTCATCTCCTTGGAAAGAAACAAAATTGACAGAGACAGATGGAAGCTTCTCCTTCTTTCTCTGAGGAGGCGAATTAATACAATTAAAATGAGCGATGTGCTTACATTGACTGGCTTGCTAAATAGACTAGCCTTGATGATAACCACAAGTATATTTAAAATACAGATAAATATTTATAGAGGTTCAATATTAAAGGGAAAAAACAGCTGGGTTGATGAAAGTGGGAAGTGAAAAGATCCTTACTAGCTTTCTAAATACCAGTGAGATATTCATTTAAAAACACAGCTATAACTTAATTAACTAAAGGACAAACACTAACATTTAGTAAAACAGAAATACATAACAGAGAGCCCTAACAACAAGAAATAATTAAATCACTCAGCAGTAAAGGAAATTAACAGCATTTAAAAAATGTTTAATGTTAACATAGAAAATAAGGTTTGCTGATAAAGATAGTAAGAATAAAGCCCTCCTTATTAGTAAAAAGGTAAAACAAAATTTTAATAAATGAATGGTTATTAGGGAGAGATGAATTTTAGCTTCTTAAAGTAACATCTTAAAGAGGAGAGTATAAAAATTAAATATTTCAAATGTCAGAAATTTGAAATATGTAAAAGCCTTCTTTTGCATAAATGGGACATTAAAGATGAATGTCTTGTGTGTTTACCTAATCTCTTCAAATATACAAACTACAGTTTTAGGTGTAAATTATGAAGCTTTAAAACATCATGGGATGCCTGGATGGCTCAGCTGGTTGAGCATCCAACTCTTGATTTTGGCTCAGGTCATGGTCCAGGGTCATAGGATCGAGCCCCGCATCAGACTCTACACTGAGCATGGAGATCTTCTTTTACTTTGCTAAGCCAGAAAGATGTACCTGGGTCCCTAATCCCATCAACACTAGATTTTTAAAAACTGTAATTTACAGTTAAATGTTATTTATTAATTATCTGAATCTAGAATAGATATTTAATATAAGTGTACTTCAACATGTCTGGTGTTGCAGAGGGAAATATAATAGGTCTTTGAAAATTAAACAAAGCAGGGACACCTGGGTGGCTCCATCGGTTGAGCATCCAACTTCGGCTTGGGTCATGATCTCACGATTCGTGAGTTCGGGCCCTGCATTGGGCTCTGTGCTGATGGCTCAGAGCCCGGAGCCTGCTTTGGATTCTGGCTCCCTCTCTCTCTGCCCCTCCCCCAACTCATGCTCTGTCTCTGTCTCTTTAAGTAAACATTAAAATTTTTTTTTTAATTAAAGCAAAAACAAAACAAAACTGAAATGTGATTCTATAAGAACACATTTCCAAATCAGTTTAACTTTCTTCTGTTAAGAAATATTAAATAACCTTCATGAATTCCTCAATAAGTGGATATTTATAGAGTTACATTATATCTGTAATGTTACATAAAATAAAAGAAGTTACTTCACTGAAAGTGATAACCATAAATCAATTTATATAATACAAACATATTGCAATAATCTCTTTCTCTATTATCTATTTAGTAAGCAATAAAACTGTCTAATGCATTTGAGTTTATATATTTGTTTTTCTACTTATGAATACTAAAGACATGCATACCAGTGATTAAATGAGCTTTATGCAGAAAAGTAATTCATAGGTATATCAAATAGGTAAAACATTATTTAGAAAGGAGTATGATTATGAATAAAATTCTTTTCAATAAGCACTGGTAAAATTTTCTTACTCGTTTAAGTTTTCTTACTCTTAATTTATTATTATTTCATTTCAGGGGGTAAAGATTTTCCCAATCCTTTTTTCCTCTTCTTTTCACAATCTCCCAAATGAAATGGTTATGAAACAGAACTCAATATTTCTATTTCTCCTATAGCAGTTTTCTTGGAAGAAGGGGACAGATCTTAAATTTATGATGATAGTGAAGGTTCTACCTGCCTAAAATATACTGGTAAAGCCATTATTGTGACACTACTCTCTTTGCACTTTCTGGGTCACTGAAAACAGGGCAGAAGGCTCTAAGCTATGTGCTCTAAGTGGAACTGTTTTGTTTACATGCACCAATGCCCCATTTGTAGGGAACCACAATGTAACCAGAGAAAGGTACATAAAGGATAGATTTATTTTATAGCCTGGCTTTAAAACAATAAAGATAAGCCCTCTCAGTTTCAAACATTTAATTTGTTTCATCAAATGCTAAGAACTATATTGCTCAATGGTTTTTATCATGTTTAGTGACCATGAAGGACAGAATTCAGGTGATGTCTTCTCCTTGTCTGTTTAGTAGAAGTATTCAATACATGACATATAATTTAAATACACTATTCAATAATAATGAGGTTCTGGTAATGATTTCACACAGATAATATTCTTGAAAAAATGTTAAAATATGGTAAAAATATGCATCATTAGAATAATAGCTATTTAAAGAATACCATACGACTGAATTTTGTCTTCTGCAAATAAGGAAAAAGAGCCACTCCAAAAGAGAAATAGATTTATCCAAGTGCATGCAAGTAGTTGTATAAAAAGTCATCTAATTCTGCAACTGGTGTTCTTTCTATCACACTTCATTGCAGACAACGAAATGTAATATTTACTTTCCTAGATCTCTAATCTCTATCCTGAAGTCACATTTTCATGTAAACTAAAACATGAAGAAATGCACTAGTAAATAGGGTCAGCTTAAGTAAAGGTGCAGTTTCCTCATGGTGTGTTTTTAGACCCACTGAATGAGCTCACAGTCCAAAACTATTCTCCACGTCTATTGAGCTATATGAATATACTATCATTATGGTCACTGTTAAAAATTAAGTCATAAGTGATATTATGCATATCAAATTGCATAATATGCAAATTTGTTTATTCCCCCATTACAAAGCATAGATAGGATCCGTTCAATAGTGGCAAGAGTGTAACAGAAAAATTCTGATTATAAAATATGATGTTCATGGAGGTTAAAAACAGGGGCAGGGTTTAGGGAGTTGGGAGGAAGGGGTAATTCAGTCAACAAAATAAGGCAGAGTGTACCCAAGACTGGTTGGCATAAAAGAAGAATCAAAGAATGTTTAATAAAACTATCTACCAAATTACTTTGCCTAGAGCCATCAGTGCTATGTACATATTTTTAAGCTTCTTTCCCTGAAAGCATGTGTTTTTCAAATTGTTTCACTCCTCTGTGACCTATTATATGAAGGGATAATTTTTAGTCAAACCTTTTTGATATGTATCCAACCTCAACTTGCTCATTTTCCAAAGATCTAAAATACAAAGTCATGGGATCTAAACATTTGCCTTTAGAGTTATAATTCCTTACTACATGTGTATGTGGTTAACTATCTTTAAAATACTCCCAATTTAGGGGAGCCTAGGTGGCTCAGTCAGTTGAGTGTCTGACTTCAGCTCAGGTCATGATCTCATGGTTCGTAAGTTCGAGCCCTACGTAGGGCTCTGTGCTGATGGCTCAGAGCCTGGAGCCTGCTTTGGATTCTGTGTCTCCCTCTCTCTCTGCTCCTCCCCCACTTGTGCTCTGTCTCTCTGTCTCTAAAAAATAAATAAATGTAAAAAAATTTTTAAAAAAATACTCCCAATTTAATAAAAAAATAATAAAATAAAAGACTGCCAATTTAAGATTCCTTATCTGTAAGCCCATTTCTCTCTCCTATACCCTGATTTCCAATTAACATTTCACCAATGGGTGCCTGGGTGGCTCAGTCAGTTAGGCATCCAACTCTTCATTTCAGCTGAGGTTATAACCTTAACAGTTTGTGAATTCGAGCTCCTCATCAGGCTCTGTGCTGACAGTGCAGAGCCTGCTTGGGATTCTCTCTCTCTCTCTCTCTCTGTTACCTCCCCATATGTGTTCTCCCTCTCTCTCTCTCAAAATAAATAAACTTTAAAAAATTAAAAACAAACAAACAAACAAACAAACAAACAAAAACACTTTTCACCAAAAGGCCAGAGACTATAACAGAATACTGCCACATGGATAAGGTAAAGGCAGGTCCTCCTCTTCTGGTCTGAAGGTATTAAGAGAATAACAGAGAAAGAAGAAAGAGAGAAAATAATATACATATGTTTTTATGAAGAAGGACAGGATTTAGCTTTCCTGCACTGCTCTTGGGTTGCTTGTGTCGCGGACAAGACCCACAAGTTCTCTGATCTTAAAAGGAGCAGCCGAAAGCAGCTGTTTTGTGAGCTAACAGGCTTGCCGTGGGATTTATTAGGCCACAGGAAGGATAGAGGACATGGCAGAGGTTCAGTAGGTGAAAGGCAATGGTGGGAGCCAAGTGAGGGAAGGCTGCCAAGCTCTGCCCATGCCAAGAGGGGCCAGACCAGATGTGTATACTTATCCCCAAGTTCAGTCCAAGTGCTGGCAGGCTGATCAGAGCACAGGCAGATGAGAGACATCTGCATAGTCCAGAAAGACCAGGGGACTCCATGGAGAGCACCTGCTTCCCCTGCTGCAGCAAGGACGTGGTCTGTTCCCCACATTCCCGACAGATCAGTAAGCAGAAAGAGAGGCTTGTGGAAGATTGAGTGATTTTACAAATGAAACAAAGTGAAAACTGAAGGGATCACTTAAATGACTAAGTTGGACTAAATCATAAACTGAAATGGACTACATGTATTTTGTTTTTGTTTTCTTGCTATCCAGATCATTTACATGAGTGAGGTGTAGGTAATCTGCAATGCTGCCACACATACACACCCAGTCAGGATGACTATGGATTCATTGAAACAGATTCTATCCCTATTGTTTAATAAGGCAAAACAGTTATCACATTAATTTGTACCTTATGGCCCCTCAGTGCAACACTAGAATGATTGTGCCCCTAATAGAAAGCAACAAATGGAGGTAAAGTATATTTAATTAATTCTACCTATTTAAATTGCTTTGTTTACATAAACTCTAACATAGGCATTTCAGAGCATATTCTAATTAGAAATGCTATAAATCAGATGTTCCCAAACCTTCTTCGTTCAAAGCATCCTAAGAGTCTCACTAACATTTTTTAACAAGTTACCAAGATCAAAACAAAGAAACAAAACAAAACAATTGGATTAAAAAAAAAAATCTAATGGTTCTTTTTCTTATGTAGTTAGGTACAACTTAAGAAATTTTATACTCTAATAAAACCATTGTTATTTGAAAAACTAATGCAAAAAATTTGAAAGAAAAAATTTTTAATTTTATCTTTAAATAGTTACAATTATTTACTCCTGAGATGTTTATCTCTGCTGAGTACTGAACAATTTCACAAATCGTGCAAACTGGATATGGCCAGTCACCCTCTTTATGGGCTTTTATTTTTAAATGAGAACTTTTTTTTTACTTGAAGCATACTTCAGAATACATGGTTCTAAAAGATATATATAAAACATTCCATCCAAGAAAAAGAGAATACATATTTTCTTCAAGTACATACAGACAAAACCCCTGGTTAAATCACATAAAAAGAGACATAACAAATTTTACAAATTAAAGAAGACATAAATCACATAAGAAGGTTAAATCACATAAAAAGAGACAACAAATTTTAAAAATTTACAAAAATTAAGAAATCCTACCAAATATATTTTCCAACCACAATGGTACAAAACTAAAGATCAACAATAAAACAAAGCTAGAAAATTTACAACGTAAATATTAAGTGTTTAATATGCAAATATTAAAAAACACACTACTACACAAGCAATGGGTCAAAAAAGAAATCAAACAGCAAATCAAAATATGTTTCAAACAAAAGAAAAAGAAAACGCAATATTTTGAAACATATGGGGTGCAGCAAAAGTGATGTTAGAATGAAATTCATGCTATAAATGCTTGTATTAAGAAAAAAAAGTTCAAAAACAAAAAAGCTTCTGGGAGAACTGGACAGCAACATGCAGAAGAGTGAAACTGGACCGCTTTCTTACACCATTGACAAAAATGAACTCAAAATGGATAAAGGACCTGAATGTGAGACAGGAAACCATCAAAACCCTAGAGGAGAAAGCAGGAAAACACCTCTCTGACCTCGGTCCTAGCAATTTCTTACTTGACACATCCCCAAAGGCAAGGGAATAAAAAGCAAAACTGAACTATTGGGACCTCATGAAGATAAAAAGATTCTGCACAGCAAAGGAAACAATCAACAAAACTAAAAGGCAACCAATGGAATGGGAAAAGATATTTGCAAATGACATATCGGACAAAGGGCTAGTATCCAAAGTCTATAAAGAACTCACTAAATGCCACACCCAAAAAGCAAATAATCCAGTGAAGAAATGGGCAGAAGACATGAATAGACACTTCTCTAAAGAAGACATCCAGATGGCCAACAGGCACATGAAGGAGGAGCTCAACATTGCTCCTCATCAGGGAAATACAAATCAAAACCACACTCAGATACCACCTCATGCAGTCAGAGTGGCCAAAATGAATAAATCAGGAGACTATAGGTGCTGGAGAGGATGTGGAGAAACGGGAACCCTCTTGCACTGTTGGTGGGAATGCAGACTGGTCCAGTCACTGTGGAAAACAGTGTGGAGGTTCCTCAAAAAATTAAAAATAGATCTACCTTATGAACCAGCAATAGCACTGCTAGGAATTTACCCAAGGGATACAGGAGTGCTGATGCATAGGGGCACTTGTACCCCAATGTTCATAGCAGCACTTTCAACAATAGCCAAATTATGGAAAGAGACTAAATGTCCATCAACTGATGAATGGATAAAGAAATTGTGGTTTATATGCACAATGGAATACTACTTGGCAATGAGAAAGAATGAAATATGGCCTTTTGTAGCAACATGGATGGAACTGGAGAGTGTGATGCTAAGTGAAATAAGTCATACAGAGAAAGACAGAAACCATATGTTTTCACTCTTATGTGGATCCTGAGAAACTGGACAGAAGACCATGGGGGAGGGGAAGGGGGAGGAAAAAAAGAGAGGGAGGGAAGCAAACCATAAGAGACTCTTAAAGACTGAAGGTTGACTCATAAACTGAAGGTTGATGGGGGGTGGGAGGGAGGGGAGAGTGGGCGATGGGCACTGAGGAGGGCACCTTTTGGGATGAGCACTGGGTGTTGTATGGAAACCAATTTGACAATAAATTTCATATTAAAAAAAAAGAAAAATATTCCAATAAGCATCATTATATCACAAGAAACTAGAAAAAAAAGAAACTTAGCTGAAATTTAGTATACGAAGGAAATAGTGAAGAAAAATCAGAAATAAATAAAAGACACTAGAATAAACAACACAACACTGAAAGTAATGACCAGGTTTTCAAAAACAAATAAACAAAGTTGGCAATACTTTAACTGCATTAAATAAGAAAAAGGAGAAAGAAGACTCAAAAACCAAAATGAGAAATGAAAGAGAAAACAATCCAATGGATAACCACAGAAATACACAGTATGATAAGAGATTACTATAAACAATATATACTAACAAAGCAGATAACTTAGGAAAAAAACAGATAATTCCTAAAAATTCCTAAAAAATATATTATTTTAATCACAATTTAGTGCAAACTAATGTCAAACTGTGAAAGTATCTCAAGCTAGAATGTCTCATAGTTATTGGGTATCACTGTGTTTCCCTTAAAAAGCAAATATGTCCTGGGGCATCTGGGTGGCTCAGTCAGTTAAATATCTGACTTTGCCTCAGGTCATGATCTCATGGCTTGTGGGTTCAAGCCCCAGATTGGGCTTTGTGCTGACAGCTCAGAGTCTGGAGACTACTTTGGGATTCTGTGTGTGTGTGTGTCTCTCTCTCTGCTCCTCCCATGCTAATGCTTTGTGTCCTTCTCTCTCAAAAATAAACATTATTTTTTTTTTTTAATTCTTAAAAGCAAATATGTCCCATGTTTCTCTGAGTTTGCTGTGGTGCCTCAGGGCACCTTGGTGCATAGTTTGGCAACCACTGGTATAGCAGTTATGTTCTTTTAGCTCACTGATGTAAACTGAATATGGATAGGGGGATTAATATTGTCTTAAAAAATTTTAGGGGCACCTGGGTGGCTCATTTGGTTAAGTGTCCAACTTCAACTCAGGTCTGATCTCACTGTTTGTGAGTTCAAGCCCTATATCAGGTTCTGTGCTGACAGCTCAGAGCCTGGAGCCTGCTTCGGATTCTGTGTCTCCCTCTCTCTCTGACCCTCCTCCACTCATACTCTGCCTGTCTCTCTCCCTCTCAAAAATAAATAAACATTAATTTTTTTTTAATTTTAGAGCACTTCACAATTGGTAAGAACATTTATTACAATCTAATAAGTGGTACCTACAACAATTACTACTTCTAAGTAAGACTTTACTGGAAACCAGCATATTTTAGTGATCAAATGCTGAGCTTTTGCTTCATCTCATTTATGGAAAGATACCCCTCACTGTTCTTTATCCAATGATCCTAGCACTTGGTTCACATACCTACTGTAGTCATTATAAAGAGTTGAAGTGTCTTTATGTCTGACTCTACTTATAAGCAGATCAAGGGCAAAGAACACTCTTTTTTTAAAAAAAAAAAGAGACAGAAAGAGACAGAGCATGAATGGGGGAGGGTCAGAGAGAGGGAGACACAGAATCTGAAACAGGCTCCAGGCTCTGAGATGTCAGCACAGAGCCCGACGCGGGGCTCAAACTCACGGACCGCGAGATCATGACCTGAGCCAAAGTCGGCCGCTTAACCGACTGAGCCACCCAGGCACCCCATAGAACACTCTTGTTCATCTGACATCCCACTGTGCTTGGCATATGCACTTTGCTTGGCATAAAAATATGTTTACTAAACATGCATTGAATGAATCAATGGTCAAATGCAGAATAGTAATCCTCAGTGGTACTAAGTACTGAATCATAAAGAACATGACATATTTAATTATCAAAAACCACTCGATGTTGTAAAGAATCTTTGTGTGAAGAGTGTTTGACCTTAGAATATGAGGTCTGACTCACTGAGACTAGTCATCTGAAAGAAGATCATACCCAGAGAAATGATTTAAGCTTCCAGATTGTAGCACTTAATTTTTTTCTAGAACACTAAAGAAATCAATATGCTTGTCAGGGTGATCTTTATGTGGTCATATCAAGTATTAGGATCCCTACAAATCTGAGTATTAAGAATTTCATAAAATATAAACTCAGCTCTAGAGAATGTGATAACATGGCTCAATATACTTCTGAGGTAAAAGATATGCTTACTATACTATCTGCCCGCAAACACTTGTTCAACTCAGGTCAAGGAATTTAAGGATTTTCATTCCAGGCATGCTTCAAATTTATAAGGTTTCCCCAGGAATTTTAAGTAGAATGTCTTTGATGCTCATCTAAACTGAGTTTGACATAGTCAATCTTTGATAAATATTTCTTGGTATTATTTAATAATAAATTTTTTGAGTAGATGAGGAACATAAAGCTAAATATTGTTCAATTTATTTAGTTGTAAAAAATCTGTAAGTGAAGTATATCAAAGTGAAGTGTTTTTTGTTTTTTTTTTTTTTTCCTTTTGGAAAACAAATCTGGCACAAAATTTCTAGGAAGTTTTTTAAAATTATTTTTGAATCCAATGGTGATACAACAAAACATTAAACTAAACCAATTTTAATTTTCAACTGAAATGTTTGAGCTCTCACTCGAAACTATTGTCAATAAAATAATGACTCAGTGAGGGAACATAGACGAGAGGATTATGGAAGTGGGAATTTGTATCCTTATTCTATAAGGATACATTGTACACTTCCACACAGTATATAGTCAGAAAATACATGTTGAAAAATATGATAAAGATCAAAGAATAAAAATAATGGATATTGGAAAATAAATCTTCCCACTAGAATTAAAGGTCTATAATAGATTGGAATTTAATGGTATATCTTCTGCCCTATATCCCTAATAACATTAATAAGACTCCTCATTACAGAATTCAGAGAAAGGTTATTTTAGTCACAAACCACAGTAAATGAGCTGTTTTAGAAGTTCTTTTAACTTTCAACTAACAATGCCCAAGTAAGTATAAATAACATCATCATGTATTGTTTCTGGGTACATAGAAATTGCAAAGTTTATACTAGCAAATTGATGTGGTTCTCTCTTTAAGTTGCTAAGCATTTTTCACATATCCTGAGAAATGAATAAAGCAATAAAACCAAAACAATGCCTAATATAGACAAAGTATAACCATGAAAATAGTATTGTATGGGGTGTTTGTTTATTGTGAGTTAATATTATATTGTTATGAAAATAGTGATTTTCTAAACACTTTAAAATTCTACTGGTATTTTTTTAGTAAAATTCCATTCACTAGGTTCTTCTGCTTGCCACTTTGTTTTGTTTTTAAAGCATTCTGGTTTTAAAACATATTCTTTGATTTAAGAATTTTTAGATGAATATGTAGGTATTAATATAATTGTAAGATTCAATATTTGAATCAATAAATATAGGGCTAAAAATTAGTAATTTGGATAGGATAAATGCCTTTATGTTTGCTGGAAAAATTCACTGTTATTTATAAATAATATAATATTGTAGCATATGGTAGCAGATAATGTTAGAGAACCCAAATGTTAGCTTATTGCCTTGCATTTAAAAAAGCCTATAATTTCATAAACATAAAATTCATAATATGATTGACTATCTAGAAAGTCTCTATTGATGCCAAGATATTTAGCAATTATTCATGAATCCTGAATCATTAGGTTATAAAGTGACTGGGCAATAAGAATACCCCAGATAAAAGAATCATTCCTTTCCTTATCCTTAGAGCTTCTTTCATTACATAGCTAACTCCCTGGAATGGGCTGGACGTAGAGCTGAGCTAGATTGATTCTGGAAAAGCTGTGAGAACCACAGAGCTCTGACTTCCCCTTAGTGCAGAAAGTCCTTAAAACCCCACAATCACACAATCTTTATAAGTCATCTTAGAAAGCCATAGACCTGATCCTCCAAACTGAGGGATATATTTAGGCATTTCAGGATGTCTTCAGTTGTGGGGATCTGCCAACTACAATTATTCACTTCCAGGACAGAATGAAGAAAAATATTCCTTTGACATGACAAATGAAGATGTAGTTTATCCCACAAACTATATGGTTGCTACACTCCTAACATAGTAAGAATAGTATGAGTGATTTTAATAGCTAGATCTCATGCCAAGTCTTTGCCGCAGATACTTCTAGAAGAGTGGCACATAATATGCATGATAATAGGGTTTATGGTTCTGCAGCCACAAAGAAGACCATGTCATGTTGGATAGCCAACCAGCTGGATTCCTTCCTCTTTGCCTCATTATAAGACATAATCCTAGTGAATTAAAAATGTTCCCTACATGCTCATGAAAATCACCAATGTGTGTAACAAATTTGCAAGTTTTTACCAAAGGAAAGAAAAATTAATGCTATGTTAGTTACTGTTCTTACTTTTGTTTTTGAAAAGACATTTATCTGAAGAAATGCTATAAACACTGAAGTTACTTCTTAGAAAAATCGACCCTCTCAGACAAAAATATTTTTTAAATACCTTAAAATACCTGAACAATGAGGATAATCTAAAATTAGAGACAGCTTTGTGGAGCAGATGACATAAGATAGTTCTTGGAAGATGGGTAGAAATTTGACAGGTGGAGATAAAGAATAAGGATATTCTGGGCTAAGAAACTGACATGGAAAATGCAATATGTTCAGAAAATGACGAGTATACTGCTATGCAAGGAATATAGGGCATTTGGGGTGGAGGAAGGAATATGTGTGTGTGTGTGTGTGTGTGTGTGTGTGTGTGTGTGTGTATGAATATATGGAATATTATATACATACTCAATATATATATAAATAAAAGAAGCACAAATAAATTAAATACCCAGCTTTTTCAAATTTTCTACACATTTTTTCAGTAAACATTTTTGATACAGAATCATCTGTAACAAATTGAAACACACACTTACTATTGATAGTGTTTGCTCAGATATTTGAAGATGAAACATATAATTACCATGTAATACACAGTGTCAGTCTGCACTGAAATAACCAGGTTAGCATCATCACCTTTTCCTCCACTAAGCAAATACCAATACAGCAAAATGACATACTTTTTTAATTGCCTATATTTTTTACAAACTTATTTAAATCTCAATAGCTGATTGCTTTTCTTGAAAAGAAGAAAACATTTCTTAAACAGCTTTTAGAAAATAACTATTGAAAGCCTCAAGTTTCTATAAAAATATTACATATAAGCAATATATTCTGAAAGACTTAATTTGAATATAATGGACTCTTGTCACTAAAATAAGTGGCCAAACATTGTCTTTACATTTACTTAGACTCCATCATATCTCATTTGTTTCTACTTTTCCTATATTCCTATTTTCTGTTGTTTTCTTTTTTTTTCCTTGTTTTTTTTTAATTTTTTTTTATTTTAGAGAGAGAAAGAGATTGCACAGTGGGACAAAATAGCAGAGGAAGGGAAAGAGAGAATCCCAAGCAGGCTTCACACTCAGTGCAGAGCCCAACACAAGGCTTGACCCACAACCCTGGGACCACGTCCTGAGCTGAAATTAGAGTTGGACACTTGATCGACTGAGCCACCCAAGCACCCCATATTTCCTGTCATTTTCTAATTACTGTTTTTCATATTCCTTCCCATTATTTTTCTTATTTCTTCTTTATGCTAGGTTAAAAAAACAATGTATGGAAGGAGAAAAAGCACTTTTGTAATATATAATTTTTAAATGTGATATGTATACTTTGAAAAACTACATTGGAAAAATCAGCAAAATAAAGAAGAAAATAAAAGCCAATCATTCTCCCACCGCATAGCCATATAGAGACAACCACCGAGAACATCTGACGTATCCTCCTAGAATATTTTTTTTTTAATGTATGAATGCATGTAATGTTTTACAAAATCAGAATAACATCATATTTTATCTGCTTTTTTAAAGTTTCTTTATTTTGAGAGAGAGAGAGAGAGAGAGATAGCGTGAGCAGGGGAAAGGCAGAGAGAAAGGGAAAGAGGATCCCAAGCAGGCTCCGCATGTCAGCACAGAACCTGACAAGGGGCTTGAACCCATGAACCATGAGATCATGACCTGAGCCAAAATCAAGAGCTGGATGCTTAACCGACTTAGCCACCTAGGCACCTCTATTCTGCTTTTTAAACATGAAAAAATATCAAATGTTTTATCAATATTTAATCACTAAATATTTGTGAAATGAATTTAAATAGTTTAAGCCTTCTGCTTAATAGATATTTACAATGTTTCTTCGTTTTAATAGGTAATTCCAATTATTCTGTAATAAATCTTTTATAAATATTTTATTAGTTAATTTAACACCTTAAAAAATTGTCCTAAACTTCATCAAATGTTACATACATTTTAAAATGATAGTGGAGAGAGGAGGGAAGATGGCGGTGTAGGAGGACGCTGGGCTCACTGCGCGTCCTGCTGATCACTTAGATTCCACCTACACCTGCCTAAATAACCCAGAAAACCACCAGAGGATTAGCAGAACGGAGTCGCCGGAGCCAAGCGCAGACGAGAGGCCCACGGAAGAGGGTAGGAAGGGCGGCGAGGCGGTGCACGCTCCATGGACTGGCGAGAGGGAGCCGGGGCGGAGGGGCGGCTCGCCGGCCAAGCAGAGCCCCCGAGTCTGGCTTGCAAAAAGCGGAGGGGCCTGACGGACTGTGTTCCAACAGCAAGCGCGACTTGGCGGCTGGGAGGTCATAAGTTAACAGCTCTGCTCAGAAAGCGGGAAGGCTGGAGGACAAAGGGAAGGAAAGCTGCTGAGCCCCCGGACGACAGAGCTCAGTTTGGTGGGGAACAAAGGCTCTCGCCAGCGCCATCTTCCCCGCCCATCCCCCAGCCAAAATCCCAAAGAGAACCAGTTCCTGCCAGGGAACTTGCTCGCTCCCCGCAAACACCCAACTCTGCGCTTCTGCGGAGCCAAACCTCCGGCAGCGGATCTGACTCCCTGCTGCTGCCACAGGGCCCCTCCTGAAGTGGATCACCTAAGGAGAAGCAAGCTAAGCCTGCCCCTCCTGCCCCTGTGCACCTTGCCTACCCACCCCAGCTAAGACGCCAGATCCCCAGCATCACAAGCCTGGCAGTGTGCAAGTAGCCCAGACAGGCCACCCCACCCCACAGTGAATCCCGCCCCTAGGAGAGGGGAAGAGAAGGCACGCACCAGTCTGACTGTGGCCCCAGCGGTGGGCTGGGGGCAGACATCAGGTCTGACTGCGGCTCCGCCCACCAACTCCAGTTACACACCACAGCACCCGGGAAGTGCCCTGCAGGTCCTCACCACGCCAGGGACTATCCAAAATGACCAAGCGGAAGAATTGCCCTCAGAAGAATCTCCAGGAAATAACAACAGCTAATGAGCTGATCAAAAAGGATTTAAATAATATAACAGAAAGTGAATTTAGAATAATAGTCATAAAATTAATCGCTGGGCTTGAAAACAGTATAGCTGACAGCAGAGAATCTCTTGCTACAGAGATCAAGGGACTAAGGAACAGTCATGAGGAGCTGAAAAACGCTTTAAATGAAATGCATAACAAAATGGAAACCACGACAGCTCGGATTGAAGAGGCAGAGGAGAGAATAGGTGAACTAGAAGATAAAGTTATGGAAAAAGAGGAAGCTGAGAAAAAGAGAGATAAAAAAATCCAGGAGTATGAGGGGAAAATTAGAGAACTAAGTGATACACTAAAAAGAAATAATATACGCATCATTGGTATCCCAGAGGAGGAGGAGAGAGGGAAAGGTGCTGAAGGGGTACTTGAAGAAATAATAGCTGAGAACTTCCCTGAACTGGGGAAGGAAAAAGACATTGAAATCCAAGAGGCACAGAGAACTCCCTTCAGACGTAACTTGAATCGATCTTCTGCACGACATATCATAGTGAAACTGGCAAAATACAAGGATAAAGAGAAAATTCTGAAAGCAGCAAGGGGTAAACGTGCCCTCACATATAAAGGGAGACCTATAAGACTCGTGACTGATCTCTCTTTTGAAATGTGGCAGGCCAGAAAGAATTGGCACGAGATTTTCAGTTTGCTAGACAGAAAAAATATGCAGCCGAGAATCCTTTATCCAGCAAGCCTGTCATTTAGAATAGAAGGAGAGATAAAGGTCTTCCCAAACAAACAAAAACTGAAGGAATTTGTCACCACTAAACCAGCCCTACAAGAGATCCTAAGGGGGACCCTGTGAGACAAAGTACCAGAGACATCACTACAAACATAAAACATACAGACATCACAATGACTCTAAACCCATATCTTTCTATAATAACACTGAATGTAAATGGATTAAATGCGCCAACCAAAAGACATAGGGTATCAGAATGGATAAAAAAACAAGACCCATCTATTTGCTGTCTACAAGAGATTCATTTTAGACCTGAGGACACCTTCAGATTGAGAGTGAGGGGATGGAGAACTATGTATCATGCTACTGGAAGCCAAAAGAAAGCTGGAGTAGCCATACTTATATCAGACAAACTAGACTTTAAATTAAAGGCTGTAACAAGAGATGAAGAAGGACATTATATAATAGTGACAGGGTCTTTCCATCAGGAAGAGCTAACAATTATAAATATCTATGCGCCGAATACCGGAGCACCCAAATATATAAAACAATTACTCATAAACACAAGCAACCTTATTGATAAGAAGGTGGTCATTGCAGGGGACTTTAACACCCCACTTACAGAAATGGATAGATCATCTAGACACACGGTCAATAAAGAAACAAGGGCCCTGAATGACACATTGGATCAGATGGACTTGACAGATATATTTAGAACTCTGCATCCCAAAGCAACAGAATATACTTTCTTCTCGAATGCACATGGAACATTCTCCAAGATAGATCATATACTGGGTCACAAAACAGCCCTTCATAAGTTTACAAGAATTGAAATCATACCATGCATACTTTCAGACCACAATGCTATGAAGCTGGAAATCAACCACAGAAAAAAGTCTGGAAAACCTCCAAAAGCATGGAGGTTAAAGAACACCCTACTAATGAATGAGTGGGTCAACCAGGCAATTCGAGAAGAAATTAAAAATTATATGGAAACAAACGAAAATGAAAATACAACAATCCAAACGCTTTGGGATGCAGCGAAGGCAGTCCTGAGAGGAAAATACATTGCAATCCAGGCCTATCTCAAGAAACAAGAAAAATCCCAAATACAAAATCTAACAGCACACCTAAAGGAAATAGAAGCAGAACAGCAAAGGCAGCCTAAACCCAGCAGAAGAAGAGAAATCATAAAGATCAGAGCAGAAATAAACAATATAGAATCTAAAAAAACTGTAGAGCAAATCAACGAAACCAAGAGTTGGTTTTTTGAAAAAATAAACAAAATTGACAAACCTCTAGCCAGGCTTCTCAAAAAGAAACGGGAGATGACCCAAATAGATAAAATCATGAATGAAAATGGAATGATTACAACCAATCCCTCAGAGATACAAACAATTATCAGGGAATACTATGAAAAATTATATGGCAACAAATTGGACAACCTGGAAGAAATGGACAAATTCCTGAACACCCACACTCTTCCAAAACTCAATCAGGAGGAAATAGAAAGCTTGAACAGACCCATCACCAGCGAAGAAATTGAATCGGTTATCAAAAATCTCCCAACAAATAAGAGTCCAGGACCAGATGGCTTCCCAGGGGAGTTCTACCAGACGTTTAAAGCAGAGATAATACCTATCCTTCTCAAGCTATTCCAAGAAATAGAAAGGGAAGGAAAACTTCCAGACTCATTCTATGAAGCCAGTATTACTTTGATTCCTAAACCAGACAGAGACCCAGTAAAAAAAGAGAACTACAGGCCAATATCCCTGATGAATACGGATGCCAAAATTCTCAATAAGATACTAGCAAATCGAATTCAACGGCATATAAAAAGAATTGTTCACCATGATCAAGTGGGATTCATTCCTGGGATGCAGGGCTGGTTCAACATTCGCAAATCAATCAACGTGATACATCACATTAACAAAAAAAAAAGAGAAAAACCATATGATCCTGTCAATCGATGCAGAAAAGGCCTTTGACAAAATCCAGCACCCTTTCTTAATAAAAACCCTTGAGAAAGTCGGGATAGAAGGAACATACTTAAAGATCATCAAAGCCATTTATGAAAAGCCCACAGCTAACATCATCCTCAACGGGGAAAAACTGAGAGCTTTTTCCCTGAGATCAGGAACACGACAGGGATGCCCACTCTCACTGCTGTTGTTTAACATAGTGCTGGAAGTTCTAGCATCAGCAATCAGACAACAAAAGGAAATCAAAGGCATCAAAATTGGCAAAGATGAAGTCAAGCTTTCGCTTTTTGCAGATGACATGATATTATACATGGAAAATCCGATAGACTCCACCAAAAGTCTGCTAGAACTGATACATGAATTCAGCAAAGTTGCAGGATACAAAATCAATGTACAGAAATCAGTTGCATTCTTATACACTAACAATGAAGCAACAGAAAGACAAATAAGGAAACTGATCCCATTCACAATTGCACCAAGAAGCATAAAATACCTAGGAATAAATCTAACCAAAGATGTAAAGGATCTGTATGCTGAAAACTATAGAAAGCTTATGAAGGTAATTGAAGATTTAAAGAAATGGAAAGACATTCCCTGCTCATGGATTGGAAGAATAAATATTGTCAAAATGTCAATACTACCCAAAGCTATCTACACATTCAATGCAATCCCAATCAAAATTGCACCAGCATTCTTCTCGAAACTAGAACAAGCAATCCTAAAATTCATATGGAACCACAAAAGGCCCCGAATAGCCAAAGTATTTTTGAAGAAGAAGACCAAAGCAGGAGGCATCACAATCCCAGACTTTAGCCTCTACTACAAAGCTGTCATCATCAAGACAGCATGGTATTGGCACAAAAACAGACACATAGACCAATGGAATAGAATAGAAACCCCAGAACTAGACCCACAAACGTATGGCCAACTCATCTTTGACAAAGCAGGAAAGAACATCCAATGGAAAAAAGACAGTCTCTTTAACAAATGGTGCTGGGAGAACTGGACAGCAACATGCAGAAGATTGAAACTAGACCACTTTCTCACACCATTCACAAAAATAAACTCAAAATGGATAAAGGACCTGAATGTGAGACAGGAAACCATCAAAACCCTAGAGGAGAAAGCAGGAAAAGACCTCTCTGACCTCAGCCGTAGCAATCTCTTACTCGACACATCCCCAAAGGCAAGGGAATTAAAAGCAAAAGTGAATTACTGGGACCTTATGAAGATAAAAAGCTTCTGCACAGCAAAGGAAACAACCAACAAAACGAAAAGGCAACCAACGGAATGGGAAAAGATATTTGCAAATGACATATCGGACAAAGGGCTAGTATCCAAAATCTATAAAGAGCTCACCATACTCCACACCCGAAAAGCAAATAACCCAGTGAAAAAATGGGCAGAAAACATGAATAGACACTTCTCTAAAGAAGACATCCGGATGGCCAACAGGCACATGAAAAGATGTTCAGCGTCGCTCCTTATCAGGGAAATACAAATCAAAACCACACTCAGGTATCACCTCACGCCAGTCAGAGTGGCCAAAATGAACAAATCAGGAGACTATAGATGCTGGCGAGGATGTGGAGAAACGGGAACCCTCTTGCACTGTTGGTGGGAATGCAAATTGGTGCAGCCGCTCTGGAAAGCAGTGTGGAGGTTCCTCAGAAAATTAAAAATAGACCTACCCTATGCTAGGAATTTATCCAAGGGATACAGGAGTACTGATGCATAGGGGCACTTGTACCCCAATGTTCATAGCAGCACTCTCAACAATAGCCAAATTATGGAAAGAGCCTAAATGTCCATCAACTGATGAATGGATAAAGAAATTGTGGTTTATATACACTATGGAATACTACGTGGCAATGAGAAAAAATGAAATATGGCCTTTTGTAGCAACGTGGATGGAACTGGAGAGTGTGATGCTAAGTGAAATAAGCCATACAGAGAAAGACAGATACCATATGGTTTCACTCTTATGTGGATCCTGAGAAACTTAACAGGAACCCATGGGGGAGGGGAAGGAAAAAAAAAAAAAAAAGAGGTTAGAGTGGGAGAGAGCCAAAGCATAAGAGACTGTTGAGAACTGAGAGCAAACTGAGGGTTGATGGGGGGTGGGAGGGAGGAGAGGGTGGGTGATGGGTATTGAGGAGGGCACCTTTTGGGATGAGCACTGGGTGTTGTATGGAAACCAATTTGACAATAAATTTCATATATAAATAAAAAAAATAAAATAAAATAAAATAAAAATAAAAATAAAAATAAATAAAAAAATAAAATGATAGTGATTATTTTATGTTACAAAGAAAATATATTTATCTTAAAATAAAATATAAAAGGCAAAATAAAATAATAATAGTCAAAGATAAAAACTTATAATTTTGCATATTTCCTTTAGGCATTTTTTACATGTATATTTTATACATATGGTTTGCATACTGCTTTCTTGATTTTACATTATTTTAGCATAGTTTTCCTATAGCTATCTATTACCTAAAAGCATGATCAAAGTGGAAAAAAAAAACATAGAATTTACTATTACTTATAATTCCTTTAACTTGAGGTACCATTTTTACTGTGATACACATCTTCATAGGCTTTTCTTTCTTTCAATTTGCACAGACTTAGCAATAAAAATTAAAATGCTAGTATACTGTATTCAAAGACTTTTTTCTTCCATCTGTATGTGATCTCATGTGTGACTTTTAATAGCATCTATGTACTAAAGTCTCCAAGAGCTATAGTTTCAGAATTCAGAAATGCCTCTGTCCCTCATAAATTTTGAAACAATATCTATGAGACATATATAATATATAATTATATACATATAATTTTACATATATATGAAATAATATATGTGATTATGATATAGAATCAGAAGTTAGTTTTACTGCATTCTACTAGATTGGTTTCCCAAATTGCTATGCAATTGTATATGCCCAAACACGCAAAAGGACCCCACCTTCCTACATTTTCACCAACATTTGGTATTGAATTCCTTCCTAGCATATTCCAATTCAGCCTGCCTATTTGGCCTGTGCAGAAGTTAGATGACTCTTGGAGAATAAAAGTGAATTATCATAGGTACAATCAGGTGATGGTGACTCAAATTATAGCTATAGTTCCAGATGTGGTTTCATTGCTTAAACAAATTAATATATCCCCTGACACCCGGTATGTAACTATTGATCACGTCAAGTCTTTTTTACTCTTGTTCTAATGGTTTATAAAGATCATCTGAAGGATTTTTCTTTCAGTTGGCAAGGCCAGCAATATACCTTCAATGTGTTACCAAAGAGGTATATAAGCTCATCAGACTTATGTCATGTAGTCCACAGGGAAGAAACTTGATCATCTTTTTCCTCCTTCACTTTCTCCACTATACTGGTCCAAAACATTGATGATATTCGGACCTGGTGAGGAGGAAGGAGCCACTACTCTACATACATTGGCAAGATACTTGCAGTCCAGAGGGTGAAAATAAAGCCCACAAAAATTTAGGGAGTTAAATTTCAGTGATCATGGAATTTAAGAATAACAAAGACAATATTAAAATTATAAAAGTATATAAAGAAAAAAAGTAGATCGCCTACAAACAAATAAAAGTCAGATTGACATCAAATATCTCAATAACACCACTGGAGGCAAAAAGAGTAGTATATTTAAAATACTGATAAAGAAAACTTTATATTCTCAGGCATATAAAGTCTCAGATATTTTGCCACATATAAAGCCACATGAGAATACTCTTGGAAGAAGAAATAAAATAAAAATGACGCAAATCAACATAATGAGTGTACCAAGAAACAGGGTATGTACTAGATGCCTTATAATATTTGTTGAATACAGTATTGAAAGTTTAGATGAGTATAGTACATCAGTGTTTTAATATAATCTATCTATCCTGGAGTCTTTTTGGCACTGTTTTAATTATTGTAATATTATAATGTGTTTTAATATAATGAATTGTAACACTATACCTTTTTGTTTTTCTTTAAAAATCTGATTGGGGCACCTGGATGGCTCAGTCGGTTAACTGTCCAACTTCAGCTGAGGTCATGCTCTCCCGGTTCATGAATTCGAGCCCCATGTCAGGCTCTATGCTGACAGCTCAGAGCCTGGAGCCTATTTCAGATTCTGTGTCTCCCTCTCTCTCTTCCCCTCCCCTGCTCACACTCTGTCTCTCCCTCTCAAAATTAAAATAAAACATTAAAAAAAATTTTAATCTGATTAACTTCTGTTTCAAATAATGATGGGAAAGCGAATATTGGATTTACCCCTTACATACACACATTCTATGTAACTATGAACTTAAGAAAACATATGAAACAATAGTTTCTAGGCATTACACAATAGGCAGGATAGAACTTGAAAAAAGGGAAACCAACAAAGTGAGATAAACACCATACTCACTTAGGCTCTTTGCCTGGAAACACACTACCTACCATAGCTAAGACATATGGAATGAAAGTAGAGAAGCACTCTTGCTAAACTGAGGAGGCAGAAGTTGGGGTTAGGGCACTTAAAGGAGGTAGAGTTTCCAAGACAGAGTTAAAAAAAAATGTATATATATATATATATATATATATATATATATATATGAGATGCACAGATGTGAGACTTGGAAGTCATAGAGATTACTCTTGAGTCTTTCACCAAAGTCTAAGCTGTACACCTACAGAGAAAGATTTCAAAAAGCCTATTAGAAAGCTTCAAAACTAAGAGATGAAAAAAGAGGACACTTGAAGTTTTGCAGTTCTGGGATATACTGGAGTACTAGCTATGTCAGGGTAAAGAGATCTCATTTAACCCTTGAGGCATTCAACTGAGACCCCAGAAATGGAAAAAATAGAAGCAAACATCAAGTACTATAAATAGGACCACACCCTGATATTAAAAGATAAAAGAGAATCAAAACAAAACAAAGTTTAAACAAAACATAAAGCTAAGAGTGAGAGATTCAAGAAGATCTAGTAAGTTAACTGCCAGCCAGGACAAAATTCAATATTCTTAAAAAGAAACCAATATTGGGGCGCCTGGGTGGCGCAGTCGGTTAAGCGTCGGACTTCAGCCAGGTCACGATCTCGTGGTCCGTGGGTTCGAGCCCCGTGTCAGGCTCTGGGCTGATGGCTCAGAGCCTGGAGCCTGTTTCCCATTCTGTGTCTCCCTCTCTCTCTGCCCCTCCCCCGTTCATGCTCTGTCTCTCTCTGTCCCAAAAATAAATAAAAAGTTGAAAAAAAAAAAAAAGAAACCAATATTATCAAGAATCCCTACATTCTGTCATCCACAACATCCCCCTTATAATCTAAAATTTTTGTACCTTCAAAGAAGCAGAAAAACAGAAAACAATTAGATAAAAAGTAGTCAATAGAAAAAAATACTTGAGATAACCTAGATATTGAAATAATCAAATAAGAACTTTAAAATAGCTATTATAAATGTGATTAAAGACATAAGAAATGCATTGATAGAATAAATGAACAGATGAAGTCTTCCAGAAGAGAAACTGTAAATATACATAAATAGCCATATAAATTTCTACATGTGAAAAATATATGAAATAAAAAAATTCACTGGTTATCTTATCAAAAGTGTGAATACAGAAGAATAAAGGGTCAGTGAAATTTAAAAAAAAAATCAATAAAAAAAAATCCAAACTAAAGAACAGAGAAAAAAGAAAAAAGATTGAGGGGAAAAAAAAAAAAAACAGCCTAGTTTAACAATATATGGTATCAATCAGTCTAAGAAACATGATTCAAGTCACAAAGAGGAGGGAGAGAGAATTTATGCTTCCAAATGTTGACCCAAATCAATAAGAGGAAGTACAAGCAGTACATTAAGCAATGTTAGTAGTATTCCTCAGGGGGTCCTCCATTTTTGTCTTGGGAGTACAGACTCATTTTCTTGTAGTGAAGTGGTTGAGTCAACCTACAACCATGGCCACCAGTCTTGACCTGTCTGCTACTTTCATGGACTTTTCCTAGTTTTCAAAGATGCTACATGTTTCCCCTTATTTTCATATTGTGTTGGTCATTGCATTAGCAGTGTGAGAAAGAGATAGTGAAAATCCTGTAATCACACTGACGTTGAATTCAGAAATCTTTGTATCTCTTACCTCAGACTTTTCTTCCTCATTTAAAAGGAAGTAGAAATAATAAAGCAATCAAGTTCACAAGCCAGTGGACAATGCACTTGGCCACGTGCTTGTGGCTGACAAAAAGAGAGTTAGTTCCAAATTAGGATCCAATGATTGATCATATATTATGAAAAGAATGCTATAGGACAAATAGCATTAGGGAATTCAATGTGGAAACTGTCCTGCTAAAGTGTTCTGGGTGAGGGGATTTGCATGGACTCTAGAGATGGTCAATGGTGTGAGCATGCAGATGTTACTGTCTACTAGTAATTGCTTCTCACCACAGATGTGTATGGTACATATCTATTCTGAGACATAAGGAGCAGTGAGTGCCTTTCAAAGTCTTCCCATCAAGATCTTTGATGGAAGCCTAAGCTTTGCAGCCTATACATTTTAGACATCTTTAGATATGCAATATTTTTCCTCTGAAGTACACTAGACATTTATGATAGCTTTTAGTCATTTTTAAACAAATAGCCTTTTTCAAACCCTTAGGCTTTGTATTTGTTTTCATTACTGCTTCTACTAAAATATAATACATGCAGGAAAGTGCACAAACCACAAATATACAGCCCAATGAACCTCCACACACATACACACACACACACACACACACACACACACACACACACACACACGTAACCAGCCTCCAGATCAAGGCATTTACTATTACCAGTATTCTAGAACCCCTTCATGCCTTCTTCTAGGTACTATTTTCCACTTTGACTTCTAACATTCTAACATTAGGTTTATCCGCTTTTGAATTTTATGTAAATAGAAGCCTACAGTTTATACTCCATTGAGTCGAAAATTGTTGAGTCTAATAACTTCTTTTTCTCAGCACTTTATACTATTTATATATAATATTTATATGTATTATGTATAATATTTTCTTATTCATTCTACTACTGATAAACATTTGATCCATTTCCCAGTTTTCAGATATAACAATGCTTCTATGAACACTCTTGTGCATGTACTAATAATCATAGGTAGTAAGCATTTCTGTTTAGTATATGATTGTTACATCAGAGAATATGTATATGCTGAGCTTTAATAGATGCTGTCAAACAGTTTTATAAAGTGGTTTTACCATTTTCTATTTCTACCAGCTGTGTATGAAATTTGTATCGGCTCTAAATTCTCATCAATATCTGCTGCTGTCAGTCATTTTCATTTTAGCCCTTCTAGTGGATATGTAGTACTAATACACTGTGAGCTTAATTTCTATTTCCTTTATGGCTCACAAATATATTCATCTTTTCATGTGCTTTTTGGCTTCTTGGATATCCTCTTTTGTGAAGTACTTGTTCAAATGTTTGCCTGTTTATTCACATAAGTTATCTGTCCTTTATGAATTTATACGAGCCCTTTATTCTATATAGGAGTCCCTTGTTAGATGTGTGTTTTAAAAATATCTTCTTCCTTTCTATCACTGCACTTTCTCTTTCTTAATGATGTCTTCTGATGAGCATACATTCATAATTTTAACATATTATGTACTTAAAGGCAAAATATTGAAAGATTTACCCTCAAACTGGAAACATGACAAAGATGCTTATTATCACCATTTCTATTCAACATTGAACTGGACCTTGTAGCCAGTCCATAAAGGTAAGATGAAAAAGGAGGGAAGAGGAAGAAGAAAATGAACAGGAGAAAGGAGGGAGGGCAAGGATGGAGAGAGGGAGAGGGAAATAAAAGTTATAAGAACTATAAGAATTAAAAAGAAAAAATAAAAGCTGTTATAATTCAAAGGCAAAAATAATAATGTGCTAGAAGGTCCAAAAGAGTCTGCAAGCTATGAGATAATGGGTGAATTTAACCAGGTCACTGAATGCAAAGTTAATATTTAAAAAGTCAACACTTTTTCTCTCTATATAAGCCATGAGCAATTATAAAATGAAATTTTAAAACAATACTATTTATAAGAGCTTAAATAACAGCAAATAGAAATAAATCTAACACAAAAGATGTGTAAGACCACTATATTGAAAACTACAAAAGGTTATGAACAGAATTTAAAGTACAAAATAAATGGAGGAAAATGCCATGTTCATGCATTTAAAGACACACTATAGAAAGGGCAATTATCACCAATTAAATGTAATCTACAGATTACATTTCAGACACTCCAACTGGAATCTGATAAGTTAATTCTTTAAATTTTTTATTAAAATGCAAAGGACCAAAAATAACCAAGGTAATGGTAAGGAAGAACAAAGCTGGAGGTTGCAAACCTTGAACTTTTCTAGTATAGCAGAATTATATCACTGCTGCATTTATTTTATCAGTGTGTTCCACTTGGCTGAGATAAACTGCTGCATGGCCTAAAGCCCTCCAGTTGCTTGAACTGAGTGGTCCTGCCCCTTGTTACTACAGATCTCTGAAGAACTGTTTATCAGAGAGTAGTTGACATCAGGATTATAATGGGGGACCCAACCCTTCAGGAAACTAGACACACCAGGAGCTTTGTTTTAGGCACAAATGCCTTATCTGCTTTTAGTGAGTTTTCCTTTTGCTTTTTTTTTCTCTTATAATCTCTAAGCTTTTTGCCTTTCCTCTAGCCTTTTATCTTAATCTTTTAACTCTCCCTTAATACATTTAAATCCATTGGCTGCTAACCTTTTTCTTCTTCCTTTTAAAGCCCAGCTTCCTTTTAAAGCCCAAAATTGGGGAATGAGAAGTTTGCTTCCCTGTGGGCTATTCTTTCAGTTACTAGTTCCCACCAAACTCATCTGTAAACAGAACCTTGTGGAGCTGAATGGTAAACAGTTTAATTGAGAAGTCTTATGCTCATTAAGGTGTAAAAATAGAGTGGTTTATTTCTTAATATCTGCAGCCTACTGCATTCTACATAACCTCCTCCCTGCTGAGTAATGAGAATTCTAATTATTCCTGTACTTCTCTGGTCAATATTCAATCAATCAATTTAAAGTATTAGCAATACCATAGATGTTCCAATTCCTTTTCTTAACTGCTTTAGTTCACAGATAAGGAAGCTTGGGCTAAGAAATTTGGCCAAGATCTAGTAAATGACACTGTTTGAATGCCAGCAGTATGGCTTTAGAGCCAATAACCCTTATAAAAAGCCCATTGAGAGGAAAAAATTACTTATGTAAGATAGCTCTGAATATACTCAGTACATTCTTCATCAAGGGCTCTTAAACAACATACAGTGAGAGACTACATAAAATCCCTAAATCTGAAGACAGATTTGGGGTATATACAGTCAATTTTTGATACTTGCAGCAGTTATATTTTATAATGTCACTAACAACACAGAATTAGTGAATACTAAATCATTGCTCCTAAGGAAGATGAAGAATTTCTATACTTGGGAAAACAGTGATAGATTTCTGCAAGCCTGTGGTCACAATTTTTTTGTCAACCAATTAATATATAACCTTGTTTTATGTGTTTCTGTTTATTTAATATATATATGTATATATATATTATTAATTCATTAGCACTGAACTAATGACCAACATCACTATAACTTATGCCTATAGTAAGTGTATCTAATACACATTTTCTGCATATCATGTATCACTGCCTTCTTATGCTTAGAAAAGCAGTTCAGCACTATGCTTGGGACCATTTTAAACAGTGAAACCACAAAAAAAAAAAAAAAGCAAAAAAAGAAAGTGAAAAACATGACCTTGAATATACTGTGACACTGACACTTGTTTGCAGTATGAAACCTGAAATAAGAAAGCAAAGCTTGGTTTTACTAACTTCAGCTGTGAATGTGTACATCAGGCAACACAGATTTTTCATTGCTTTGCATGGGCACATACCTGAGAATGACCAGGAAAGGACTTGAAATGCTGACTTTGGGGTCACAAATTCTTCTACTGAGTAAGCAAAACCATATATTTGGAATTTGTGAATAATGATGCCCTATATATTATTTTCTAGGAAGATGCTTAGCTATGACCAGATCCTCAAAAAGTCTGTAACCTCTTAGAATAACCAAAGAAAGAATGAAGACACAGAATAATTTAAAGTTTATCTCTGACTCAAACCCCAACAAATTGAGACCGACACTGAATGGTATTTGCCCATTGTATGGTTGTTTCTACTGCATTTTGGTGGACATCAATTATTCATGCTGAAGCCTGAGGAACCACCTTAGTAAATACATGCTGAAACTCATTGGAAAGAAAGAAAGAAAGAACGAAAGAAAGAAAGAAAGAAAGAAAGAAAGAAAGAAAGAGAGAGAGAGAAAGAAAGAAAGGAAGGAAGGAAGGAAGGAAGGAAGGAAGGAAGGAAGGAAGGAAGGAACTCCAAATGATCCAGTGACCAAATGACCTAGTATATTAATGTTACTAATTGAGCCTAAATTTGATCAACAAAACATTTGTCTTCATTGCAACAAAAATGATGAGAGATGTTATTCTCAGTGTTGTATAGCATCATCTTTGAAAGTAAACATATAGGAAGTTCTCCTCTGATGTCAGGATAGGGATAAGTATTTTTATCTGAAGCACCTGGCTTGTTTTTATCTCAGGAGCACTATAAATCTTATCGTGATTTTGTTTCCCTGTTCACTGCTAGAAAGCTTAGCCAAATTTATAGCTCAACATCAGCATAGTACATATGTACATTACCCTTTTAATTTTATCTTTCCAAACAGTATTTTACTCATGTTCTAATTTTTTCACCTTCTTTCCATATTTTTATATTTTCTTTCATTGCACCTTAAATCACTTCTTAAATGATAAGTTTACATAAATAATAAATGCTGAACATAAAATTTTTTATTTATAATCTTTTCAAAAAATTCCAATGGAAAATGAGAAGCACCAGTAAAAATGTAGATACAGATAATTTCTGCCCCCCCAAAAAGACAAGAGTTATTTTTCCCCAAAAGTCCTTTCTATACCCTATCGCAGCTCCTTTCAAACTGTGGTCTCTGGATGAGCAACATCAGTTTAAACCCGAAATGTTAAGAAATGCTAATGCTTAGGCATCACTCCAGACCTTCTAAATTAGAAACTCTGACCAAGGGGACAGCAACGTGGGTTTCAACAAGCCATCCAGGTGATGAGGATGCACACTCCACACTGCTCGACAAGAAACTGTGTCACGTGAAACCCACTTATACTCTCTTTTGCCATAAAGATGGGCTTACAACCTTACACTTCTCAAATATAACTGGACTGGAATCCTACAGGAAGATTTTTATAATCACGAGGGATTAGGACCAATTTATGGGTATTCTTTATACCTCTCTACATGTCCTGATAAGCAAATGTGACAACGATTCTCTAAGTCTAAAGACAGGTTCAGTCATGAAATCAGTGATTACTCCTCACCTCTTGGAGCATTTCAGGCTAAATCTTGTTCCAAGAAGTTCAAACTAGTATATTGCTACAGTATCATTTTGAGAAATCAGTAAACTGGGTTCCTGTCTTACTGTGTACACAAAAATAAATATCAGATTAAGTCCAAGATTTAAATGTTTAAAATGTCAGTCTATAAAAATACTAGATGAAAATGCAGATTAAATTCTGCAAAATCTTGAGGTGAAAAAGACTTTAGAATAACCATGACCTAAGCCCAGAAGCAAGAGCAGGAGGATGGACACGTTTTTCTACATAAAAATTGGTATAGGATGACATCGTTAAATTCAAGTAGGTAGATTATTTCCTGTGCTCCCTTTGCACTACTGTGTCAATCTAAGCATCAATCTTCATTGACGCAAAGAGGAAAGACAACCTTAGGGTAGTCAAAGAGAATTGTGTCAATTTCTTGGCCTTTGTATGGACCAGTTTGAAGACAAAAAAATATGGAGAACAATAAGTCAATTTTTGTTTTCCCAAAATAAAATAAAAATTCTCTGAAGGGTAGGAGAAAGAAGGTTAGAAAAGACCTGTACCTCGCTTCCTATCTGGAAGTCTGAGCAGGAGAGTTCTTCACAAGAGTCCTAGTTGACATCATCACAGTAGAGTAGGAGCAACTGGGATGCCTGTATGGAGAAGCTGAGGCAATCCCACCAACTTTTTGTAGCCCCGGAGAGTAAAAGCCCCTGAAAAGTATATAGCTGTAAATTCCTAGAGTGAGCTAGGGGACCTGAAGAGGTCTCACAGTTGTAACAAGAGGAAACACCAGCAGATGGCAGCATGGACTATACTGTACAACTGGGGACCACAGCCATTTTAGTGAAGCCAACCATCAATAGGTGTTAATAGCCATCACAAAAGATGCAAACATGAACAGAACCCAACTGAGGGACTAATCACATTCTGCCAACACCATGACCCTCTAGAAGATTCCCAGAATTTATATGCCTCTTTAGGGACAAACAGGTAAGGGAGTGAACTCCTGAGTTGCCATAATTTAAACTTGAAGTAACTGGATGTATACAAGTGAATAAAATCCACCTGTTATCACGTGGAACAAGAGGGGTGCAGAGGAGTTGCTGGAAAGGTAAATATTCAAAAACAAAGGAAAATATTACTATATTTTTATTTTTTGCACTCATGAGTATAGCTTAAGAAAATTATACATTGGAAATTTCTGCATAGCAAAAAAAAAAAATTGTAAACAAAGTCAAAAGATAAGTGATCAAGTAAGAGCAAATAAGGAACTTATTTGCCAAACAAGGGGCTAATTTCCTTGATATACAAAGAACACTTAGTACGAAGAAAAAGTTCATTTTTATTAGACAAAGAGAACTATACAATAACAACTGCAATCCATTCACCTGAAATGTGCACCCCTTACTGGAATTTTATGATGGAATAAAAAGAGGGGGGAAATGTGGTAAAAAATTAAACCTTGAATAAAGAAAAACTTACAATTAACTGACATATTCATTATTGAAAATGAGTTTACTGGATGATTTGAATCTATGATATATTAGTTAAAATCTAGATAGTCAATCATTCTTACTTTTACCATATTGCAATGTCACAGGATCCACATTATCAGCTGCCCTTTCTTTCCACAGGCCCCTAGGAACTCTGAATATAGATCACTCACTGTTCTCAGGAATTTCCTCTCTAGTAAGGCTGACTACAAAGCCAGACCCATTCTAACTAGCCCTCCTTCACTTTTCTCCCCATGTATAAACAATCCTATGTTAATGTTAAAGGCTTACCTTCAAATTAACTGTGGGAAGCAGACAAATTAACTGTGGGAAGCAGCAAAAAAAAAAAAAACATGAAGAGAACAGAACTATCAAAGCCACTACTCCATATTCCAGGCTTCAGGGCACCATTTCTAAGTGAGTATTTTCAACATAGGATAATTACTACATATGAAAAAAAATTTGTTTTAGTGTATGTGGTGGCTTTCTTATGTATAGTAAACTTGGAAATTATAGAGAGGTAGAAGAAAGAAAAAGTGTCACTTGTAGTTCTCCCACGTAACATCACTACAGTCAACATTTTGCTTCATTTTCTCTAGCCTACAGCACCTCATTTTTAAAAAATGTATGTTTCCCATTTTTATAATTTACATTTTTACATAACAACAAAGGTCTTTCCAGAGAACTTTAAACTTTCCTCAAGTATCCTCTTTAATGATGCAGAATGGATAATTTACTTGAATATTCTTCACTCTTATGACAGGTTATTTCTACTTCTGACTTGCTGAAAGTATTGCAGAAATTGATACTTTTGTAACAGATTTGAGCATATTTTTTCTGGAACTGAAAGTTCTTCAGGAGAGTTGCCCAACGGAGGAATTGTTAGATTAGAAGCATGTACATTTTTAAAGCTCTTGATTTATTCTGCAAAACTTTCTTTCCTTAAGTGTTCAACCTATCTGTCACTGAAAATGCACAAGAGTATTGGCAGTTCGATGTCACTCTCAGTTGCACTGGGCGTCTCCTTTTGTTTTAATATTTTGGTAAGTTAAATGGTATCTAGTTATTGTTTCATTTTAATTGATATATCTTTCTTGAATTTGCTTGTCATTTGTATGAAATATTTGCAACCTCTCCTTTTCCCCCCATTGTGACCCTATGCTCAGCCAAACCCATTCGGTTAAATATTTATGTAACAAGTATTATGTGTCAGGCATTGTGATATATATTGGGAACACGTTAATGAAACTAATTTGTAGCTCTCTAATTTGCAGCTCTCTCAGCATGTGACACCTTTACTTGTTCTGGGCCTTTGCACTTGTTATTGTTGTTACCTAGAATGTTCTTTCTTCTCTGGATAACTCCCACTTGCCTGTTGGATCTCAGCCTAGGTGTATTTAGAAATTCAGCGTACATGTGTTCCCTATGTCTGCCCATCCTTTTCATGTGTAGGCATTATCACTCTGAACTATAATTTCATATTTACGCTGTACCTTCCACTGGATTGGCAGCTCCTTAGAACAGACAGTGTTTCATGCTTATATTTGCATACACACTATTTAAAATTGTTGGGTATATAGTAACCAACTAATGAACAAACAAATACATTTCAGTGTTGAGTAGATGGATTACTAGTCATGCAATTTGTTCATTTTAACTCAGTGTCTTCATGTGTATGAGTGTGTGTGTGTGTGTTTCCAGTTCATTTTCCCTTCTAGTTAATTTTTGGGGGAAGTATTAATTTTATATATTTTGGTAGAATCTACCCAGTATATCTCTTTTTTCCTTACCATGTTTAATTATAAATTCAACAGATGTTTCTGTTTAAAACTTCAAATAGCACACAAGGATCCAAAGTACAAGGTAGACACTCTCTCACCCTCCCTCTATGTGATCAATATAAAGTTTTTTGTGTATTTTCCCAAAGACTTTCAATGTATATATACAAAAATGTTTATGTGTTCCTTGTTTCTTTAAATAAGTGAGATAGTACTATGAATATTGTGTTCTGAAACTTGCTTTTTGTTCCTTAATCTTGGTCATATATATTTATGAATGGTATGTTTTGGTCATGGTAAGACATTTGTACTCATTATTTAGAACATTAGATACTATTTAATAAACTTACCATAATTTATCCAGTTATCCATCAATATTTAACAGGTATGCATTTTTTCTCATTAATTTACATATAATACTTAAAAAAAAAGAATTACCCTTTCCTTACCTATATTAATCTATTCTATTTTTATCTTATTTTAATTTTTTCATATAATCATAAATCTTTTTCATGGGATGAAGCTAGTCCTATTTTGCCTAACATCCCAGCCACCATCAGCATGTTCAAAGACTTTGCCCCTATTATGTCTTCTCTCTTTTGCATCATTAATTCTTCCTCCTTTTATGGATCATTCCCACCACCACCACCACCAACAACAAAAATCATTGCTATAATAATTCTTTTCTTTAAAAAAGAGAAAGATATAAATTTATCCACCACTCACTGGTTGCTCCTTTTTATTGCAAATCTACTCAATATAGTTGTTACTGTTCATTTTCTACCTCCAATTTTCTTTTGAACCCACTCTGATAAGATGCTCATTCATACTACTCCACCAAACCTATCCTGGTCAAATCCACCCATCACCTCTATATTAACAAATCCAATTTTATGTATGCATTTATTTGAGAATGAATCTCTCTCTTTAAAAAACATTTCCTGCTATAAATATCGGGGTGCATGTATCCCTTCAAGTCGGTATTTTGTATCCTTTGGGTAAATACAGAGTGGTGTAATTGCTGGATCCTAGGGTAGTTCTATTTTTAACTTTCTGAGGAAACTCCATACTGTTTTCCAGAGTGGTTGCAACAGTTTTCATTCCTACCAGCAATGCAAAAGTGTTCCCCTTTCTCTGCATCCTTGCCAACACTTATTGTTTCTTGTGTTGTTAATTTTAGATGTTGAACATCTCTCTTCATGTGTGTTAGCCATCTGCATATCTTTTAGTTTTGTTGATTGCTTCCATGGCTGTGTAGAAGCTTTTTATCTTGATGAGTTCCCAATAGTTCATTTTTGCTTTTGTTTCCCTTGCCTCCAGAGATGTGACTAGTAAGAAGTTGCTACTGTAGATGTCAAAGAGGTTGTTACCTGTGTTCTGATTTTGATGGTTTCTTGTCTCATATTTAGGTCTTTCATTCATTTTTAATTCACTTTTGTGTACGGTGTAAGAAAGTGTATGGTCCAGTTTCATTCTTTTGCATGCTGCTGTCCAGTTTCCCTAACAGCATTTATTGAAGAGTGTCTGTTTCCCACTGGATATTCTTTCCTGCTTTGCCAAAGCTTAATTGACCATAAAATGGTGGGTTTATTTCTGGATTTTCTATTCTATTATACCAACTTTTTATTCTTTCAAAGTACCTTTAGAAACATTTTGTCAACATGGAAAATATTCATTGGAATTTTCATCAAAACTATAATTGATTTGGGAATGATTGATACCTTAAAGCTATTTATTCTTCTTAGTATAAGCATCTTTTTATTAAAAAACCATATAGTTATAGAGTGTTATAGTTCTCTTCATATAAGCTTCACATATTTTTCTAACATTAAGGTTATTCTTTTGTAGTTTATGTCTTCATTGGAGTTGAAAATGAGAATTCCACATTATATATTTTTTACTTAATTGTATGTAGGTATGCATGTATTTATAGTGGTGGAATATAGAAAGGCTATTGATTTTGCATTTAAAAAAATACTCAGTTGTGTTATCTTCATACCCTGAGCTAAAGTCAACCAAAGGAAATACAGTTTAGTCATGAAATATAGATTTCACAGATGAAGCCTATTTTAAAATCAACTTTCTGATGACAAAATAACAATGGTAACCTCTGCAGTTTAGCAAATGTAACAAAACAGAATTCAGTTTTGGAGCTTTATATATTTTTTTCTTAAGATGTTACATAATTAAACAGGATTGGACTGCTCTTTCATACCATAAAAAAAGTTCATATTCATAGTCTAAATGACTATTTTCTGGATTATCTGAAGAGTCTTTCTCACATTTCCCCCTTCTCTCCTTCTCTACCTAAAAATTGGTTACCCTCTCTCCTAATGATTCTGCAGCCTGATTTACTCTCCATGATTCCAAACTAAAGCCACTGTACCTGGGGGTAAGTGTGTGCTAGAAGTGAGTGGAGGTTAGGAGTTGTGGAAAAACAGTAGGTGCTTTTTGGTAGGTTCATCTTCTCTCTGATTCGTCTTCAGTGAAAGGATAATCTAGGCTTGACTGTTACTAAGGACGTCCCTTCCAATGATAAATGTTATTTATTTACATGGAAAAATATATCTTTACATTTGTTTTCCAACATTTAAATAAATCATACTTTCACAACAATGTAGAGATAAGGGGCCAGCACAGCCCTCAGCAGCAACACCAACTTAACCCACTGGCATTCATTAAGACACGTGAGTTTAAGCCACAGCAATAGTTGTAATCTTGTGACAATAACAACAATAACATCAACAACAACAACAAAAACAAAAACACATCAGATGAAATACATTAACTAAATTAACCATGCATTAAATATCTCTTAATCTCAGTTCAGTTTTACTAAACAAACCAACAGTAACTAGCTTAGTCCCCTTTAAGAAAACAAAGCAGCAAAATTTCAATGTGCTAGGTCAATCAGTTACTATGTGCTTTTTATTCATGACTACCACATCATCATTATGTTGTGTGTGTGTGTGTGTGTGTGTGTGTGTGTGTGTGTGTGTGTGAGAGAGAGAGAGAGAGAGAGAGAGAGAGAGATACACGTAGGAAAGGGTAATTGGAAGGAAAGACCTGGGAGACATCATCAATCATCAATTTATTTTTAAACATTATTAAGATAAATTTAATCTCAAGATATAATAGATTCATCAATCCAATGTTCCATTGCTTGCATGCTGCCTCTACAGGGAGATTTTCCATATAATTACCCCAAGGGTAAAGAAAGAAATCCCAAAGGAGTTGTGACTAAAGCAGAAGTTGAATTATTACTCTGCATTGTCTTCCTCACATAAAGAAGCTATCATAGCCTTAATTATGTCCTCCATTAATATACTGAAGCCATACCCCTGCCCCCCCCCCCCCCCCCCCCCCCGCCCCATGTGGCTGTATTTGGAGATAGCTCCTTTAGGAACGTAATCAAGGTTAAATGAAGTTAGGAAAGCAGGGCTCTAGTCCAACTGCATTGGTGCTCTTATGAGAAGGGCAAGAGACACCAGAAATGGGTCTCATTCTCTCTCTCTCTCTCTCTCTCTCTCTCTCTCTCTCTCTCTCTCTCTGGATCTCATTCTCTTTCTCTCTCCCTCCCTCCATATGAGTACAAAGGAAAAGCCATGTGAGCACATAGCAAGAAGGCAACTGTCTACAAGCCAATAAGAGGGCTCTCACCAGAAATGAAATTTACTGGCACCCTAATCATGGACAGAACTGTTAGAAAATAAATGTCTGCTGTTTAAGCTGCCCAGTATGTGGTGTTTTTATGGCAGCTTGAGCTAACTAATACAGAAGTTCATCATCTTTTAATTGTTTATTCTCCTACAGTCTCTGAACTTCACCTGCAGCATCATCAGTTAACTTCGGTGTCCTCCCAAGGTGAGGAACTGAGAGATCTAGACACTGTTCATGTTTCTGTCTGTTTTGTATTTGTAAATGTGTTTTATTGATTTATACAACATGTGGCTTATTATTTTCTGCTGGCCATTAAAACATACCTAGTTTTGGATCCATGTTTTCTGGTTTTGCCTCTGGTCGTGCTGCTTCCACTGTTGGCAGAGGTGTCAAATGCAAGTTGGACTGTAAATGTGTATTTATTTTTCTCACTGGGATTGTAACTGGAAGGCTATAACATCACAGATTAATCAAACTCCCCTTTTGCATCAATACGGTGCCAGGTTCTTCACTTTAAAACATGCATTTGGTTCGTCAGATTGCCAAGTTTTAGGGTGATGGTGACAATCTTGATGAAGGGACCTTGGAATTTGAGCTTGCACTGTGGTTTGATGCTCAGGACACGGTCCATCTTTGCCATATTCATCCACAGCAGTGGCATCACTGGCTGGGAGACTCCTGAGAGACCACATTTGATGCTGCTGCTGATGATAATAATAATGCCTGTGTTCCTGGGTCATTTATGAGGTGAGAGGAGGGGGCTGTGTATTCATCTTGCATCAATACATTTCATTTTACTTTCTTGTTAATTCTCATAGTTCTCCACTTCATCCTTTTCTGTGTTTCTCTGTATATAATTATACCATATGCAAATAAAGATAATTTTGCATTTTCCTTATAATAATGATACATCTTATTTTGGTTCCATATCTTATGGCTTTGATTAGCACTTCCAGAACAATTAGATAACAATGAAAACAACAACATTTTTGTTTTCCACCTGATTTTAACTGGATACTATTAAGAATGAAGTTGGCCATTGATTTGAGATGTTATAGAAACAACACGTTAACGCAAATTCATATGTGATTTTGGAAAGATTTTAAAAAAATATGAATGCAAATTTTTTTTTCTAGAATTTCTCTAATTTTATTGAAATTACCAAATGGTTTTTTTTTTCTTTTCTGACCTATTGGTAGGAAGTAGTATACTAATTGTTTTCCTAATATTGAACTAACTTTGTATAATGCACAAGATTTTGAGTCAAGAAAGTAAACCAGACCACCCTCTGAGGAATGTTTAATAACTAAACACGTTGTACACATTTCTGTCCTATAAAAGATTCATGTTCAACTATGATCCCAATCAGCAACTTTCTCTTCCCACTAAAGGGAACAAATTATAACCCTTTCCACTGCTGCAGTAAACAGCAAACAGATTGCTGATTATACAGAAAGGGAAAAAAACAGACATAGGACAGAGCATACAGATTAGAAAGAAGCCATTCCATCCTTAACACTAAGTAAATAGCAGACATTTTGCAATGTGCATTAAAGGGAGCAGACTGCTATAGAAATCAATTAATACAGACTTGTTAACTGAGAGCAAACTATGAGCAATTATATTATCAAGTAAATAGAATAATCTGTAAATAGCAGTAAGGACCCCACAACAAAGAAACCACATGAATTGGCACCCTTTCCTTTTGTGTCCATAGCCTTCTGAGCTTGTCTCTCTAATTCAGCAGTATATCTAGTATTGGAAAGGAAAAAACAGAACAATAGGACTTATGAGAGGCTGTTAGGAGAAGTAACTCAATGGCATTAAACAAGAAGTGCCCTGACACTGTACAGTGGGAGAAAATTTGTCTCCAGCTGAGACTCCAGCAAGTAAATGACTATTCTTGCCCAGAGGAGATCTATTTAACTCTTCCTGTATTAAAAGCATAAAAGAAACTCTGGACAGAAAGAACTCTCATTGTGGTCAAAATGCAAAGGGCAGAAACATTGAGTGGAAGGTGACCTATCTGGCAGTTATTGGAGGTTCTCACATGGGGCTGGCACCCTATAGAAAGTACTGAAAACACCAATCTGATAAGAAACATGTGATAAAGATTTGGGAGGAGATATCCTATAGTGAAAAGATGGTGGGAATTAACAGCAGGGAGCTAGATCTTGCTCAAGATATTTGCCATGTGGCCATGAACAGTAACACAAATTCTGAGACAATTTTTCTTCATCTGTAAAATGGAGATATTAATACCCACATTGAAAGGATATCAGAACTAGATGAAATGTATATGTATAGCATAGAGCAACACACAGTAAATATTTTAAAAGATGGCTTGTTACTTTATTAGTTTTGGAGCAAACCTTGAGAAATATAACAGAGACTTGGAAATATATTTAAGATACAAATAAAGATCCTAACACAAAGACAATTTCATGACAGAACACTGTGGGGCAAGAATGGTGTGGAACACATAAATATATTAATAAAACTTAGGAAAGAAAATCTCCATATGCACAGGGATGGGAAGGGAGACTACCCCCTAAGCTCTATCAACTGTCAATCAAAATTAGCTCCTCAAGGAGGAGAATGGGAAATGTTTATCAAAACACAACACATATACTTTACAGGTATTTGGATTTATGTTCAAGTTAAGGCATAGTAATACAGGCACTGTTTCATTTTGAAGGATGGATCTGCCATTCTCAGTGAATCCTCTTTTGGTCTTTATAAGATTCCATATTAAATAACCACATACAGAGATAACTTCACAGGGGACTCCAGAAATTCTGGAGTACAACTTGGGCAAACCAAGTTGGCAGTACCTCTTACAGAATCATGTTTTAACAAACTTCTTTTTTGCCTGGCTAGATTATTCACCTTAACACTCATCACACTGTATTTCACATGTTTGTTTTAGTATTTGTGACTCTTATTCGACTGTGAGCTCTCTGAAAGCAGGTATAGTTTTATTCACCTTTGTGTTTCTTAGTACCACATACAGATATAGAGCTGCCTTAATGTCACTGTAAGACTGAGAAACTTCTTAGAGGCCCCACTCCATGTCATCTGAAACATGTTAAATTTTAGCAGTCACATTGTGGCTCATTTTTACTGTATTTTACCATAAAATTTTAAAGATATTTGTATTTTTTTTTGAAATTTGGTGATAAGCCAAACACTTTATGATTAGCTCTAATTTCTCCAGTCTCAGCTCATAATGCACATCCAGGAATTCTTGCAAAGTAAAATAATCTAAATTACAAATTGTTTTCAATGGTCATAAAATTTTAATGGACATGATGGACATGAACCTTAACAATGAACAAAGCTGGAACAATATTAACTTTTGTAGACATTTAAACATTTATTACTTTACAATTTTCAGGGTTTTTTTCTTTTTATATTTTAGAATCAATGTTCTTTTGTTTTTTTGGTTTTTTTTTTTTTGCTTCTTCAGTTCTTAAATGTTGTCAATGGCCTTTGAAGAGCAAGAAGGCCTAGGCACCAGGCCTATTGGCACACCAGGGGTTAATCAACACCAAGTGCATACAGTAGATGGTCAAGTAGTGTTTGTGGATTTGATGGGTAATTTGAGAATATGCATATGCCACGGGTATGAGCCAAAGCAGTAGCACAGTTTGTGATGCAGCTTTATTTTACTAGTGGCACCTCTAAGCCATTTTATACATAGCAGTGGCTGGCTACATCAGTCATAATGTTGGACGTTGAGAAAGAGGCATTTCCAGAACTGAAGGGTTAAGTTGGCTGTCAGAACAGCCCAGCAGCTGAGGTCACCCCATAGTTATCAGCACACAATCTCAAGCAGACAAGTGGAAGTCAGACAAGCTTAAGACTTAGAGAGATTTTGGGCTTCACAGACATTGGCAATACCACGGTCAGGCCTTACTGCTGATATTCATGAAGGGAGGGAGATTGGCAGATGAGTTCACGAAAATAGATTGCTCTGATGCCATCTTTTCTAGGGAAGCCTGGCGTCACAAACACTGTTCTCCAGACTATGTGTGGATGACTGCAATGAGCAGATGCTCCTGGGCTCAAGGGGCAGTCATTCCTCAGATGTATCATGGCAGAAAGAAAACAACTTTAAATATGGTAGTTGAGAAAGGCATTCAAAAGAGCAGTTGGATGGGACCCCAAGTTGAGATGGCTCATGTGTGCTTAGTCATCACCCCAGTGGCAATTACACCTGACACACCTGGACCTCCAGGTCTCAGTCGAGGTACTATCTGCCATGGTTTCATGGCTGCACTGTAATAGCTAAGCAGGATGGGAAGAGAGTTGAGAGTTTTAAAGTCTCAGTATGGATAGATATGATTCCTAAAAACCTCTGAGATTTCCACATCAGATTATTCTTTCAGGACTTCTCCAGGGTGAGAATCCTAATGCTACACCTTGGTAGACAGTTATTTACAACTGAAATTTCCATTTGCCTTAATGATTCCCAAGCATACTTGAACTATAATCGAATATCTAACTCTGAATTATGCTTATATTTTCATCAATTATTCAACCTTTTCCTTAAAATATGTTGGGTATAGAATCTGTTGGTATAACAATTAACAGCTGCACAAAATGCATCTCTTTTAGCCATATTGCCTCCAGGAATTTGATGATCATATTCATGTTTGGATGCTCTCTCTTACAAAAGGTTTTTGTAAGATAGACAAATGACAAGTATCATGTTATAGCTACTTTATTTCAGGGAAAATGACCATGCGCTGCAGCAAAACTAACCCAAAGGCACAAAAGTCTTAGAGAGGAAGGTTGGGAGCTAACACATAATGAGGATCTATTATGTGCTGAGAAGTTTGTATGTATACATGTCTTTTAGTAAGCATTGCTTCACAATTCTGTTTATCAGATCCATAACTCTGACCATTTTCAAACAAAGTCTGGTACCATGAAAAACGCAAAGAGGGCTCTACATGACTTTGGAGCATTTATTCACTTGCTTAATAACCTTCAGTGACTCCCTATCTCCCACTAGGTCAATTTTATAATTCTGCTTGCTTTTCAAGATCTTCACTGGTCTCCCTACTAGCCTACCTTATTTTTTCTTTCTTCCCACATATTCCCTCTGAGCAACATAGGTCAGTATTTTTACTAACCTACAAACATACTTTGTTCATTGCCTGTTCCAAGCATCTTTCTTTCCTCTTCTGCCACCTATGTAAATGTTACCGATTCTTCAAGGATCCCTTCACAGCTCATTATTTAGCAGAGTTCAGGGACCAGAAATGCTACAGAGACTTTGTTAAACACGATCTTAACTATAACATGGTAATTCACAAAGAACAGACTTAAAACAATGATGTGATAATGTAGTTAGTGCACATTTATTTATGGTGAAGGGAGCTCTGAGGTTTTATCTCCTTGGAATAAAGCAAAGTGCATAGCTGATTCCAGCAACTTCAAACTCTAAGTCCCTTGGAATATAAGAGATGGCATTTTTCATGGGACCTGGTTCAGTAATATAGTTTCTAATCCTCCACTGAACTACTTGAACATAAGCTTGACAAATTTCATTTTTAAAGTTATCAGGCTCTAAAGTACATTCCACAGTATTTGAATTTGCAGGGCTACCACTTCCATAATAAAATATGAGACTTAGGATAAATAGAATGCCCACCTTCCTTTTCTTTTCATGAAGGGAGACTGCTCTATAATCCAGAATGGAACTCATGGAGCCTAAGTATAACAGTTCATATTTTCTTTATAGGCAATACAAGAAGACTAACTATCAAAGTCATACAACCTTTTAGTTTTGAATGACATTGTTCAGCAGAGGTTTTCACACTATGGTTTTATGAACATAGGCAGTTGTTAGAATTCTTTACAGAAAATCTTTCATATTTAAGAATGTTTAAACACAATTTTTAAAAGTATCACTTTAAAGAGATTTATGATAATGGAAACTAAATGATATGCCCATTCCAAGAGTAAAGAGAACAATACAGTGCATTAAACATGGTCAGGTCAGAATCTGCTGCTTTTGATATAAGGTTGTTGATCTGGTAAAATTTTCCTTCTAAATACTCTAAAGTTACTATTCAGTCAATAAAATTTAAGAAGTATGCACTAAGTATTATTATACGTGAGCCCTGTGCTATGTACTAAGTGGCCAAAATCAGACATAGTTTCTGTCTTCATGGGAGCTTTCTGTTTGTGGAACAGACAGACATGATTGAAATGATCACTCTAAGGACTGTATAATTACAAACTGAGCTAAGTTTTCTGAAAAAATGAAGTGTCCTAGGAAACTTGGTTCTGAGATTCCAGGTTCTCCTCCAGATATGTAATAGCCAAATAGACATATTTCTGCCCTATAAGAACTAGACTACAGTTAGGGGGATAGGCATTATGTAAGTAAGTAAGTAAGTAAGTAAGTAAATAAATAAATAAATAAATAAACAAACAAACAAATAAATAAATTCAAATAATACTTGGTCTTATGGAGAAAACAAGGCGTACAGTGATGAAGAACAATAAGGAATGGGCTGATTAGATAAAGAAATAAGAGGTACTATTCTTAGGAGAGATACGTATGCTGAAGACTAAGGAATGAGAAGGATCCTGCCATTTCAAGGAGTATTGGGGGAAGACAAAAGCATGTATAAAAGTCCTAAAACATAAAAATAGATTTGTTTGTGAAAAGATCAGAGAGTATGCCACAGTGGTTGGAACAGAGGAGGGAAGAGAAGAGAGATATAAAATAAGGTGATAAAAAAACAGGTAGCAGTCCAATCATTAGAACCATATTAGAAATATCAAGGGGGGGGTTGGATTAGATTCTAAATGCAATGAGAGAGCATGAAAGAGGACAAAATGATTTAAAGTTCAAATTGTTCCCCTTGGTAACTAAATAGACTATGACAGAAGGAATTACGGTCAGACACTATTGCTGTCCTCCAAGGAAGAACGGGTGTATATTGTACCAGAGTCTTGGCAGAGAAGATGAAGAAAAATACAGATTTCAAGATATTTTGAAGGAAAACCCAAGGAATCTGTTGATGCATTGGCTGGGGGAAGGCAGGAAAATTAGGAAAAGTAAATTAAGGATGACTCCCAGGTTTCTGACTTGAGCAACTGAATGGATACATCAGTAGATGTGATGACATCTCCTAAATTGGAGAAGTGCGAAAGCAGAACAAATGTGAACATAGGTGGGGTGGGGTAAGGTGCAAAGGAATTTAGTCGCAGCCACACAGATTTTGATATGCCTGTAAGACATCCTAGTTGAAAGGTCAGGTGGGCAGTTAAATATGTATATGAGGAGACATTTGAAATTGACATAATTGAGGGATCCTCAGTCTGTAGATGATTTATAAAGTAATGGTTATAAACAGTACCACCAAAAGAGAGAATATAAAGAGAGAGGAGAAGGGGATCCAAGACCAAGTTCCAGAGGAAAATGTTCTAGGGAAAACTAACAACAGAGACTGGGAAGGAGTGGTCAGTGAAATCTTGGACACTAAGACATGAAAACTAAAAGATAAGAGTGTTTGAAGAACTGTGTAATGTTATTGAGAAGTCAGGTACTCTTTTGGCTTTTACTCATTTATTAATATCTGTGATTTTATTTTTTAAAGAGATAAATGTATCAAAGTAACATCACGTAAAAATAATAATCCATAACAGAAAGAGTTGGTAAAGTAGTTCTATACACATTATCTCACTTGATCCCAACAATTAAATATATTTTATTACTGACTGTATTATACACTCAAAAACACTGGAGCTTATAAAAACAAGTAATATTTAATAATAAAGTCAACATTTATTAAACAAGTATTGTGAATTTCTCCCTTGAGAGGCATATTCTAGACTCTGTGGATATAGTTATAAACAAAAAAATCATATCCTTGAATTCAAAATGCTTACTTTCCAATGAATATTGTACTACACTGATTACAATGTAGCACACAGGGCTTAGAAAATTATTAAGAGGTACAGAGTTTTAGTAATTCAAAAATATATATGCTCTCCAATGTTTATTGCAGCATTATATACAATAGCCAAGACATGGAAGCAACCTAAGTGTCCATCAATAGACAAATGGATAAGGAAGATGTGACATACATGCGCGTGCACGCGCGCGCGCGCGCACACACACACACACACACACACACACACACAGTGGGATATTATACAGCCTTAAAAAGATGAGATCACACCATTTGAGACAACATGGATGGACCTAGAGGGTATTATGTTGTGAAGTAAGTCAGACTTAAGAAAGACAAATGCCATATGATTCCACTCATAAGTGGAATCTAAAAACAAACAAAAACAAATAAACAAAAACAGAATCAGACCTATAAATACAGAGAACAAACTGAAGGTTGCCAGAGGGGATTGGGATTGGGATGGGGATGGGCAAAATGGGTGAAGGAGGGAGATACAGGCATCCAGTTACAAAATGAATAAGTCAAGGGAATAAAAGGCACAGCATAAGGAATACAGTCAATGATACTGTAATAGCAATGTAACAGGACAGATGGTAGCTATACTTGTGAACATAGCATAATGTATAAACTTGTCAAATTACTAAATTGTACATGTGAAACCAATGACACACATGTAACATTGTGTGTCAATTATATTCAGATTTCAAAAGTGCAGAATTTTGACCCGAAAGGTTCACTTTTTAAAAAATCTTACTCATTAAAAAAATTTTTTTAATGTTTTATTTTTGAGAGACACAGAGAGAGAGAGAGCACAAGTGAGCAGTGGGGGAGGGGGAGAGAGAGAGGAGACACAGAATCCGAAGCAGGCTCCAGGCTCTGAGCTGTCAGTACAGAGCCAGACATGAGGCTCAACCTCATGGACCGTGAGATCATGACCTTGGTGAAGTCTGACACTTAGCCGACTGAGCCACCCAGACACTCCTTAATTACTCATTTTTTTAAGAGTTCATTAGTATTGGGGAGCCTGCGTGGCTCAGTTGGTTAAGCCTGATTCTTGATTTCCACTCAGGTCATGATCTCACAGTTCCTGAGATAGAGCTCCACATGGGGCTCTGAGCTGACAGCTGAAGCCTGCTTGGGATTTTCTCCTGCTCACTGCCCCTCCCCCACTCATCCTTCCTCTCTCTATCTCTCTCTCTCTCTCAAAATGAATAAACATTTAAACAAACAAAATAAAACAAGAATTCATTAGTATTAAGCATATACACATTGTTGTGCAAGAGGATCACTTTTTAAAATTCCTGCCAATGTTATAAATCTAAAAATAGTACTTTTTTGAATTTGAGGTAATACTATCTTTAGTAAACTAAATATACATGTTTACTCTTTGTCTATATTGACATATTGAGGGGTCTGTATCTTAAAACTTTTCAAAACCTTACCTACACTCTGAGATTTCTTAATAATATTAATGCTTGCCAAGAAGTTAAAAAGCATTAAAATCTGTACTGTTTGTGTCTAACCGAGTCTTTATCCATTTGGGCATTGTCCTGATATTCTATCAATGTAGTCACTGGAGCATATAGGCTTCCTGATATCCCATAAATATTGTCTACTTTGTTTTCATGGATTAAGTGAGTCTTAGAACCACCTTGACAAAATAGAATGTCACTAAGTTTGTGCTTTTTCAAACAATACAGAAAAAAGAAATTTCAATGTATTTAATAGCATATACTTTATCTTCTTTTTCTTATCCTCTTTTCCTCTAGGAATTTATTCCTGTCTAAAATAATCTATGAATGCCACAAAAAATGTGGCATCTTATCTGTGAAAGAGTCAGATAACATTAGTCCTTGGTAGATTTATCAATATGTCTGGCACTTAGGAGATTTATGTGTGGGTCATTCTGACAGGACATATGTAACATTGATTTTTTGGCTGGATTCGTGCTAACTGGACTTGACTGTATAATTTTGTGTTAGAGCCACTGACCCTCTGAAAAACTGCTTTGCATTTGTACTTTTGTTTTGGATAAAACCCGGTTTAGATTTCTTTGGCCTTCAAAATGACCACGATGGTCTCTATGGCTTTTTCTTTTTTTTTTTTTCTTTTTCCCTTCTGGAATTTACACTGGCCAAAGAACACTTTTCTTTTTAAAAACTGACTTTCACTGTTGCCATGGCTGAATCATTCTTAGAGCAACTTCAGTTTTACAGAGAAATTTTTGTTTAATGTCTTCTCTGGCATTTTATAAGGTTAAAGAGGCACTTAGCAATAACCTTCGTGTGCAGTACATATAGTCTGCAGTCATTGAAACATGAGTGCAGATGAATAGCTGTGTTATTCCAACTAAAGAAAAGAGGAAAAAAAGACAAATTCTATTGAAGCAAGTGACCAATGGTTCTCCATGTGGTGGTACCTCATTGTAGGGTGTGTTTTGGGAAAGCATGGGTTATTTGGGGTTGTCACAATGAGGGTGGGCTCTAGTTTTTCAAGAGAGATAGCCAAAGATATGTTCTACAGCATGCAAAGCAGTCCACTAACAAAGAATCGTCCCACAGCCCACATGACTTTCAAACATCCCACTGGTCACTTACACAGATGAAAAATCTGTTTATAATCTGAGCCTAGAAGCTAACTATATTTTATAGTAAGCACAATGTGGTTTTGTATGGTTTTCCCTGAGGTACGTTTTCCAGGAACACCAGAACTAAGCAAATAGAGGGAAGATTTTATTTTGTTTTTTCTGGACTTTAACCAAAAGTTGTCTATAATTTTATAAAATCATGTCCTGACAGCACTGTCACTTGAGAGATTCAAGTCACCAGTACAACCAATTCAACATACCTGTATCAGTCTGCACTTACAACAGTCACATGTTTGGAATTCTAGGTATATAGATGAAAACATCTCACCACTTCATTTTATTTTCTTCTGTAGTCATGACTGACTTTTTTTCATATTAAATGCATAATATTTCATTTTATTCTTTCTCCTATTATGAAACCAGATCATTGTACTGATTTTTTAAAAAAATATTAGGGGTACGTGGCTGGCTCAGTCAGTTAAGCAACCAATTTTAGATCAGGTCATGATCGCACAGGTCGTGAGTTGGAGTCCCACATTGGGTTCTCCATTGTCACCATGGGGCCCACTTCAGATCCTCTGTCTCCCTCTCTCTCTACCCCTCCCCCACTCTCTCTCTCTCTCTCAAAAATAAAATAAAACATTAAAAAATATATTATAACATAGGATATATTATCTAAAGTGTCATTTTACGATAAAAAGGGAACATCATAAAACATTTCTTATAAAAAGAGTTATTGGCTGAACACTAGAAAGAACAATTAATTTCTGACTTCTGAAAGTTAAGAGAGAAGGGGAACTATCTCATCTCTTCTCTGGGGGGGTTTAGATGATGTTAATCTGGACAAATCACAGAGGCTTTCCTGGCAAGCATTTTGGAAGCACTGACCAGTTATGTCAGACAGATATAGACAAGGAATTCACCCTTTAGCATCACTGTTTATGTGGTATAATAGTCTATTTCATGAGAGCCCTTAGCATGATAGCCCTAACCTCAATCTCTAGAATCAGATCATAGCCTGATACAGTAAGTAAACACATCAGAAGCAAAACACTGGCCCTATTTATTCAGATCTGCCTTGGTCCTTGATTTGTACTTATCCCCTATATAGCCTGAGGGTCCTACTGCCTCAGAGAAGCCAACAATAAAGTCTTTCCCCATAGATGTACATCAAAGCTTTTTTCCCCCAAGAAATTTTATCACTGATTTGTGAACTCTGCAGTCTGGCCGACACTCCCTCTGTGGTCCAGCCTAGTATTAGAGCCCGGGGAAAATTCAGGTAGGCTGTGTGTCCTTAGCTCCTCTCTGCCCATGCCCTACCCCCTCCTTCCAGAGGCTTCCAGGACCATATGCAAATATGTCCTCTAATGGTTGATGATCATCTTTTATTATTTTTTGACATAGGTTCAGCTATTTACTGTAATCATTGAGCTTTTAATGATCTGAAATGGACATAATAAAAAGTAACTAACTTTACAAGGTTGTGATAGAATCCTAAGCACAGGCAAGAAGAATTTTTTTTAAAAATTATCCGAATACACCTAGGTACTCAGGTGTGATGGTTTTTTGTGAAGAATCTATACCCACCATTCCCAGGTTCAAATGCCAGCTATGCCATTTACCAGCTCTGTGACCTTGGTCTAGTTATTTAACCTCTCTGGTTTAGATCTTCTGTACAATGGTGATAATAATAGTACATACCTACCACACAGGATTGTGATGAGGATTAAAGGAGTTAATTTATGCAAAGTTCTTAGGACAGCACTTTGCACATAGTAAGCACTCAGTAAACACTAGTTATTAGCCCTAGAATTGTGTTTCTGTTTCCAGAGAAAATAAACACAGACATTTATTTTCCCAGGTGTTCAAGTTAGAAAGAGAGCCAAACGCTAATAATATGTTTGTTCATCCTCAAGTTTCTCTTGTGCTTTAAAAAAAGGTAGGAGTCCTTTCTTTTTCCAAATCACAAGTATGTGATAATTAAAATACATTCCCATGACCTCATGTACTTAAAAATGTGCATTGTATCTTTCTTGTAAAATGTGAACCAAGAGGTGCTTTGGGCAAAGGTGGTTCCACTTAGGGGCTTAATTTAACCAGCAGGTTTAATTCTGATCCTAATGTTCCCTAGCTTCATCTATGAATCTAGTGACACAACATAGAATTCTTGCAACCATATAGCTTTTTCATTATTCTTTTTTGAATATTTGCTTTTTCCCTGTTGGAAAATAAAATTTCAAACCGCTATTCACATTGTTACTCCAATATGTCTAATGTGTCTTCATTACTGTTCACAGCACCAGTGATTACCATCGCCCCCAAACATCAATTAATGCCTGATGATGATTATGATGTTGATGTAGTCAGAACAGAGGAGCCCTTGATTATTCTCCATCTCTGTGTCAGATCTTCAGTGTATATCTAAATATAACCCCAGATCATCCATTTGGACTGAATTGCTTTATAATCAGTAAAACTGAATTTTCCCCCTGAATTTACTGAAACTTTTTGTCTCACATAGGAGTCATAGCCTAAAGGTTATGAAGATTCTAGCCTTCTCTGCTTGTATAAATTAATAATACCAGGATCAACATTTCCTTCTATTTATTTATATTTAAAGCACCTGACATGAGAATTTAGGGGATTCAGCCAGATTTAATCCTTTATTTCAATAGTTTACATTTCTTTACTTTTACTATTTTTTTCTTTTTCTATAGCAATCACTTTGTGGTTTTTATTATGTTATGGCTGGATTTTATGATATTAATGGCCAGATTCCAGCTGATTGGTTAGAAGGGGGGAGAGGTAGTGATGACAGGTAAAGATGAGATCTGCAGGGCTTGAAATTCTGTTCTCAGCAATTTTTTTCTCTTTTCTCCTGGGATCCATTGTAAGACAGCGCCATTTCATAAAGTGTCAGGTAATTGTTAACACTAGAAATATGTACTTAAATTTTCAAAGAACTAGAATAAATATTCAATCCATACAGACATAATTAGAATGATACATTTTATGTCTACCCAATTCCCTTGGATACATTTGCTCTATTTCCCAATAGAAAAGAAAACACATCCTATGAAATCTGTCAGGGAGTTGCCAAAGGACATTCTGCTGCTTCCTTTAAAAGCACTGAACTTAAGAGAAGCGTATAGCTGTCCGTAACTCAAAGGATTCCTTGTTCAAAGACTAATGGCACCGCGGCTGCACATCATTGTGATTTTCTTTCATAACAGACGATTCAAAGGTATTAAAGAGGCCTCAGTAAATTAGCATGCTTTTATGATCAATTTTAATTAATCATTTGAGTAAGACAATGTGCCACTACATACATCATATGGAGGAATTTATCACAGTGTCACTTGCTTATAATAAAAAATAACCCTTATTATCATAAAAGCTCCTTAAAATGGAGGAGGAAAAGACATTAAAAGTGGCAGGATAGAGAAAAGAAAGGAAAAGAGATGGATGGAAAGAAAATAGATAATAAAGACAGAGAAGCATTGTAATATTTAAATGCTAACAGTGAGTCTATCTTTGTTAACTTATCGTGTTTGGCAGTACAAATGAACAACAGAGTAGGGAAAGGCACGATATGTTAAATTATTATGGGTATGTCAGATAAGCATTTGTCTGATGTTTCCATCTCTGCTGGAAGGCTGGCTTAAAACTGTGTGACCTATTCTCCAGGGAGTCAAAGATAAACACCAGCAATTGTGTAATTCCTCCCACTCTGATAAAGATAAATATGTTCATATTTTTCCCAGCTAATCCTCCTTGTTGGATGATAACATAAGGCTGCATCCATGTGACATACAGAGATTCAAGATATCTGCACAAGCATCCAGCTATCTGTAATACTGTCTGCCCACTAGGTCATCTTGTTATCAGGGGCCCTTTCAGATTAAACAAGTTTGTGGTAAATTAATGCAAAAATAAATCTATAAACCTGAATCTAAGGCAGTGGTACCAGTCTTGTGTTGCACAAAATTATTGTAGGAAAAGTTTTTTTTTTTTTTTTTAAATGATGTTCAGGCACTATTAAAGACAAATTAAATAGGTTTCTTTGGGTTTGGGGTCTGGGAATCTGTAAAAGCTTCCCAAATGATTCTAAAAGTGCAACTTGATTTGAGAATAGTATTAAAGCTTTTGAGAATAGTAAGTATACTCAAATCTTGTCAGATTTCAAACAAATAAATATCAGGCTTCCTAATTTGAAAATATGACAGGGTATTTTCATTGGCTCAGACTGCAACAAAAATATATGTGTTAAAAAGTGAGACATTAAAACCCAAAGCAAAAGTAAAAGGATGTGGAAGAAACAACTATGAAGATAGGAAGTTGAACTCAATTCAACAAATGATTATATGAGCAACTCATAAATGTAGCAAGTCTTATTTTGGTTAAATAATAAATGGAGGTAAATGAGGTAAATAAATGAAGTCACCAAATAGGATTACTTAACCAAGGATAGTGATTGACATTTACATATACTTTCTGAACATAGGATGAAATGAGAAAAGTGTATATCATAGGGAAGTGTTAAGGTAGGCAAGTGTTAAGGAAAACATTTTGGAAGTAAGACTCTCAGCTCTTAAATTAAAAAATACAGAAAACTGTGACTCTCTTGAACTGGAATGTTTAAAAATCAAGTAGACTTGCATCTGTCTAATGGAGTCACATTGTGTTATACTTTTACCATCCTATGTTTTTTATGTGGCTTCTCTATTCTGCCTTTCTCCAAATTCCCCAATAATCTATTGTTGACTCTTCATAATTGAGAGGAAATTCTACTTTTTAAGTCTGACTCAGGATTCTGTGTTATGCCCTTATCTCTGTACTTCATGTCATTAGCTTCAGTACATTTTAGCCCTGAACTACAGCTAGCAGGGTTTTTGTTTTTTGTTATTTGGATTTACCTAAGAGAATGTATTTCTACATATTGTTTTTTATATAATATTTTCACAAAATATTTTATGTAAAAACATTTTATAAAATGTATAAATGTATAAAAATACATAATATTTTTAAAATTGCTTGAAGAACCCAACCTATAGTTTCATCTTCAAATTAAAGTAGTTTTCATAAAGTATGATGGGAAAACCTTAACTGCAACTGAGGTATTTTTGTCTCCCATTTTTATTGAGTTCTTAAGTACCTTATAGATGAATTAGTCCTTAGGAAGTCCCCATAGAAAGGAGAGTATAGAGGTCTCATTTTATCTTATTATGTGCTTTGTTCTCATAAATCACGCATTAAAAAGAAAATAAAGCTAAGCTACTAATATGTTCCAGAAACTGTGCTAGGTGCTGAAAATATCACCATGAAAAAAATATTCTAGGGAGAAGAGACAGACTATTAAAACATAAATAAATATTTTCAGTTGGAAATAAGTCTAGTGATTAAAAATAAGCAAGGTACAGGGATAGAGAGTCAGGGTTGCAATTTTAACTGCAATGAACAGGGAAGGCCTCAATGAAACTGTGACTTTAAGGCATAGTTTTGAAGAAAGTGAGGAGGCAAATCAAGCACTCTTCTACCAGATATTTTCAAGAACTAGGTAGAGAAAAGAGCAAGTATGCAGACCTGAGGCAGAGAAACACTCCATGTATTTGAGAAAGAGTGAGGAAATGAGAAGGCTGGAGAAATGCTAGGAAGAAGGCATGTATGGAGGAGGGGGTAGAACAATTCTCTTCTCAAACATACTTATGATGAAATCAGTTATCCCTCCTTCTATGCTCTGCACTTTGAGTCCTGTCCCTAGAAGTAGGCATTTGAGGAAGACTTGGAGCTCCTAATTTTGACAGAGTCTGAATAGAAGGAGAATTCATGCATTAATAAGGGCCCTGGCAAGAAACAAGGTACACTCAGGTAGGATTGCTAAGAGGATTTAAGTAAGGGAGTATTTATAGAGGAGTGGCCAGCAGCTAGCAACAGCAGGAAACCATCACCTGAATGGTAAAGGGAGAAAATTAGGTTACAAGAATCTAGTAGGAGCTATAGTCATGCAAGAGGAGTCGCTCACCATGAGCTGTAGACATGGATTGAGCAGCCTCTGACAGATTGGAGACCCAAAGAGGGAGCAGTGCAAGTAATGCCCAATTTCTCTCTCTTTCTATCCTCCTATCTTTTGTCAATGGCTCACATTGGCCCAATTCACTTGGAACCAGAAAGCAAGGAACCCTGGTAACTTACTCTAGAGGGTTCAATATCCTCAGGCACAGAGAAGAGTAGAAAGTGGATTAGGGAGAGAAGCAAATACAGAAAAACCAGCACACCATATAAGACTGCATTTCATTCACATTTTATTGAGTGTTTAGTCCAAAAGCAATTACAGCAGTATTGGTTAATAAGAATCAAATATGTTAATATACTTTGACTTATAAGTAGTCGATAATTTACTGCTATTCATTAAAAACTGAAATGCCTATGAAGCTTCAAAGCAATTTAGATATTTTTAATCTACTACTCCAAAAAGGGGTTTTTGTTCATGTAAGGATCATGTAATTTTTTTAATTCGTATATGTATCTATGTCTATCATATTGTCTTGAAGGTTTGAAGAAACTGCTATTCTGTTCAAGTGAGTCATCTTCAAAATTACTTGTTGATCTTTATTCTGGACATCAAGCACTTTTTGGAGGGCCAGATGCATACAATTGAGCCTCCCTCTTGTTACATAGCAAGAAGCCATGTATCTGGCTACCCTGTGCCACACAGAGATCTCTGCATATTTCTGACTAGCCTTCAAGGATGCTGTGTTGCCTGAGATTGTGCTTGAAGCTGTCATATTCCACTCTCAAAACACTTATACAGAGGCTACTGAAAAATAGAGATGATGTCAAGTGATGTATATTCACAATATTCACTAGAAAGGATTCTGGTTGACAAGAATTTGAACTGAACTGTGTTATTGTATCTTATACTGCGATTTTAACCAGACAGCATAGAACCTGTCTTGGCAAGAAAGTATCTATTCTCCTAATTCTAATAATATCCTTCTAATATTCTTCCAATATTGTTACAAGCCTCTAGGTGGATGCTAATTCAGATGATTTGCTGGACTGTTTTCCATCATGAGAGGTTCCATTTGTGCATTCTTTAATGATTATGCAGGATATATAAAAAAAAAAAAGACAGTGAATTGTTTCCTCAATAATTTTCCAGAGTTAAGGAACATCTGAGATGAGAACACTAACCTCCTCCCCAGTAACAGGACCAATATTATTGGCAAACCCTAGGAGTTAGGAATCATCAATACATTCATGGCTCCATTGCTTTAAGTAATGGGCCTCCTCACTCTGGGGTGCATACACTCGAAGGCAGAAGAAAAAAATATCTAAAGAAGAAAATTAGAATTGAATGACAACTTAGTCATTATCAATCTGCTTCAAGTATCAAAGATATCATCATTAAAGAACCCACAGAACATCTGGATCAGAAAGGACCTACTGATAGAAAAAACCTAATGCTTTTGCCTCTCCTAAAACTAAAATTTTAGAGCTCATTTTACTAGGGAGGACACTGAGGCTAGTAGAAACCAAGCATCTGGGGTGTGTGTGTGTGTGTGTGTGTGTGTGTGTGTGTGTGTGTGTACTTATATATCACAAAGTTAATTCATAATCAAGCTAAGTTAGGTTGGCCTCCCTAAAGGCAGAGCCTGAGACAGAGATTTGATGCTTGGAATTTACTGAGGGAGCGCTCTCAGGAGATACTTGTAGCTGCCTGAAGGAAGTGGAAAGAGCCCAGCAAGGATGTCACAGGTAAGTCTAACCTTGGCCTGATCCATAAGGGTAACTGAAGCATTAAGCACACTGATCTCAACCTTGGGCAAAGCTGCTAAAATTTGGTACGCATTGGTCACTGCATGTGAGCCACCTGGAGGTGGAAACAGACATAACTTCTTGGATGAGGCAGCTCTCTGGGGCCTGCTGTGAGCCATTTGCAGCCAACTCTGAAACTGAGGGGTGGAGTACCAGTCTAGTAAGATGGTTCCAGCATCTTCCATGGAATCAAAATTTGAATTCAGATCCCCAAACAACTACATACCTTCTTTTCAGTATGTAATGTTGACTAGAGCCTACCTATCGCCCCCCATTCAGGGTACCATAACTCATTCTCTAAAGTTTTCTTCTCTCTCATTCTAAAAGTAAATAAGGTAAGACAATAAACTCCCAAAATTATTTCATCCTGCCCCTTTGTTTCTTCAGTTATTCAGATTTGTGAGAAGTGGTGTCAATGTCTGTGACAACATGAGGGCATTGTTTTGGCATGCTGTACTATTTCGTGCCCTTGAATTAGTATGGATTTTTGTATTGTGTCAATAGTGATAAATCTAAAATTCACTTTCTAAGCCTAGGTACCCAATCTACTACTTCTTCCTTAACAGAAGGCACTGAACAAAGTATTTGCACCAAATGAATCCACTTAAAAGGAACAGACTGAAAATGTAAGGGTAATGGAAATAAAAAGCTAGACCACAGGGGAAGATTCAAGTGATCACACACCTTAAATAATAGAAGTCTGTGAATTCATGCTGGCAGACCTAAGTAGGTCACCTAATCGGTTGTTTACTGTGCTGTTGGATATGAAGCATGATAAAGTAAGCAGGAAAGAAACTGTATGAACTTCATCTCCATAACAACAGAGAAGAGAACAATTGCAAGAGACCCTGGCCAACCACCTCCACAAAAGCAGTTTTAACCTCAGGGCAATGAGGAGTGACATAGCAAACTGCTGCTAATGTCTGAATAACCCAGGGCATTGAGCCAGGTAAAAACTTTCCCTTTTCAGAGGACTGAAGACTTTGATCCCTGGACAGATTTGCTGAACTAGCTGAAACCTTGAAAGACTGAGCTAACTACTGCAGGAATAATGTAAGATAGTAGTAGAATGAGAGTTTATTAAAAGTAATTTAATTGTAGTATATACTATAATAATGTAAGACAACAACACATACTAGTAAATATTAAGAGATTGGTGCACTGTCAAAACTTATCTGTATTATCAAGAATACATCTTGTCTTAGACATGGTACTGTAAGTGATAACTTGTTATTATGGCCCAAATAACATTTTGAAATAAGCTTTTTTTCCTTTTCTTTATCTTACTGAAATAAAAATTACACTAAATTTAACCTTTAACTTCACTTTTTCAAGGCATGACTGAACAAGTATTCAACATTCTCTTCAATAACCTTTTCAAAGCGATCTAGACAATTTTCTTATATTTATTATCATTTTTTAATGCATTGAGGAACTTGTTTGGGAGATTTGTTCACAGAGATTTTTGCCAGTGGATTAGGATTTTCATCTCAGCATAACCAATGGATCCGCTTTTTAGAAACTATAACCCTGGGACATTTGAACCTGATCTTTGATTTTACATTTCTGGACATTCTCCAGATGACCAAGTAATTCTCTAAGAAATTTTAAATCTGGATTTTTTTTTTTGCCAATATAGAATATATTTGAAAGACTTGTTAATAGCAAATCCAATGTATCAGTAATTATATCTCAGCACCTAATAAATTCTTCCCAACAGAATTTAAACTTCTGAGAGTTCTTTTCTCCCTGCTTCCCTCAGACCCCAGTTCTTTATCTCTTGAGTGTCTATAGGCAGGGAAGTTCCACTGTGTTGAGCAGCAGGACTGGATATCTTAGACTGCAGCCACATTCTACAGACCATCAATAGAAATGTATGTAAAGGAGTAGAAAACAGCATTCAAAAAAATCTTTGCTGGTTTGAGTGGACATAGTCAAGATTTGGATGCCTCTCTTTGCAAGTCAAAATTTATGCCAGAAAGCTCCAATGAAAATTACTCTGCTTAACAAATCTACATGTAAAATCCTTCTAAACTCTGAATGAATTCATTCGGAACATGTGGAACATTTTTCATTTCTCTTTCTTCTTTGCACATACATAATTAATTTAAGAAATTATGATTTAGGTCAGCCTATTATAAAGAGACAATTTAATGTAAGCAGTCTTTAAAACAGACCTGTTTCTAGTAACTTTTATTGCCCCTTCAAAAACATTAAAGCAGTATCTGGAGTGGTTTAAAGCACAGCCTGTGATGTTGGGCTAGAAACCCAGCACAGCCCCCAGCTACCACTAGCTGTGTATGATTTGGGTGAGTTACTGAACATCTTGAAGCATTGGTTCTCTTATCTCTAAAAAGAAGTCATAACAATAATAATTACCTCACTGGGCATTAGTGAAATCTGATGAATTAATGTGAGCAATGACCTTTCCCTAGTGCCCCACACAAGTAAGTGCTGAACAAACAACTGCTTATTGTCATGTTTGAAAGAAAGCTGCATAATATTTTACTATATACTGCTCTGTTACCAAAATGTAACTGTATAATTAATGTTGAATGGAAATGCTCCTATCAGTGAAGACTTCTGATATTTCTAGATTATAAAGCTGATTCTACTTCCTTGCATAAAATCCTTCTGTGATTTCCCATAATCTTGCTAATAATATGCAAACCCTTGTCATGCACGATACACAAATTCTCTCATCATCATCTCCCTCCTTGCTCCACATTTCCTCAATTTTATCTACTACCACTTCTGGCCTCAATAAACCCAACAGTCCTACAAAACCACTCACAGCCCCTGAATATGCATGTCGTGCTGTTCAGGCCCCTGTACCTTTGCCTATGCTGTTTCTTCTTTCTTAATCTTATTAGTTTCAATTATAAGACATTAAAAGAACGTCCTTTTTAAAAAAATAAAAGCATGTGTTTATATGTCTGCCTCCATTAAGCTACGAGTTTACTGATTACAGGCATGGACTTTGTCCTGTTTACTATTTCTCCAGCAGAGAATATTCTGTTTGGTTCATGTACCTGTTCACTAAAATTTGTTTTAATGAGTGAATTACTGACCAAAGGTATTCACTGACATTTTTACCAGTTTTCACCACCTCTGTTATTTCACCTTGATTCAAATTGTCTTTGCCTCCATTCTGGTTTCTCTGCATCCATCGGCTTTTCTAGAGTCTGTTCCAAACAAAGTAGCCTGTGATAACCAATAGCCTCCAATAGTTTCTATTTACTTCCAGAGAAAGTCCAAAGTCCTTACAATACCCTCACAGCATGAAAAATCAGGGCACCATTGTCTCATGAACACTTTTTCCTCCTACTTTTATCCTCTACCACATCAGTATATCCATATAGTGCATTTCTTTAAACACAGTAGGTAAGCATGCACTTGCCTCAAGGCCTTTGCTCTATCTGGCAAGTCTTCACTCACCAATCTGTACAGTTCTTTACCTCACTTTGTGTGAGTCTTGCTCCAATATCAATTTATTTTAGAAACCCATCTGGTCACTACATATAAAATAATAACAACATATAAAATAATCCTACAACCAACAATCTTGCCCCAACTTTCGCAATCCCATTATCTTCCTTCTGTACTTTTCTTCCTAGCACTCATCTCCATCTTATTTATATGCATATGTTTACTTTTGCATTTATTTATTGCTTGCCTTTCCCACTTGTATATAACAATTGCAAAGTATGTATTTAATAAATTAATATTACATTTAGTGTTATACCCATTGTAGAATAATATTCTCTTTTTCCTGGCTAATTAATAGTCTAGGTTTACCTTCAGCCACCCCTATTGCTTTTCTCTGCTTTCCTTAACAAGGAAAGAAGAAAACTTAGAATGTATGTTTTCCGTAATGGCCAAAAATGAGAAATATATTTAAGTTGAAGAGCCATATTTAGGAGGTTATTCTGTGCATAGCATGGAGGCAGGGGGCCTAAGAAAACTTTATAAAGTAGGCAATTGGACTTTGAACCTCCGTTCTTTATTCTTATATACATTACCTTCCCCACTCATATCATCTGCCTTTCTCATTTCAAGTAGTCAGTACTTTGTCTTCTTTCTCCCCAATTTGGAATTCTGAGTGACTCTCCATTCTGATCACTGACCCCTTTCTTCTATATTAGACACTCTCAAGGAAGGGCTTCTTGCTTTCTTCCTACTGTAGAGACTTTTCTCATAAAGCATTAGAAACTCACGCAAACTAAATCCTGAGAGGATCTGAATTTTGCCAGAGATTAAAGTCTTAAAATAGAAAACTGAAATTTGACTGTGGATTATGAAACACCAGCAGGAATGAGCAGAGGCTAAAATTTTTTTTATATTAAGTCTTGTTAACCCTGAAATAACACTTCTAAGAGGTCACTCCCCAATGCTAGGTCCTCGGCAAAACAGAAAACTAACCAACCTTCTCAAGAGTTAGGACCTAGCTTTTGTTAAATATCTAGAACTGGAAGAATATACAGCATATAGTGGACACTATGTAGACATGTATTATTTCTTTAAAGATTTTTGTGACTTAGTTGTAATCTAATAAACTTGAAAAGAGATAGGGGCACCTGAGTGGCTCAGTCACTTGAGCGTCCAACTTCGGCTCAAGTCATGATCTCACGGTTCATGAGTTTGACCCTCACGTCAGGCTCTGTGCTAACAGCTCAGAGCCTGAGCCTGCTTCAGATTCTGTGTCTTCCTCTCTCTCTGCCCCTCCCCAGCTCACACTCTGTTTCTTTCTCTCTCTCTCAAAAATAAACATTAAAAAAAATTAGAAAGGGGAATTTTACAAGGTTTCTACAATTATAGTTCTACTAAATTGCTTGCTTTACAGCTTCCTTTCTATCTTCCCAATGTTTTTCATGTCTTTTCCTGGTCCAGAATGCCTAGCAATTTCTAAGTATGTAGACCATAATAAATTAACACCTTCTCCATGCCCCAACAGGACATTTTTATAGAACTTTCAAAAGTTCTTTCACATGGTTACCCAAGTTTCTCTTGGCCCTCAATAGAGAAGTTAAGTGATCCGCCCAAGGTCACAGAGCTGATGAGTGATAAAAGATGGATGAATCATATCCAATGACCATGAGGGAGGGTTCTTGGTGCTATATTATCCTCATATACAAGGATGATGTTACTGACCTACCATTGTCACACTCACATTTTAAGTTGCTATACTAATGACAATGATGGATTTGCTTTGATCCACCCATATATTCCTATCTTCATTCATGACCTACAGAGTATGTTGTTGTTTTTTAAATATTCAATTAATTATGTAAGATCCAGCAATTACATAAGATGCAGGAGTGGCCAATTTATAAATCTCTACAATAAGATTCTCTAACCAATTGATTGATTTTTAGAGAGAGAGTATGCAAGCAGGGAAGAGGGGCAGAGGGAGAGAGAAAATCTTAAGCAGGCTCCATGCTCAGCACAGAGTCCAATCCAGGGTCCTATCCCACCATCCAAGGTGCATGACCTGAGCCGAATCAAGAGTCAGATGCTCAACTGACTGAGCCACCCAGGCACCCCTCTAGCCAGCTAATTTAAAAAGAGACCTGTCATGGTGGACATCAATCAACAAGGCACCAATTAATTAGCTCCAGGAATATTTATATAATGAGTCAGGCCTGGGCCTAAGTCTTGACAGGTGTTCAGTCTTATTCGTATTTTGGTAATGCTATTTGTTGTTGTCTAATGTTTTAATGTATTTTTATTACACAAAGGTTTCTTGGTGAAGGGCATGGATTTTTTAAAAGCAATTAGTAAATTATGAATCGTCTGATACATATTTTATGATGACTGAAGTGATCAAGTCAAAACTACATTTATGTATCATGTGTTTTTAAAACAAACATTTTATTTAATTATTTTTTATTTCTAATCCACTGAGAAATCTAAGAAAAAAGCATGAAGGAACAGAGGAACAGAAGCAGAGAAGGGCAATCAATGTTAAAAGACTTGGACTGGATTACTGAACAAAAAGCATTTGGACTGAATCACTGAACAAACCAGAGGTACATCTTTTTCCTTTCCTAATCCTCCCTTTGCACTTGCCATTTGTTAATGTGGATCACTACTATCACATTAACCCCTGTGGGTTATAAGTGGTATCAGCAGGCTGAATTAAATTTCTATTAAAAATGCATTTGGAGATTTGTGTCATATGTCTTCAGTGGCAGTTAGATATATACCTGTGTAATTTGGGGAGGTAAGGATCAAAATGGTCCTGAATATGTTTTTACTTTAGGTAATGAATTATAGACAGGATATGTATTTGTTTAACCATATCTTAATAAATTCTCAAAATGCAAGAATCACATAGAATATTTGGGGGAGGAATATTAATACCAACACTCAAAATAAATCGCTACATGTTTTTCTTTATTATTCTCTGTTCTCTTTACATTCAGAATTCAGGAGGAGATTAACAGTCTACAAGTACATTTTTTGATCATTGATAAAAGATAACTTCAAATTAAGCCAAGCTGTTCTTGTCTTACTCCTAAGGTACTTAGTTGACATGTCGCCTGACACATCATGTATTAGAACCTCTTTAGGAGATGACATTGTAGAGGAGACTAAGCATTGAACACTGTAAAACAGTGTTTTAAAAAGTGTGTTCTGTGGCGCCTGGGTGTCTCAGTCTGTTAAGCTTCCGACTTCGGCTCAGGTCATGATCTCATGTCTCATGGCTTCAAGCCCTGCATCCAACTGTGTGCTGACAGCTCAGGGCCTGGAGCCTGCTTCAGATTCTGTGTCTCCCTCTCTCTCTGCCCCCTCCCCAACTCATACTCTTCTCTCTCTCTCTCAAAAATAAATAAACATTAAAAAAAAGTGTGTTCTGAGGAGCAACAACAGAATTACTGGAGTGGTTATTAAAATGCCAATTTCTGGGTTCCAGACTAAACCTCCTAAATCAGATTTTCCAAGGCCAGAACCCAAAAACCTGACTTTTCAATAAGCTTCAGAGTAAATCACATGCTAGAGAATTAGTGACTTACTGGAGGCTAATTTCTAACTCTCATACAGCTCATTCCCTTGGTGAGAAGTAAAAAAAAAAAATGAGAATGGAAAAGTTGGTAAAGAAATAAAAAAGCAATTGATCATTGATCTCATATAGCAGAGATAACTTCCCCTACACAGTTTTAGTTTTGCTTTGTGTAGATCATGAGTCTACATGAATGTGTTTTAAAAACTGTATTTTTCCTGAATTTGTAATCTAAATTCCTAGCTGTGAAAATAATTAATTTTTAATTGGGATAATTCACCAAATTATATCTTGAGTTAGTGTAACATAAATCCTTAGACTGAGTTAGGATGAATTTATTTTTTTTTTTAATTTTTTTTTCAACGTTTATTTATTTTGGGGACAGAGAGAGACAGAGCATGAACGGGGGAGGGGCAGAGAGAGAGGGAGACACAGAATCGGAAACAGGCTCCAGGCTCTGAGTCATCAGCCCAGAGCCCGACGCGGGGCTCGAACGCACGGAGCACGAGATCGTGACCTGGCTGAAGTCGGACGCTTAACCGACTGCGCCACCCAGGCGCCCCATGAGTTAGGATGAATTTAAACAGTGTGTACAATAAGAACAAAAAAAAATGGTATGAAGGGGAAAGAGAAGAAGGTAGAAAGAGATATAGATGAAAGCAGATGAGTAACTCTTCTTGGAAGTCTACTTCACACCTACCTGGCAAGAGATTATAGACTATCATTTTCCAAGAATGAAACAGTCCTCTTAAATATTTTTCCATATTAGACAAAGGGATTATGCAAAGGAAAATAGTACCTATGTGCCTCTGAGATGGGGGTGGCCAGAAAATATTTAATAGGATGAAACATTCCACTAGCCCTAAGCAATGACTGTAATAAAACCTTGGCACCTATGAATTTAACATTCATGATTTTCACTATTGTAGAGTGACCTGGGCTCCTGGCATGCAGTAATCTGTAATTTTGATGAGGAATAATTTGAATTGCATGTGTTGAAAGGATAGGATGTCAGAGGGAGTCCTTCAGTCTGTCAGGGCACCTGGGCAGTGGCCTGGCAGTGGAGATGTGACCACTGTTACATATGTGCAATAAGGCTTATGCATCATCTCCCACCACCCAAAAGTTAGCTTTTAGAGCTGTTGATAGAAGTAGGGAAAAGTCAAAAAGTCAAAGAAACAGATAGACATTTTTGAAAAGGCAGAATTTTAAAATTAAAGAATGGCATATCATTGATAAGAAGAAACTCAGTTTATGCTCCTTATGAAAGAGTATAACATAATGGTTAAGCCCATGAACTTTGAAACTAGACTTCTTGCATTCTAATCAAATGGATTTCTAATAAAGTCCCAGCAGTGCCTGCCTCAGTTTTCTCATCTGTCAAGTGAGGGGTAATTATAGTGTTGTTCTCAAAGGATTATCATGAGGGTTGAAATTAGTAAATATTTATAAAGGGCTTACAACCGTACTATATCAACGTTTGTTTAAACAAATTTCAGTAAAATTAGCATATTGTTTCAGGGTATGTTCAAGCCAGGAGAGACAGAGCTCATCAAGTGAGAAAGTCTTAGCAACATGTGAAAAGACCTTTTGCATAAAAGGCATGTGTACCTGGATGGAAATACAACTTCTAGGAAAGCCAGGACTGTATAAACAATACTGCTTTGTGATTCTGGAAAAGTTTTTACAGGAGCATCATGTCTGAAAAGTAAACACCCACTATATTGAGCTGATAAAACAATAAATGATTTCAATGGGGGAAAGCTTCATGTGAATATGGAAACAACTTCATCTAATACGTAACTGATTTAAAAAAATAATGAAGGATATCTGCCTGAGGACTCATAGAAGCTTTATTTTCCTGTAGTAATATCATCTATGAGACAGGCATATTTGTCTTGATCTTCCTTTTTTCACTTTGTCAAGTGTATTCCTTGGCAGTTGGCAAGTAAATGAGCAAAACCATAATCATAACTTCTCTGTATATAGTCCATTTCCTCAAAAAGCTGTATGAGCATAAAACACACATTCTCCTCCTATATCCTGACAGAATGTCAGTGAGGCTGGCCTTCAAATAGGACTCTGGTGCATTCCAATTTACAGATAAGCATTACTTATTGTTGGGAACGCACTGTAAGGATGAAGAATGCAGGAACTGCACTGTTAGGAAGAATAAAGCAGCTTTCAAAGAATGGTGACATCACCCAGCAAACTTGCTGTCACTAGAATGAAATAAATGGGAGAAGTTCAATTAAACTCACAGTCTGAAAGGTAATTTAAAGGCCTCTTTCTCCAGATTTGTGTGTATAAATGCCCAATTTTCATTCTTATCTTTGCTAGATCAGTAACATCAAATACATAAATAGAATTGGCAACTAACAGCTTCATTTGTTCAGGGAAGAATCTTTCTATGACTCTATACTCACAAACCACTCCACCCCCATGTCAAACTGCAATTTCCCTTGCAAGTAATTCACCTTAAGTTAATTATCTCCCTGCAGTTGTGTTTAAATTCCAGTTTTAACAGGTGCATGTGGCTGGTTCTAAAAAAAAAAAAAAAAAAAAAATTGTAACTTGAGATATAAATGATACATGGTAGCTGATCTCACTTATCTTCATAACGAAGGTATCTCATTGTTCTTTACAAAGAAAAATAAATGTCATATGAGACCAGTTACCCTAGATTTTCCTCAGTAGTCATCGGATGCTTGCTGTTACTACTCTTCTCTGGAACCAAAATACTTTTAGGAAATTATACTGAATGACATACAATCAGGAGGTATGATTGTATACATTCAATGCCCTCCATGGCTAAAACTGCCCTCCATGGCTAAATTCCTGTTGTCACTTCTATGCAGTTAAATGATTAGCAAATGGCTAATGGCTACCAGCTCACTGGGCTGTCGGCTGCCTACCTGTTTCCACCACTGCCAGTGATGTGCTGCTCTGAAACACCAAAATGGCAGCTGCCATCTTGTCCTTTGAGATTTAAGTAAAATCCAAGGTTAAATGTAAAGCCTTCTCTACGTTTCTGAGCATTTCAGGGACCTAAATTTTCATTGCAATTTCCTGCTCTGAATTTCTTCAGTTCCCAGTGGATTCTAAGTCTTTGATCTTGCAGCCATTCTCTTCCTGGAATCTGCTCTGTGAAGGCCTAGAGAATTTAGGCCTTTCTCTGATTTATCCCAACCTATTCACCCTTCACTAGAGATAATCACATGGAGCACTCAAGGTCTGGAGCACAAGGATTTTTTTTTGTTTATATATTTATATTACGTATAAATATACATATATATATTATATATATTTAGTAATTAGTAAAAGTTTATTGTGCATACACAAAAAAGAGTTTGCAAAACCAGGAGCACTGTAAACAAAATGTTTTATATATATATATATATATATAGAGAGAGAGAGAGAGAGAGAAAGAGACAGAGAGAGAGAGAGACAGAGAGAGAGAGAACAAGCAGGGGAGAGAGGCAGAGGGAGAGAGAGAATCTTAAGTGGGCTCCACACTTAATGCAGAGCCCAACATGGGGCTCCATCCCACCACCCTGGAATCATGACATGAGCTGAAATCAAGAATCAGATGTTCACCCACTGAGCCACCCAGGTGCCCCAATTAGACCCTGCTCAGCTTCTGCTCTTTTCACCTTGTAGACACCCTTTATTTATTATGTATAGCAACTGAGCCAACCATTGTCAACTCACTCCATGGTCTGATACCAGATGTCTGCAAATCCTGCTAAAGTAAGGGTCCTCGGCTCTGGCCCTCATTGTTCACTCAGTAGCACAGAGGAACCAATGAATGGTTTGAGGTTTTACAATTTTCTTTTTCCCATACTAGTCTCTGTGCATGCTTCCTTAACACTCACACCCTTATATATATTCAAATCCTATCATTCACACTGGGGTTATTAAGTCATACTCTCTGGGGCCAGTTGGACTAACACAGTAATTTGACTCCTTTTATTTACCTGTTGAGTCTGTTAAAAAAATATTTGAGATGGTCCAAAACTAATTAAATGAATCAACCAAACAGCTAATTTGGTCTGTTTGTCTTTCTCCTAGCCTCCCTTCCTTCCTTCTTGCCATGATGACTACAAAACAATTTGCAAAAAAATCATTCTACTTTGTGATAGAGAAGGAAATCTGGGTCATATAAATTTATACCTATAATTTTAAAGCTCCCAGATCCCTTCAAGAGTATTACTGTTAATATTTTTCTCTAAATGCATAAAGCCTAGAGTTGGATATTGTGTTATGTATCTTTGTGAATTGAACTTTAATCTCTAAGTCCAAATAGGTAAAATAGAATCTGAATTGTTCATGAATACAAATAAAGTATTCAAGATTGCACAGAAATTAAAAGTCTTATACCCTTCGTTTGCCCAGGTCATGGACAATATAATAGGGTCACAATTACATAGGCAAAAATAATATTCTCTAGTTCTACTTCAGTTTGCCTGATAAAAAAAAACTCCAGGCCTCTCAAATCCCTTCTAAATAATTCTGAAGTCACGTCTTACCTTTGTTCTCAGCAGCCACCAGACAGGGAATATTTTTATCCTTTCCTGCTCAGGCCTTGCTTCCTAAAGCAATGGCTGCTGTTGAGGATCCCAATGTTAGAAACAAAGGTGTCACGATTTGTGCCTGGACTCCTTGCTCTGTTTTACTGTTTCTCAATTTCAAATGTAGATAAGCATGGTTTCCTGTTCAGACGTCTGTCATCTGTCCTCAAACAGTACCCCTTCTCTGATCTTGAAGTGAATCTTTATGACATAGTCGACAAGTAAGGTTTATTGCCTTATGCTTTTTCTCTCTTAGTGTGATTTTAGTAAAGCAGTTCTTTTTAAATTCTCAAATGTAATTTCCTCTCTCTCAGACACACAGTGTATTACAGGCTGGGATCCAAGTACAGATGTTATACTCACCTCCAACTGGTTCACTGCTTACCTTTCTCCTTATTTAGGTAAGTCCTATGCCTTTCAGAGCTCCCCAGAGATCCTTCCCCTCCATGAGACTTTAAAAATGCCCAGGCCTTGAATCAATACAGCAAAGGCTCAAGCCCAGCTTCAGCAGATTTGTCAACAGGTAGGTATAGGAGAGGGCAGAATAGAAGCTAGAGATCAAGTCTTTCACTTACCCTAAGTCTCTAAATTTCTAAGTCTTGGAAAGAAGAAAGCTATTTTTGATTCTTTCCCTCACCCTATCCCTCATTTCTTTCTTTCTGATTATCTGTGCTGCAGTGTACTGGCTTTTACATATTTCATCCAAAAAGTAGGGATAGGTACTAAACTAAACCTGATCAGGAGAAAAAGGTACTAAGTCAGGATTAAAATTCTGAACCTGAGGAGCACAGAAGGTCTTCATAAACAACTTTGCTGTAGTTTCAGTTCATGGTTAACAGCCCTGCAGTTTAAAGGAATCTGTATGTTTAAAACCATGTGTTAGTGATTCGTAGATAATCACTATTTTTGTAATTTCCACATTAACATTGGTATCTCGTAAGAATGTAGGTGAAGGTGACAGAATAAATAAAAATAAAATATCATCTGTGCAGGATATTTTTAACCCCTTAAAATTACTCCCGAAATACAAGATAGCATTTGACTTCCATTATTGCCAGGCTCTGGGGTGAATGGCTAGAGGGGCTAATTGCCTTCTTCCTCACCTCTTTGCCTTTTGCAGTGGAACGAACTTCTTCTGAGAACTGCAAGCCATCTGGCATGCTGCCCTCCTTAAGGTTAAAGTGGATCCTTAACTGTCAGGTACTGACTGGTGGGTTTGAAGCTAGGTGACATTTTGAACAAATTAAAAGGTGATCTGCTAATGCACAACTTTCATACAGGTTTTTGAATTGTTTCTTTTTATTCTTTTTGATTTCTCCCTAAATATTATGTTTCTTTTGATCTACTGTGAGGAGAGTTTTTCTTCCTAGGGTCTCTGGATTACCTGTCCACAACCTCCCCCTTCAAATGAACCCTCAGATTAAGTCTTGACTACCTTTAGCACTGAGAACTTAGATAAAATGGTGAGAAGGGGAAGTTGCCTAGAATTAAAGCTTTCAAGATGCTTCTTCACATCACCTTGGCACCATTATGGGGCTATTTAAACCATGGAAATTATGTGTATCACTGAAATGTATCTATTTTTCATCTTTACTGTCAATATGTATTGTAAATGTATTTAAGTAAGTAAATGTCAGAATTATAGAAATGTTTATACTTTTTCATTCTTTTCTGTTTTCCTCTTGGCAGTCTAACAGGTGTGGTCTCTCCACATTTACAACATTCCTGCTTTTTTCTTAAGAGTCCCAAGAGACTATAGTGGAGTCTGTGTCTAACCACACCTAAACAAGTGATAGATTAAAAGACAAATATTATCAGTTGTTTGGATACCTTGTTTACCCTTGCCAAAACTAACTGATTAAATGGCTACGTATTTAAGAGAAAAAAAGAGGTAAAGTTAAAACAAAGTTAAGAGAGTAATAAAGGACTCATTTTTCATTTCCAAACATTGGTCTATATAGATAGGCAATGTTGAATGTGTCAAAAGATTATGCCTATGTAACATCTTTCAAATGCTAATCAAGGGATTATATGCATATTCTATTATTTGTATGTTCAGGAGGCAAAGGATATTTTCTACACATTATGTGCTTTTGTCAATGTCATTAAAAGTAATCTCTTCCTATTCACTTAACATGACTACTAATTTCAGGTAGTTAGATAATAACTATTGTATCCTATATGAAACTCTTGTATAAAAGATACACAGATTTTAAAGTGTATGAGTAATAGTAACTTTACAGTGGAGAAACCTGGTAGACAGCCCCTTAACCAAGTAAAAAGTCATTTTGATAGCACCTCCACAGGGTGTGACGACACGAGCACATCATGTCTGTGGTATTCTTCCCCAAACTCTGCAACTTCAGTCTATTCATGAGAAAATATCAGGCAAACCTAAACTGAAGGACATTCTACAAAATACTTGATCTCTACTCCTCAGAAGTATCAAGATCATGAAAGACAAGGAAAGAGCAAGAGACAGTCACAGATCAGAACAGACTAAGAACACACGATGCCTAAATGCAATGTGGTATCCTTTGTACCCAGAAAAATAACATTACCAGAAGAACTGTGGAAATTTAAATGAAGGCTATAGTTTGGTTTATAATATCATACCAACATTCATTTCTTAGTTGTTTTTTTTTTATAAATGTACTGAAGAAATATAAGAAGTTAACAAAAGGAAACTGGGTGAAGGGTATACAGAAACATTCTGTGCTATCCTTGCAACTCTTCTATAAAGCTAAAATTATTTTGAAATAAAAAGTTTATCTAAAAATGAACTTGTAACTCTGAGAGCTTATTTATAAGTTTGTTAATTCAACATACTTAAATAAAATAGAGCAGAGCAAGAAGTTCCATTCTGGTATATAGCTATATCTAAAGATCGTTATCTATATTTATATCTGTATCTGCATCTAAATATAGAGATAGGCACACACAAATACTCACACATACACATAAGCACACATACACATAAGCACACATACACATTAGCTTTCTCAGTAAGGATAAGATGACAGGGATGAGAAGTGTATTCTGGTTTACTGTAGACAATAAGATGCACAGAAACTATCAAGTCCCAATGAAATCTGGGATTTCTGTTTAATATTCATATCTCTTTCTCTCCTAAGCCCATTAGCTCACTTCTCCATAATGCATCAGTTCATAGTGACATCTATAAAAGTGTTTCTTGCCAGTTTGTTCCTTCTAAAATTCTTACTCCTTTTCCCATCTGGCTTTGCAAATGCATAAAATATCTGTGTTGCATCACATTATTTAAAGCAGCCTCCAATGATATACAGTGACTTCAAGCGTGGCTTAACCGTTCCAATATCTGATGCAAATGGCTTCTTTAGTACTCCTCAGATCAAGCCACCCAACTTTGGGCCTAACTGTTGTTTATCATCATCTGTGTAGCAGTCTGCTCTACTTTTCTTCCGTCTGTTCAGGCTTAGGCAAGCTTACTGTTGAGCAATTGCATTCCTTACTATTGCCAAAACGGGTTTTATTTTATGTAATTTTACACAGCCAAACTGCTCCCCTGACAGTAGCCACCCTGCTAGATGCAAGCTCATCAAGCTCACTGGTAATAGCATCCGAGGAAATATAGTCAAGAATCATTTAAGTGTTGACGTCAGAAAACAAAGAAACACACTTTCAGGGTATATGTTTCTGATTGTTTACCATCCAGGACTGGATGACCAATTCAAAAAAGTAGAGGCATCTTTTGATCTTCTATGATATTTATTCAGTGAAATTTAAAATGCCATTAAGTAAGTGATCTTGACCATAAGTGTCATACACCTACCTATGCTTTGGGACTATGAAATTGTAATGTTTTTTAGGAAGACATACAAATCTCTTGATAAATATCAAGTTGAGTCTGTGTGTGTGCGTGTGTGTGTGTGTGTGTGTGTGTGTGCGCACACGTGCACGAGCACCCCTTTCTCTTTTTGGACAGAGGATGGAAGTGACTGCTCACTTTTTGCATTACACTTTGAAACTTTCAAAATGATTTGGTAATATGTATATAGGCATACAAAGAATTTGGGAATAAAATATTTTCAGAATTTAGCAAATAACTAGCAGCTCTGAGAGAACATATTGGTGTATAGATACTTGTTGTACTAATGATATTTAAAGGAAGAAATATGGAATAATTTCACTTTCTTCTCTGAGACAGGGAAGGAGACTCCACTTTATTCATATTTTTTCTTTAACAAGATGTAGTAATAAGTGTGAGATCAGAAAAAATATAGTGTTGTCATCTGTAAAATATTATTCTTTCCCTTTGTCTACATCATAACTGAAAATAATCATGCTGTACATGTCATTTGTTTTGTATTTTGTCTCACATTTATACTTAAATTCTCATATAAGAGATTTTATACTTAGAATCTCATTTTATGTTGATGTAATAAAAATATAATTCAGACAAATAAACCAATGATAACATAAATTTCATCAAAATGAACACATGATACTTTATATATGACTCAATAACTTTCTGGGAGAACACAGAAGTATTTCCATGGGCAAAGATTCTCAATCTTAGGGTAAACGCTCATGTAACTGGAAGGCAGAATAAGAAATACAGCAGGGATGTTCTTGTGGAAGAGAATGTCCCAGCAGTGTGTGCTCTTACTGAGTTGGCCTATCTTACCCAAAGGAAGTGAGCTAAAATGGGAATGGTGTACCCAATACATTATTCATTAACAGGGAGCACTTCCTCTCCATCTATGCCAAAAGCAGAACCAACCAATCTGCCTGCCATTCTTTGCTATGCCTTTAGAAGGAAACAGAAGCAAAGTATTCATCAGTCCTATAAGGAAATCATATAAAAGATTTCTTTAAGGACATAATGTAAAGCAATTGGGGAATTAGCATTATATAAAAGAAGCTTAATATGGATAATTTTGTGATGCAGAGATCACATTAGAGTATGAAAGTGAATACTTTTATTATACTATTGGTCCATGTGGCACACAGATGGCTAGAGTCCAACAATGTTTTAAGCTCACATTGGAGTAAGAAACTGAGTATTTCTATTATACTATTTATTATTGATTAATACAACAGAGATAGCTAGTGTTCACCAAAATGATGCTCCCCTTCCATATGGAAGATTCAGTATTATGAGCCACTGACTCACCCAGGAACTACATTTCCCTGATTCCCCTTTAATGTAACAACCATGTACCTAGTTCTCACCAGTAGATGTGGGAAGATATGTTTGTCACATTCATGCTAGAATCTTTTAAAATCAAATGTTAATTTTCCACTATCTCTTTGTTTTTGACCTAAGAGCCCCAAGGGATGTCAAAATCACAAGACGGAGGGGCTCTTGGTTCCAGAATTACCACATGTAAGAAACTTCCTCCTCACCACGAACATTGATAGAACTATTAAGTTTGTGGGAAATAAATTTTCATCACATCAAAACTAAATTAGGGGTTAGTTGTTCAGCAACTAGCATTATCCTATATTACACAGTTGGTCCATTATCACATGAAGATAGAGAGGTAGAAAGAATATCATCAATAATTATGCCTTACAAAGGCATCAGAGTAAAGGAGATACAACAAATAAAAGACTAGCTCTCTTAGCCGAGTTTGGGTTTTTATACCTGATATTCTAAGTAGAAGAAAATTACCAGACCCGAAAAACACTCACAAAGAATGTTCTTTCTGAGACAGAAAAGATAACCAAACATGAAGTTTTTAAAGAAAATAAATTAGTTACATTAGAAATAATGGTTCCCTACTCATTAGAAAATTTTCTAAAGACAAAGATAATAGAGAAGAATTACAGAAGAAAAATCAAACCTACAGTGATTTGCCTATATGTGCATCCCTACAGATTTCGCTCCCTACACTCATATATTTCCAAGGCTGAGAGAGGTGTGCAATGTAAAAGGGCAGGGAATCATTCATACTCCTCTTAAATTCTCTCAATCTTAGTCAAAGACACCGTACTTCTCTGTTAAAGTATCAGTTCATCAGTGAAGCATTCCTAATTTCTCCATATGTTCCCTTCCCCTGTCCACTTTGGGCTCTTTTGGCATGCACAGAACTCTGTGTAAGCCTCCATTCAGCACTAATGAATTATGGGTGGGCTGTTTCTCTAGGAGTGCTCTCTCACCCAGCAGTACTGTCACCCAGCAGCTTGAGGACAGAGGCCTTGTCTTATTCTTCTCTGTATCCCCAAGAGTCATTTATTCATCAAATATTTATGGAGAATTTATATTGTGCCAGACTCTATGATAGGTACTGAAGACAAAGACCCTATGCTAGGTACTAAAGATAGAATGGTGAACAAGACCAATAAGGTTTCTGGAGATTACATTCTATAAGAGAAAGAAAAGAAAAGAAAAAAGAGAAGAGAAGAGAAGAGAAGAGAAGAGAAGAGAAGAGAAGAAGAAGAAGAAGAAGAAGAAGAAGAAGAAGAAGAAGAAGAAG
>NW_024412391.1:30814883-30816078 GCF_014898765.1 Herpailurus yagouaroundi
AGAAGAAGAAGAAGAAGAAGAAGAAGAAGAAGAAGAAGAAGAAGAAGGAGAAGGAGGAGGAGGGAGGGGAGGAGAGGAGAGAAAATAAAGTGAATTGGGGGAGAGGGAGGAAGTGAAGAGGGGAGGGGAGGGGAGGGTGGAAGGAAGGAAGGCAGACATTGAATTATCTCAAGTAATAATAATTTCTATGGTAAAAAAGAGGCAGGAATAGGGAATGACAGAGAAGGGCCTTCTTTAGGTATAACAATCAAGGAAAGTTACTCTGAGGACAATTAAAAGATGAGACTTAAAAAAAAAAAAAAGAAATAGCTACCTATGCAAAAAAGATGGGTGGGCATCTCAGCAGAAGAAACTGTATGTACATACACTCTGAATCAGAAAAGACTTGGAGTATTTACATAATAGGCTAATGAGTGTGAATGTAGTGAGTAAAGGAAGCATAGCCTGGCATAAGCTGGGGAGGTAGACAGTCTTGGAAACTTGGATTTTATTCTAAGTAAAAGAGAAAACCATTTTTGTGTTGTAAGCAAGAAAGTGACATTACCTAACCTGAATTTTGAGAAGAGCACTTTTGTGCAGGGAATGGACTGGTATGAGGGAACAACTTAGGTTATTTAAATGAACCCAATGAGAGATGTGAAGAATTGGACTCTGATGAAGGCAAAAGATATGGAGAGAAGGTGGCAGACCCAATATGTATTTTAGCTCTTAACTTCACAGAATGTACTTAGAGCTTAAATGTAAGCATTGACAGAGAAATTAAGGAATACAGGATGACTCTCGGGCTTGAGAAACTGTGAAGATGGAGACAATGTGTTGGCGTGGTGGAAGGTACAGATGGGTGGTTGAGAATGGTGGAGTAAGAAGAAGTAAAGATTTCCATTATAAGGACCTGACCAATATACAAGATCTACAAGAGCAGATGCCAAGAAATACATAGGCTAGTCTGGAGCAGAGAGGAAATCTGAGTGGAGTGGAACATTTGGGGTAACCAGCATAAGGTATAATTAAATCTATGAGAATTACTCAGAAATAGAGCATATGAAGAGAATTCAGTACCTTTCAGTATACTTCCTGTACATTTGTTGAATAAGGATAAGAATCCTGACCTAATTTCCAGTGCTCATGAGTATAGAGTGCCTCTACACCCTGCCTACTGCACCAAATTCCACCACCCTTCTTTTTTTTTTTTTTT
>NW_024412391.1:30816178-30828998 GCF_014898765.1 Herpailurus yagouaroundi
CTTTTTCAATGCCTACTTTGTCAATGCCAATTGGCTATTCCTGCCTAACTGCCCAGATATTCCATCCATTCAGCTCAAATTTCTCATACCACATCCAAAGGAGACCCTGTAGAACACGCAGCTTTATTCCCTACTGCCAGAATGCCTATCCTTCATATTTTGATCTGTCTTGCTGATAGTGGGTTTTTTACTCTGATAAGAACATAAACAAAAAATATATGTCCAGATGGTTCCCAACACTAAGGGAGATGGTGAGATCCATTAGCAAGTATGTGTAAGGAAAGAAAAAATAATAATAATAAAGAAAAACAGAGTCTAGAATAGCCTGAGCATTAGTATGTGTTTGGATATTTAGGGAAAAAAAACCTTTATAGGTAGAAAACATGATTGAATATACCTCAAAAACTTCTGTACGTATTCCATTAGGAAAAAGTCACATTGCATATTTCTTAAACAATTATGTGACTCTGTGTTTTTTTTAATTAAAGATTTTCAGATCTTAAAGGTTAGACTCTACTTCCCAAACATACTAGGTATTTAAAGAAACAAAATATGATGTATGAGTTATTTAATATAAAAGAACATATTATTCTTTACTGGCATTATAGTTCTTGTTAAAAACTTCACTGTAAGTGATCTGAATTTTTGAACATTAGCTTTACCTCATTATCATAAAATCATGATCTTTTATTTATTTATTTTTTTATTTATTTTTGGGACAGAGAGAGACAGAGCATGAACGGGGGAGGCGCAGAGAGAGAGGGAGACACAGAATGGGAAACAGGCTCCAGGCTCCGAGCCATCAGCCCAGAGCCCGACGCGGGGCTCGAACTCACGGACTGCAAGATCGTGACCTGGCTGAAGTCGGACGCTTAACCGACTAAGCCACCCAGGCGCCCCAATCATGATCTTTTAAAGGCAGTTGAGAGTACAGCTAACCTTAAGAAAAGGATGTCATCATTTTCTGATTATCTCTGCTTTCAAGAGCCAGTCACCCAGAACTTGTGTTTCTAATAAAATGTGATTTTTTTTTCAGAAATGGGATCAGATCTGTATTTTCTTGGCTTTCTGAATACAAAACAGACTTTGTGGGATGCATGTCTAATGAGTCATCCTTGTTTTTCATGAAAAACATGATTTTCCAGTACTGTAGCATTTTGCTCTTTACTGATGCATTTGCATAAAATGAATATATTACAACTTGGATGTTGTGATTTAGTTAATTATGACAGTCACACTGATGCCTTGGTGATTTCATGAATCTGGAATGAACCTGAGTTTTTTTTAGGGGTCTTACCTCTACTATAAAAAAAAAAATCCTGTAGAGCAAAACTCTTAATTGTATTTGATCATCTTAATAGTCTCTGAGTCTTAGAATGGACACATATTTATCATGAATAAAAAAAAAAAGTACAAGGTCTTTTACCATGAATAAAAAAAAAGTACAACCATGATTTAATACTTATTCGCTGGTTTTCACTTTAAGAAAGCTTCATATTAGTTATCAATTCACAATTTCAGTGTTTTTATACCAGATATGTACATAGGCACATACAAAGTAAGAAGTTCTGTCACTGACACAGTTGCTAAAATCATCAATATGCTCAGAATATCTCCACAAGCTCCAACTGCCTCTGTGCTTACACTCATTCACTTATTCATTCCATTCTTGAGTAGCGACTATGTTCTAGGCACTGCCTTATGGATTGAGGATACAATAAAGATAAGGCAGCTAAAATAGTTGCTCTCATGTCTCTTCTAGTGGAGTAGAACAAAAAAATTCAATAAATTAACTAATAATTACTTTCATAAATATTTGAAATAACTGGAATCCTGTGATACAGTGACCGAGCATAATGGCAACCAATATTGCCTTAGCACTCCCCTCAGTTTAACCAAACTTTAGACAGGTTTTTTTCCAGACTACAGACCCCTGAATTCCCTTTTCTTAGAGGATTTACTTTAGAAAATTTGCAATTGCCAATATTTCCCTGACTGCTTTACATGTAAATCTTCTCCTAGCTTCTGACCAGTTTTACAATGCAGGAATGTCTTTATCAAGGACTTGGACCATCCCTATGAAATACAATCATCAAGAAAGGAAGATAGGACCCCTTTCTTCCAGTCTCTTTGGGAAGGTAGGAGCCTAACTTCACCACTTATTGAACACAGCTGGCCTAACTGGCAATCTCACTGTTAATGTCTCCAGTAGTTTTCTACTACCTGAATCAGCACTTAAATACTCTCCTGCTTTTTGTTTTAGTGAGGTTGAGTTAAATATCCCTCCTTTACTGCAATAGACTTGAGTGAGTCTTTCTTGTCCGTTTAACTTGTCATTGCAGTTTTTCGCTGACAATAAAGGGAAACTCCATCATCTACTTTAAGTAGAGTGAAGGAAAAGTGCCCATAAAAGAGATGGCATTTAAGCTCTAATCTAAGTAATGAAAAGTAGCCACATTGTGTAAGACCAGAGATGATCACTTCAGGTAGATGGAGTAGGGGGCATCAAAACTCTAAAGCTGGAAAGAGCTTGCCATGTTCACAGAAGACCAGGGTGACAATGACATGGGAATGAGGGGACGGTGAAGGGAGACTGATGGGCACACAGAGACCACATCATGCTGCACACTGTAAGCCAAGGTTGAGAGTTTATATTTTATTGCAGGAGTACTGGGAAACCATTGAAAAGTTTTCAAAAAAAGGAAAAATATGACCTGCTTTAGGTTAAAAAAAAAAGTGCACCAGTTCTAAGGAAGATAAACTGGACAGGGTTAAGAGTGGTCCACAGTTATGGAGTCAGCCTTTCAATCTCACTTTGGAAAAAGTGTTTTCAAAGAATCCAGATCTGAGGAGTCTGGATTAGGTTCCTGGGAGTTTAGAGAATTGGGAATAAATGTAAGATTTGAATTTCTCCCTGAAGAAAATTCACTTTGCATTTGGTCTTCTAAGATAAAACTACAGAGAACTTAATTAAAATTAAAGTTTCTCTGACTGTATTAAACCAAATACAATGATAAACTTTTCCAGTTATTATCTAGAGCACTAAACAGGAGTTAACTCAAATGACTCTCAATATTGATGGGGTTCTATTGGAGCATTTATGGACCTGACTCACAAAATTGTGCCTGGCATGAGAATCAGACGCTCTGTTTTGTTTCCAATTCCCCCCTTAACTTTATCACTAACCTACAGCTAACAAAAAATGAAGGGGGTGGTGTTGTTAGCAGGATAGATCTACATAACTTATTCATGAATTTGAAAACTGTAGATAGCCATCCAGCTAACACTTAAACTGAGTTAAACCTATGGTCCACATTACCTCATACTGCCTTTCACAGTCGCACTCAAAACAATTTGCAAAGGGCAAGTTTTCCTCTATAACAACAACTCTAAAATTTAAGCCTGAATTTGACCATCCTAATTTCTCTAGCTAGGACAAAAAGCCATAATTGCTTATACTAGGTATATAATAATGTCAAATGATTAAATGAATGAGTAAAATAAACAATACCCTCCAGATACTGTGAGTGAGAACATCCAGATCCTCTACAATTAGAAATTGTGAACCAACATCTAAACAAGGTTTTGCAGAAGTAGCCCACCCCAAAAGATGTTTTAATTAAACATTAATTATCCACTGCAGGTTCAGCAATTTTTTTCTGCAAAGGGCCAGATAGTAAATATTAAACTTTGCCAACCATATGGTGTCTGCTGCAACTACTCAACACTGCCATAAATGACTATATCCCAATAAAACTTTATTTATGGACACTGAAATCTAAACTTCATATAACTTTCACGTGCTGTGAAATATGTCATGTCTTCTTTTGATTTTTTTTCAACCATTTAAAAGTATAAAAACAATTTTTGGCTTGCAGGCTGTACAAAGCAGGTTTCTGACTAGATTTAGCATGGACCATAGTTTGCTGATCCCTAGTCTCCTGCGTATCAGGCATGGGAGAGACTAAGGTGAGGAAGATAGCTTTGTAAAGGTGTTCATGATGAGACTAGGTACTCACCAAAACCAGTGAGTAAAGATTACATTTAGGTAGACCAGTCAGATATAACCTCAAAATGTTTGCATTAAGTTCATTCTTGTCTTTCATGAGGTTATGAAATTCTTGATGACTAACAAGGAGAAGTTGGAGAATAATCATTTCAGTGTATTTAAGGGCCTGTTATGGGGAAAACATTATAAAATAAATCCATTTTTATGTAAGAGTGATGTAGAGTGAAGGAAAAGCTTAAGTCTTCAGGCAGTTCCATTTGTGAGTGAAACCATTCTACCATCTGTTCAACTCCTTTGGCTCTGGCATCATGCTCATCAGAAACTTTGATTTCCAATTCAGTTTCCCAGGTACTTTACAAAGGTACTGCTCTAAGTAGCAGATATAATTATTTCTACCATTAGAAATAAAGTTCCTCCCTATAAATGCATAAACTGGTAAGCTTAGTTTCAATCAATTCCCCAAAGTCCAAGGTACAAAAATAACTTTTGAACATGGAATACAGAGAACTAGATCCTGGCCCCTTACTGAGCCCACCAAAGTAGTGGTGTCCCTTGAGGCCCTGCCTACACAGCAGGCACATAGCTCTTAACTGCCAAGTTCTCAGTCAAGCATTATGTTTCTCTCCTGTAAAACTTTCTCTTAAACACTTTATGAATCTATTTATATTTATTTTTCATTTTACTGTGAATATTTCAGTATGTGTCTCTATAAGGACTCTTTTTAAACATAACCACGGTGCTCTTATGTTTAAAATAAATTAATTCCATAATATCAATGAATAGCCAGCTGGTATTTAATTTTCAGCCTCATAAGTATTTTAAACTTATACTTTTCTATTTTATTTAGTGTATATATCTCTTTTAATTATTCTATATCTGCATATATTTATAGAGGCAAATGATTTATTTCTAATGTAGAAAATAGAGCTTTTTAAAAATCAGTGTAATGCTCATCTTTCCATCCTCAATAACAGCCTTTCTCAGTAGTAAACAGGCTGCTGACTGAGAATTAAAATATCAGGTTTGGGGTCTTTCGCTGCCACTTGATATATGAGATTAGGATATCACCAAAACTTCTCTGTGACACATTTCTTCACCCCATGAAATGAAGAGGTTGAATAAGTGGATGCTCTCAAAAATCCCATTCCACACCAAAGTTCTTGGGCTATACAATTCTGTAAGAGCACTTTGTCTATACCATTTATAAATATTCAGATAGGTGACACTCTCAAGTCTAGGATTTCATCTATTGAAGAGTGACAAATTGTATCCTCAATCTTTAAATGGAAAGAATTATGTTCATTTGACAATTTAAGTAATTCACATAGACCACATATCTTTTCTAATATATTGGATGATTCTTCTTACTCCTTTGTTTAGACAGCATAGAAAGAGCTAATCTAAGCAAAACATCAATGTTAATGGTTAAAATAATTGGATCTTTTCCTAAAAACTAAAGAATCTTTCAGCATGAGAAAACAAAAACAAAATTAGCATTGGACAATATGCATTTTTAAGTCCTTCCTTTCTTTGAACTTTAGTAAGCTAAATAAATAGCAGCCAATTGTATAAACAAGAACAAGATATATGATGCAGCTTTATAAGAAACTGTATTTTCTGCATGTATATTTAATATAGAAACCTCAACTTGAAGTTTCTCTTTTATAGTTTAATATATTTCTCTACCACATTCTTCTTAGAAGGTAAAGAAAATTCTCTTTTAAATGTTAAGATCAATGATAGCCCAAAGGCTTCAAGAAATCAATGTTCCAGTGATAATTAAAGGTTACAATTTAAAGGAAGACTCACAATATAATAAGTTGAAATCCAATAATGAAGGCATAAGAAGTAGTCTAGATTATCAAAGCTAACATTTATAAATGTAACTAATAAAAAAACTTTCTAAACAGCTTCTTAAAACGTTAAAAATTTTATTATAATTTAACATTAGATATGAAGCCTATAAGTCTGCTCCAATTACTAACTGAATTACCCAATTACTTAAAAGTGATTTTAGCCAACTGTCCATGCCTATCTCTGTGTTTCATACAGAATTAAAGAATCTGATCTTACTCCCTTGTAAAAGATGTATTTTTTCTTCTTTTAACACAGTTCTTAAGTTTAGAAAATAAGTGCTATAGAAATTTGACAAAAAACTAATTTGGTCAATTTGGTACAACATAAGCAAGGCTAAGGAAACACTCTAAATATAGATAGATGATATGGATATAGATAGATATAGACATAGATGATGATATAGATATAGACAGATATAGACGGAGACAGAGACAGAGACAGAGATAGAGATAGAGATAGATATAGATGCAGATAGAGATAGATATATAGACACACATATTTGTGGAAAGGAATTCATTCCCTCCTACACTAAAGAAGGCTGGATGGTGGTAGACTGGCTACATTCTCCACCAATCTATACAAAAATATCTTCTTCAATGCCCTGCTACAACTACATCTGGGGAAATGTTTATGATACAAAAATGTGGCGATCAGAGACAATTTAAGATTAGATGGACAGGGCCAAATGGGGTTCAACAAATGAATACCAAGTTTATAATTCCAGAGTCATGTTGGCAGGGCAAGAATTCAGAGTGAAGTTATTTCATTCAACAGTTCAGCTCTCAAGCAAACGAAATGTTAATAAAATGATGAAGTTAAAAAATGTTCTGAGACTTGTTGCTCAGCCTCTTAGTAGATGTCACAGTGTCAACCTTATGCACACCTTCTGTCTGTTTCCATATTCTCTATCATATTATTCCAACTCTCATAACTACTACTAAGCATAGGTGACCACAGGGAGGTTGAAACCTAATCCAAAGGAAGCTATTATATGGGTTGATGGTGACTTATATCTTAAAGTGTATACCCTAGTATAAAAACCTGACTAAAAAATCAAGTTTTCTCAGTAATCAAAAAATTGGGATACTGAGGCAGTTAGCAGTAATGGCATAAGCCAAAAGATTGCATCCAGTGATACCATGCAATAGATAATGCATAGCAGTAGATGATGCCATGCAGTAGATTCTGCCCTGAATGAACTAGGACAATCCAGAGCCATAAGAAAGATAGAGTTCTTTGAAGTCCATGTAGAACACTAGTCCCTGGAGTTGCTCCTCTTCTGATGATTTCACTTAAACAGCTAGAGTGTCTGTTCCCAGCAATTATATAAAACTGACACCCACCAAAACTGTTCCACTCAAGGTCACCATTATCTCTAGTTTGAAAAATCCAATAATTGCTCTATATTTTGCTTAATCCATCAATAGGTTTGATCACTCCTTCCTCTTGCAAATATTTCCTTCACTTGTCTTCCAAGACACTATATTTTTTTGGCTGTCCTTCTTTCTTGTAGTAAGTTTCTTCTCAGTCTACATTCCAGTCTCTCTGGCTTTTTAACAAGAAATTCCCAAGGTTGGATCCTACACGCACTCACTTGGTGATCTCACCTAATGTCATGGCTTCAAGTAGCATCTATTGGCTCAAAACTCCCCAAATTATACTTTCTGCCCATTTCCCTTGAATCCCAGACCCTTATTTTCAAATGCCTACTTGGTATTTATACAAATATACATCTAAAAATAATATCATACTATTCAAAATTAATTCTCAAGTATCCACCTGAAACATGCTGCAGTGGCATTCTTCCCCTTCCAGTAAGTGGAAACTTTTTTCTTTCAGTTGTTCATACCAAAAACTATGGCACCATTCTCTTTTTTTTTAATGTTTATTTATTTTTGAGAGAGAGAGGCAGAGAGAGAGGGAGACAGAGAATCTGAAGTGGGTTCTGCACTGACAGCAGAGTCTGATGAGGGGTTCACACTCACGAACCACGAGATCATGACCTGAGCTGAAGTCGGATGCTCACCCAACTGAACCACCCAGGTGCCCCATAAAAACTATGGCATCATTCTTTACTCCTTCTCTTGACTCCACATCTTCAGTCCATCATAGAATTGTGACTTAATCTCCAAATACATAACCAAAACCTGATAACATTTCACTACATTCAAATGATCACTTTGATCCAAGTGATCAGTGTCTCAGTGCACCAGTTTCTGAACTGGTCTCTGTGTTTCTGCCATTGCCCACAACATTATATCCTCAACACAAGCAGCCAGAGTATTCTTTTAAACAAAGTTTGGTCGTATCATTTCTCTACTCTAAACCCTCTAATGTTCTCCTATCTTATTCAGAGTAAAAGCCAAAGTCCTTATAATTATGCCAAAGGCTCTGTACCCTCTGGTCCTTCCATCATTTATCTCCCTGACTCACTCTATTTCAACCACATTGCCTCTTTGGTCTTCCTTGAATACACTATTTACACTCATGTCTCAAAATCTTTGCATTTGCATTTGATTTTCCCTGTATATGAAATACTTGCCCCTGTATATCTACATGGCTGGCTCTCTCGCCTTCTTCAAGTCTTTGCTTCAGGTTACATTATTAGTGAGGACTCGCCAAAATAAACTGTTTAAAAATTTACCCATCATCTTACGGATCCCCATCTTTCTTCTCAATTTTAATTTATTTAGTACTTATCACTTATTTATTTTTATTTATCTGTCTCCTCTCCCTATAGTACGAGGTCCAAAGGGCAGGGATTATTTTTTCTCTTGCTCATGTAATTCTGTACAAAGAACATGCTTAACACATAGTAGGAACTCTATAAGCTTAATGGGCCTATTCCAAGCTCTGAGGGACACTCTATACCATACATACAACTTATTTTAATTTCCCATAGTCCATATTTTCCTTTTAGATAGATTATTGGTCCTTAGACTACATACAGTGGCTAAAATATAAAAATATTCAAATGCTTTTCTGGTTACCAATCCATTTGTTCTATTCCTAAAGGTATTGCCAAGTATACAGTGGACAATTCTTGACTCCAAATCTCTACTTTGACACTGTGCAGAAAAGAGCTAACATGGGCCTGAGACTGTGATCTTTCTAGGGGACTGCTTGCAAAGTTGATTCTCAACTAGCATCTGAGAACTTAGATATTGAGATTTCACCACACTGATTAAGAGTGACTCACTGTGCCTAACTGATTGTGACAATAATATGCTTTATGCTAAACACCTGCCTTCCTTCTAGCAGTCTGAAATGCCAGGCAAGGGCTAAGTGACCAATCCTCAATAAAAAAAAAAAAAAAAAAAAAAAACTCTGGAAACTGAGTTTAATGAACTTCCCATTTCACATGTGTTGTCACAACTCATTCCTGGGACAATTAAGCACATACTGTGTGACTCCATTAAGGAGGACTCTGGAATCTTGTACCTGGTTTTCTCCACATTTTCCCCCATGCACCTTTTCCCTTTGCTAATTTTGCATTATATTATTTTACTGTAAACAATAATAGCAGTGAGTAAAACTATATACTAAGTCCTGTGACCCCTCTGAGCAAATCATCAAACCTTGGGGGAGGGTGTCTTCGGAGCCTCCAACCTGGGCACTCATAGAACTCTTACTGAATGCCTTATATATGCTAAACATTGTGCTTCAACCCTAGTGACCTGAGATAGAGCATAAATGAGCTTGTGGGCTTTATTTATTTATTGTTTTGCTCTAAAAACATGTTTTTCTTTCTTTTTTTTTTTTTTTAACTGAAACAGCCTATATCCTGCTCTAGGATTCCTTCTCCAGAGGCATCCCTTTATCAAGAAGCATTTCCAAGCACAGACACATGACAGAAATAGTGAAGAAAGAAACCCTGTGGAAAAGAAAGATCCACAATAGCAACTGGGTTCCAGTGCCAGCTCCAATAATTTCATTACAGTTTTCCAAAATGAACAAATGAGCGGCCCTGACACAGACTAAAGTGTGCCCTTTATAAGCTGTACTCCTGGAAAGCTAAAGGAAACCCTACTAACTCTTTCCAGTTTGGGATCACAGGGCTTTTTTTTTTTTTAAGACATGGAGTAAGGCGGTATCTTATCAAAGCTTCAATGATAATTTTTAGAATCTGCCATTAAATCTAGTATTTGAACTTGAAACACTCAACTATACAGTCTCATGAAGAAAGCTTATTTATATGGAACATTTCCTACGAAAAACACAATAGTAAATGTAAAAATATTATCTTTTATACTAAATATAATAGTAGATGTGCTTTTGGTAGGAAGAAGTCTGCCACTTATACTAGACATAACCTCCTAAAATCTCATTTCTTTCTTTACTTGAGAAAGACTATTTTTTCTTTTGTACAAAATCCTGACTGGTGTATCACATGCATTCTTGTTCAAGTCTAATCATTGCTCTTCAAGAAAAATATTTTTAAAAGACCACCTAGTCGAAGGAAGATGGCAGCGTAGGAGGACGCAGGGCTCACCGCGTCCTGCTGACCACTTAGATTCCACCCACATCTGCCTAAACAACCCAGAAAACCGCCAGAAGACTAGGAGAATGGAGTCTCCGGAGCCAAGCACAGGTGAGAGGCCCACAGAAGAGGGTAGGAAGGGCGGAGAGGCAGTGTGTGCTACACGGACTGGACTGGCAGGAGGGAGCCAGGGAGGTGGAGGGGCAGCCAGCCCACCTGGCAAGACAGACCCCCAAGTCTGGCTTGCAAAAGCGGAGGGGCCTGACAGAGTGTGTTCTGACAGCCAGCGGAACTTAACAACTGGAATGTCCTAAGTCACCAGCTCTGCTCCAAGAGCCAGAGGGCTAGAGGACAATGGGAGGGAGAGTTGTTGAGCCCCGGAGGACAGAGCTCGGCTTGGCAGGGAACAAAGGCGCTCACCAGCGCCATCTCCCTTGCCCATCCCTCAGCCAAAATCCCAAAGGGAACCAGTTCCTGTCAGGGAACTTGCTTGCACCGTGCAAACACCCAATGCTGTGCTTCTGTGGATCCATCCCTCCAATGAGTCTGCCTCCATCCCGGTGCCACAGGGCCCTCCTGAAGTGAACCATGGAAGGAAAAGCGAGCTGAGTCTGCCTCTCCCACCCCCGTGCACCTTGAAGATCCACCCCGGCTAATAGGCCAGATCCCATCGAACCAGCACAAGCCTGGCAGTGTGCAAGTAGACCAGACAGGGGCCACACCACTCCACAGTGAGTCCTGTCCCGGGAGAGGGGAAGAGAAGGTACACACCAATCTGACTGTGGCCCCAGGGGTGGGCTGGGGGCAGATATCGGGCCTGACTGTGGCCCGCCCACCAACACAAGTTACTCTGGACAGCACAGGGGAAGAGCCCTGCAGTTCCACACCACTCCAGGGAATATGCAAAATGACAAAACAGAACAATTCTCCTCAAAAGAAACTCCAGGAAGTAGCGACAGCTAACGAACTGATCAAAAACGATTTAAGCAATGTAACAGAAAATGAATTTAAAATAATAGTCACAAAAAAAATAAATAAAATAAAATAAAATAAAATAAAAGTCACAAAAATAATCGCTGGACTTGAAAAAAGTATAGAGGATAGCAGAGAATCTATTACTACAGAGATCAAGGGACTAAGAAACAGTCAGGAGGAGCAAAAAAATGCTATAAATGAGGTGCAAAATAAAATGGAGGCGACCAGAGCTTGGATTGAAGAGGCAGAGGAAAGAATAGGTGAATTAGAAGATAAAATTATGGAAAAGAGGAAGCTGAGAAAAAGAGAGATAAAAAAAATCCAGGAGTATGAGGAGAGAATTAGAGAACTAAGTGACACAATTAAACGTAATAATATACACAGAATTGGGATCCCAGAGCAGGAAGAGAGATGGAAAGATGCTGAAGGGGTACTTGAAGAAATCATCGCTGAGAACTTCCCTGATCTGGGGAAGGAAAAAGGCACTGAAATCCAAGAGCCACAGAGAACTCCCTTCAGACGTAATTTGAATCAATCTTCTGCATGACATTTCATAGTGAAACTGGCAAAATACAAGGATAAAGAGAAAATTCTGAAAGCAGCTAGGAATAAACATGCTCTAACATATAAAGGGAGACCAATAAGACTAGTGACGGATCTATCCACTGAAACTTCGCAGCACAGGAAGGAATGGCAGGAAATCTTCAAAGTGATAAACAGAAAAAAATATGCAGCCGAGAATCCTTTATCCAGCAAGTCTGTCATTTAGAATAGAAGGAGAGATAAAGGTCTTCCCAAATAAACACAAACTGAAGGAATTCATCACCACTAAACCAGCCCTACAAGAGATCCTAAGGGGGATCCTGTGAGACAAAGTACCAGAGACATCACTACAAGCATGAAGCCTACAGACATCACAGTGACTCTAAACCCATATCTTTCTATAATAACACTGAACGCAAATGGACTAAATGTTCCAACCAAAAGACAGAGGGTATCAGAATGGATAAAAAAAAAACAAGACCCATCTATTTGCTGTCTACAAGAGACTCATTTTAGACCTGAGGACACCTTCAGATTGAAAGTGAGGGGACAGAGAACTATCTATCATGCTACTGGAACTCAAAAGAAAGCTGGAGTAACCATACTTATATCAGACAAACTAGACTTTAAATTAAAGGCTGTAACAAGAGATGAAGAAGGGAATTATATAATAATTACAGGGTCTATCCATCATGAAGAGCTAACAATTATAAATGTCTATGCACCGAATATGGGGGCCCCCAAATATATAAAACAATCACAAACATAAGCAACCTTATTGATAAGAATGTGGTAATTTCAGGGGTTTAATACTCCACTTACAACAATGGATAGATGATCTAGACACAGGATCAATAAAGAAACAAGGGCCCTGGGGGCGCCTGGGTGGCGCAGTCGGTTAAGCGTCTGGCTTCAGCCAGGTCACGATCTCGCGGTCCATGAGTTCGAGCCCCGCA
>NW_024412391.1:30829098-30878086 GCF_014898765.1 Herpailurus yagouaroundi
AAAGAAACAAGGGCCCTGAATGATACATTGGATCAGATGGACTTGACAGATATATTTAGAATTCTGCATCCCAAAACAATAGAATATACTTTCTTCTCGAGTTCACATGCAACATTCTCCAAGATAGATCAAATACTGGGTCACAAAACAGCCCTTCATAAGTATACAAGAATTGAGATCATACCATGCACACTTTCAGATCACAATGCTATGAAACTTGGAATCAACCACGGGAAAAAGTCTGGAAAACCTCCAAAGCATGGAGGTTAAGGGACACCCTACTAAAGAATGAATGGGTCAACCAGGCAATTAGAGAAGAAATTAAGAAATATAGGTAAACAAATGAAAATGAAAATACAACAATCCAAACACTTTGGATGCAGTGAAGGCAGACCTGAGAGGAAAATACATTGCAATCCAGGCCTATCTCAAGAAACAAGAAAAATCCCAAATACAAAATCTAACAGCACACCTAAAGGAAATAGAAGCAGAACAGCAAAGACACCCCAACCCAGCAGAAGAAGAGAAATCATAAAGATCAGAGCAGAAATAAACAATATAGAATCTAAAAAAACTGTAGAGCAGATCAACGAAACCAAGAGTTGGTTTTTTGAAAAAATAAACAAAATTGACAAACCTCTAGCCAGGCTTCTCAAAAAGAAAAGGGAGATGACCCAAATAGATAAAATCATGAATGAAAATTGAATTATTACAACCAATCCCTCAGAAATACAAGCAATTATCAGGGAATACTATGAAAAATTATATGCCAACAAACTGGACAACCTAGAAGAAAGGAACAAATTCCCACACACTTCCAAACTCAAACAGGAAGAAATAGAAAACTTGAACAGACCATAACCAGTGAAGAAATTGAATCACTTATCAAAAACCTACCAACAAGTAAGAGTCCAGGACCAGATGGCTTCCCAGGGGATCTAGCAGACATTTAAAGCAGAAATAATACCTCTCCTCCTCCAGCTATTCCAAGAAATAGAAAGGGAAGGAAAACTTCAGACTCATTCTATGAAGCCAGTATTACTTTGATTCCTAAACCAGACAGAGACCCAGTAAAAAAAGAGAACTACAGGCCAATATCCCTGATGAATATGGATGCAAAAATTCTCAATAAGATACTAGCAAATTGAATTCAACAGCATATAAAAAGAATTATTCACCATATCCTGGGCTGCAGGACTGGTTCAACATTTGCAAATCAATCAATGTGAAACATCACATTAATAAAAGAAAAGATAAGAACCATATGATCCTGTCAACTGATGCAGAAAAAGCATTTGACAAAATTCAACACCCTTTCTTAATAAAAACCCTTGAGAAAGTCAGGATAGAAGGAACATACTTAAACATCATAAAAGCCATTTATGAAAAGCCCACAGATAATATCACCTTCAGTGGGGAAAAACTGAGAGCTTTCTCCCTGAGATCAGGAACATGACAGGGATGTCCACTCTCACCGCTGTTGTTGAACATAGTGTTGGAAGTTCTAGCATCAGCAATCAGACAACAAAAGGAAATCAAAGGCATCCAAATTGGCAAAGATGAAGTCAAGCTTTCGCTTTTTGCAGATGACATGATATTATACATGGAAAATCCGATAGACTCCACCAAAAGTCTGCTAGAACTGATACATGAATTCAGCAAAGTTGCAGGATACAAAATCAATGCACAGAAATCAGTTGCATTCTTATACACTAATATGAAGCAACACAAAGACAAATAAAGAAACTGATCTCATTCACAATTGCACCAAGAAGCATAAAATACCTAGGAATAAATCTAACCAAAGATGTAAAAGATCTGTATGCTGAAAACTATAGAAAGCTTATGAAGGAAATTGAAGAAGATATAAAGAAATGGAAAAACATTCCGTGCTCATGGATTGGAAGAATAAATATTGTCAAAATGTCAATACTACCCAAAGCTGTCTACACATCCAATGCAATCCCAATCAAAATTGCACAAGCATTCTTCTCGAAGCTAGAACAAGCAATTCTAAAATTTCTATGGAACCACAAAAGGCCCCGAATAGCCAAAGTAATTTTGAAGAAGAAGACCAAAGCAGGAGGCATCACAATCCCAGACTTTAGCCTCTACTACAAAGCTGTCATCATCAAGACAGCATGGTATTGGCACAAAAACAGACACATAGACCAATGGAATAGAATAGAAACCCCAGAACTAGACCCACAAACGTATGGCCAACTAATCTTTGACAAAGCAGGAAAGAACATCCAATGGAAAAAAGATAGTCTCTTTAACAAATGGTGCTGGGAGAACTGGACAGCAACATGCAGAAGGTTGAAACTAGACCACTTTCTGACACCATTCACAAAAACAAACTCAAAATGGATAAAGGACCTGAAATGTGAGTAGGAAACCATCAAAACCCTAAAGGAGAAAGCAGGAAAAAACCTCTCTGACCTCAGCTGCATCAATTTCTTACTTGACACATCCCCAAAGGCAAGGGAATAAAAAGCAAAAATGGACTATTGGGACCTCATGAAGATAAAAAGCTTCTGCACAGCAAAGGAAACAACCAACAAAACTAAAAGGCAACCAATGGAATGGGAAAAGATATTTGCAAATGACATATCGGACAAAGGGCTAGTATCCAAAATCTATACAGAGCTCACCAAACTCCACACCCGAAAAACAAATAATCCAGTGAAGAAATGGGCAGAAAACATGAAGAGACACTTCTCTAAAGAAGACATCCGGATGGCCAACAGGCACATGAGAAGATGCTCAACGTCGCTCCTCATCAGGGAAATACAAATCAAAACCACACTCAGATTATCACCTCACTCCAGTCAGAGTGGCCAAAATGAACAAATCAGGAGACTATAGATGCTGGAGAGGATGTGGAGAAACGGGAACCCTCTTGCACTGTTGGTGGGAATGCAGACTGGTGCGGCCGCTCTGGAAAACAGTGTGTAGGTTCCTCAAAAAATTAAAAATAGATCTACCCTATGACCCAGCAATAGTACTGCTAGGAATTTACCCAAGGGATACAACAGTGCTGATGCGTAGGGGCACTTGTACCCCAAGAGCCTAAATGCCCATCAACTGACGAATGAATAAAGATATTGTGGTTTATATACACAATGGAGTACTATGTGGCAATGAGAAAGAATGAAATATGGCCTTTTGTAGCAACGTGGATGAAACTGGAGAGTGTTACGCTAAGTGAAATAAGTCATACCATATGGTTTGACTCTTATGTGGATCCTGAGAAACTTAACAGAAACCCATGGGGGAGGGGAAGGAAAAAAAAAGAGGTTAGAGTGGAAGAGAGCCAAATCATAAGAGACTCTTAAAAACTGAGAACAAACTGAGGGTTGATAAGGGGTGGGAGGGAGGGAAGGGTGATGGGTATTGAGGAGGGCACCTGTTGGGATGAGCACTGAGTGTTGTATGGAAACCAATTTGACAATAAATTTCATATTAAAATAAATAAATAAATAAATAAATAAATAAATAAATAAATAAAATATAAATCTTTATAAAAAAACAGCTAAAATAATCAAGGAGGTGGATGCTTTTCTGCATGCAAAGAGACTAAAGTGATTAGGATCCTTGGGCCTAGAAATACAAAGCATTAACAAATATTTTACTGCTATGAATAATTCATTTACCAAATCCCTAAGTCATCAGTAGTGATCACTTAAATAGAAAATAATAGTAAGTTTTAAATAGAAAACAGCCAACATTATTTTCTATAGTGTGGCGTACACTTTAAAATTCATCACAATAAGCAACACAGACTGAAAGTTTTCTGTCTGGTTGTTGTTGTTTTTGTTTTTGTTTTTGTTTTAATCTGTGTTAGTTTCTTACTGCTGTGTAACAAACTACCACAAACTTGGCAGCTTAAAACAATACCCATTTATTTTTCCCAGTTCTATGGGTCAGAAGTAGGAGTAGCTTGGCTGCACTTGCTGCTTATGGTGTTAGCCAGGCTGTGATTTTATCAGACTCTGGAGAATAATCTGCTTCCACAATCATTCTAGTTTTTGGAAAATATAATTCCACACAATTGTAAGGAGGTCTGAGGTCCTTATTTTCTTGCTGGCTGCAGTCTAGCAGTCATTCTCAGCTCTTAGATATCACCCCAGCATTCCCTGCCCCATAGTCCCCTCCATCCTCAAAGCCAATAACAAGAACAAAATCTCCTTTGCTTCAAATCCCTCTCACACTTCCAATTTCTTTGAAAGAAGAGTCCAGTTCTTTTTAAGGGCTCATGTGATTATACCCACTACTTATAAACTCCCAATCACAAGAACATCTTAAGATTTGGGACTTTAATTACTTCTGAAAAATCTCTTCCCAGCAGCACTTAGATTAGTGTTTAATTGAATAACTGGGAGGAAGTGTGTATATAGCAGGGTACTGATAATCTTAGGGGTCATCTTAGAATTCTGCCTACCACAAATCCTAATGCACAAGTCTCGTAAAGTTGGGATTATGTAAATGTTTCTAATCTTTGAGATTAATATAAAATAAGAACATTCTTTCTCATCAGAACATAGCTGTTTGTGCCCCTGTTAAAAATAGAATCTGGGCTGGGGCACCTGGGTGGTTCAGGCAGTTAAGCATCTGACTCTCGATTTGGGCTCCAGTCACGATCTCACAGTTCATGTCAGCCTCTGTACTGACAGTGTGGAGCTTTCTTGGGATTCTCTCTCTCCCTCTCTCCCACTCATACTTTCTCTGTCTCTTAAAATAAATAAATAAGCATTTAAGAATTATTATAATTGTGGCTAGGGGCACCTGGGTGGCTCAGTCAGTTGGGCCTCTGACTTCGGCTCAGGTCATGATCTCACAGCTTGTGGGTTCAAGTCCCACGTCCAGCTCTGTGCTGATAGCTCAGAGCCTTAAGCCTGCTTCAGATTCTGCATCTCCCTTACTCTCTGACCCTCCCCCACTCATGCTCTATCTCTCTCTCAAAAATAAACATACAAAAATAATTTAAAAAAATAGAATTGTGGCTAGATAAAACGTAAGTCTAAACCAGAATGGCAATCATTTTCATGTTCTAAAATTTCTAACTTTAATAACTATTCTTCAGATTTTTCTCATTTGCTTAATCATATCACCAATAGTTGATCTCTTTTCTATTTTTTTATCCTTCTTTCCCCAGGCTTAATTAGTAATCAAACTTACCTGATCAAAATCCATATGGATAGACTTCTATTACAAATAAGCTTTGGGGAGACACACTGTCAACCAAAATAAATGTGTGATGTCCTCAAAAAGTTCTCTATTGAGTAGAAAAAGGAGAACATGAGAGAAAGATACACAAAGAAATGTACAGAAATCCTACTATCAAATGTCATGCACTGACAAGAGCAATTTCTTCATGGGCTACAGGACTAAAAAAACACTGCCTTGAGGTAGATTTACCCTGTAATAAGAAAACAGCCTTTGAGGGTGACAGACTTGCATCCTTTTCTGCTTATTTCACACTTATGTCACTCAATAATTATGTGAATGGCAAAACGGTTCTGACTTCTTGGACCCTTAGATTCATCATCTGTAGAAATGAGATCAAAAATAGTTCTAGCCCCCAAGTTAATGTAAGATTTAAATGAAATAATGCACATATGGAACTTTGTAGTGTACCTTTACTTGGTCCTTTACATACAGTAGATGATAGTATATGTCCAGTATTATTATCATCATTTGCCTAAATTATGGAAAGTTTCATGAAAAGCATTCTTTCTCTGTGTACCATAAAACTTAATAAGGTATAATTTTCTTTACTCTTGTCTCTCCCTCCTAACAAACTGGCCTTCTGAAAGACAGACTCTGTGTACTCCTCTTTCTGTCATCTGTACTAAGTATGTGTTTAATAAACAGACATAAGCTGGCTGGTTAGCTCAGTTGATTAGATCATGATGCTAATTATATATATATGTATATATACATATACATATGTATGTATGTATGTACATATGTATATGTATACATTATATATATATGTATACATTATATATATGTATACATTATATATATATATATATATATATATATATAATTGGATAAAAGGACTGCGTAAATTCTTACCAGTATTTTCAAAAGTGGAAATCGTTAACCTTGGCATAAGATAGGGAAGAGCAGCTATGGTAGACAGTAAAGAAGATATATCCAGAGATTAGAAGGAACAAGTAGCTTCCTTGTGGGAAATGCAAATCATCAATGAGGATAAGTGATGTGTTACCCACTAGTTTCAAAGAGGAGTTTCAGGTATCAAGTTTTTACAAATGTATAGAGTAATATTGGGGAAATACCCAAATGCCAACTTTCTTATTTTAAAAAAGAAATCAATTTAATTTTAATACTTCAGTTAGGTCCGATCCATGTTTCCTGTTTCTAACTGTGTCAAATGGATTTATCCCCTTTACTATCAAGAAACATCAAAGACAAATCAATTTGAGTTGAGTTCTTTAATTCATTCAATCTCCATCACCTTTAAATCTTTAGTAAAAACAAAAATATTCAGCACAGTCTGACCCAACAGGAAACATATTCTTTTTACCTAACTTCAAATTGGTCAGTCAAAAATTAAATTAAATAGTTTGTCAATTGTTTAATATCTATCCTGCTATATCAGATGTATAAAATTTAGTTACATTTTGATTTCAGTTTAATAGAAGCCAAAAAATTATTTTAGAAGTTAAATTTTAAATATCTGCCTTATAGATAAATTCTCACATGCCATGTAAAGCCTAAAGCAAAAATACACTGCCAAATTTTAAACTCTTCAATGTAGCCTCCTTTGATAGACTCTAGGTCACAGAGTAACATTTTGTTCTACATCTTCCCTTTTAATTAAATGTCCACAGCATAAACTTCAAAAAGGACACTTGTTCCTAGAATAGGTTATGTTCTGCAAAGCAAAGCAAAGCAAAACTCAAGGGTGAATGATTTCTGTGCAGAAGCACAAATACGCAAAACCAGTACTGTAGTTGACCCAATTATTTTAAATATTAAGAGAAGAGGCCTGATGCTACTAATCTAACTTCCTAGAACTTTCACAAAGGAAGAACATGGAACTTAGGGTCAGATATTCCTGCAACCACTGTGACAGGGACCAGTTTGCTTAAATTTCATCTGTAAAATGGAGATAAAATCTCTTATACACTGATATTGTGGGATAAAATGATATACTACATGGAAAATTCTTACTGTAGTGTGTGGCACAGTATAAATGCTAAATAAATGATAAATATCATCATGTCGTCAGTGAAGAAAATAACCTTAGCAAATTGGCACATAAGCTACTATGTTTTGGAGAATAGCTAAATTTAACTGTACTGCTGTGTTATGACCAGTAGCCTAAGTTTTATAAGGTGAGCTGCCATTTTTCCTGAGCTTGTGTTTTCTTAGGGGTACACAGATCTACTGATAATTTGTGGGCTGATAATCTATGCTGATAATTTGCTATAGACAGTAAAGTCAAGTCAATAATTCAGTCAGGGAAAAGTAGGTCTATGCAGGTTGAAGTTGAAGAAGCTGTTTTGTTTACCCACTCACTGCACGTAGAACGATCATCTCTGTGAAAAAGTTGTAGTCCTTAATTCTGTCCCAGTTTATAATTTCACCATGTAATTCCTTATATTATTCTATTGTTGCTATAGCAAATTACTAAAACCAGGTGTCTTAAGCAACACATATTTATTATCTTGCAGTTCTGGAGGTTCAAAGTCTGACAGGGGTCTCACTGGTTTAAAGTCAAGCTGTCAGCAGGGCTGGTTCTTTCGGTTTTGGTTATGCTAATTTTGGAATTGTTCCCTTTCTATAAACAAATATCAGCTAACAGGATAGAGCTGTTTGCTGAACTTTAGAGGGAGCCACACTTGGGCTAAACATTTACTAGGATACTTGGGTTAATTCTTTCAAATGTATAGGCTAACGACCATACCATTTCAGTAGAAGAAATTGATTTAAAAAAAAATCCTTGTGCCTGAGAGTAAGTAGCATACTTGAACTATGATCATTACCTTCAAACTATAATCATTACTCTGCTATTTTTCTCTTAATTTACAAAAGGGATTGTCAAATCTATAACTTTTTTTAATGTTTATTTAGTTTGAGAGAACCCACATGCATTCAGGGAAAGGGGTTGACAGAGGGGAGAGACAGAATCCCAAACAAGCTCCACGCTCAGGGCAGAGCCCCACTCCTGCATTGTTACATTTATTTGTGAACACTACATACTAAAGATATAAACATAAATACAACAAAGCTTATGCAGCAGAGTATTAACAGAAACATGAAACATTTGGAACAAAATCGTATGTGGAGCAGTTGGAGGAATTTGGATTATTAAATCAAGTAAAAAAGTACTTGATGGGTCTAGAAAGCAGGGAAGGATGAAACAAGTTTAAAATGATTTAATATAAGATTTCTGAAGTGCTTACTATGAGCCTGGACAGCACTAAGTGTGAGAATACTCTAATGAAGACCCATACTCTTCCCTCTATTATCAGTAGACCACACTTTCTTTTCTCTGGACCCTTGCATATTCCATTACCTCTGTCTGCAAAACTTTCTCTTTTCTTTGCTTAGATATTACTGCCTTCCTTCAAAGAGTTTGAAAGACATTACCTGTGATTGCCCCTACATTGCTTTTCTCCAACGCAGGGCAGAAAACATGTTTGTCCTGTGCAATACTGTGTCTCTGGCGCTTAGTATAGCTCCTGGAAATTTAATATGTGTATAATATATATAAAATAAATAAATTCATAAATATGAACTCAAAAGATAAAACCAAAAATTTGTAAGTTTATATTATGACAAATTCACTAACATTATTAAGAGAAGTAGATTTTCTCAGACAGTTGAGTTGTCCAAAGTTCACAGGAACAAATAAAATTAATTAATTAATTAATTAATCAACAGGATCTAATGAGTTCAACATTATAACTATTGCTGCATACCTGATGATATTACATATTACCTAAAGGTACCGAGAGTACAGAAAGATCTTTCTCTATTATGAATTGACTTTTCCTAGTTAAAAATGTATTTCTCTGTATTATGTGTCTTATAAAATGAAATGTTTGCTAGATGGATGAATACATTTTAAAATTTTACAGTCTGTCTCCAATTATCAATTATATTTATTTATATAATTGTAAATATCCAGACGGTAACAGAAAATCTTCAGCTGGCCCTGTGTAGTTGTCAAAATTTTAAGTACAGTAGGCTTATTAATGCAGAAAATGTTTACTACATCTTAAAACTGGTCCCTAGAAACATGGACAATTATAAATGAAGTTGTCTGAGCTCTAAGAAGTTCTAAAGTAAGAGAATAAAATCTTTTTTTATATGTTTATTTATTTTTGAGAGTGACAAAGACAGAGCACAAGAGGGGGAGGGGCAGAGAGAGACACAGAATCCGAAGCAGGCTCCAGGCTCTGAGCTGTCAGCAGAGAGCCTGACTTGGGACTTGAACTCATGAACCACGAGCTCATGACCTGAGCGGAAGTCGGACGCTTAACCAACTGAGCCACCCAGACACCCCAAGAGAATAAAATCTTTAAAAATTTTTTGCCAGGTGGGGATAAAAGTTGGAGTAGCCTTTGTCCCCTTGTGATAATCAAAATAGTTCTATTTCTCCCTAATACTTATATTAAGAAATCATATATTTTCAAAAAGAAAACAATTGGATAAGTGAAAATCAGACCAGAGGGAACAGGAAGGCCAGGCTCTAAAATAATCTAAAAGAACAGGTTTTATGCATGTTTAGCAGCAATTACTCTAATTGACAGGACATGATTTTAAAAGTACTCTTGCAATTTTTCTTCTATATAATACTGTGTTGAAAAATTATTTACTTATGTTAATATGTTCAGAAGATAACACAAGTTAACAATTTGCTTGCAAGGATCAAAAAGAGCAGACACCTGGGGTACCTGGGTGGTTCCGTCGGTTGAGCATCCAACTCTTGGTATTGGTATTGGCTCAGGTCATGATCTCATAGTTTGTAGGTTTGAGTCCTATGTCAGTGCAGAGTCTGCTTAGGATTCTCTCTTTCTCCCTCTCTCTCTCTCTCTGCCCCTCATTTGTTCCTTCTTTATCAAAACAAAAACATAAACATTTTAAAAAAGTGAACACTTAAGGAAAATATCATTTTCAAACAGAAAATGTTATTTTCTCATTCTCAAGAAAACAGAATAGCTCACCCTACCATTGCTATGCAAAACTAAGAACACACTGACTATTCTTCAGCATAGAGGTCTGTATGTAAACAAGAAACTTGAGAAGTCAAAACAACATGCCTTTAAAAACTCCACAGACTTAAATATATGTAATCTTTGAAAGATGGAGAGAATCTTCCACTAGTCCTAGCTTTGGTTCAATAAAAATAAATAAATTTTGCTTTCAGAGAAGCAGTATCTTCGGGGGAGTCAGACCTACATGGGTGTAAATCATAGCCATTACCCCTCTCACTGGCTCTGCAGGCAGAACTTGTAAGTTCATGTTGGCAGAGACTAGTCCTTGAGGTCCCTAGCAAGGGATGCAGGTGTTTACTTCCTCTGGAGTTGATGGCTAGAGAAGAAAGAGTATGAATACTGACTCTGAAGGTCCTTTAGAGGGCAAAGTCAGCAATCAGAGAAAGGTAAATGAATCAGAGAACCAGCCAAAATGTTGGAAGAAAAACTTCTAAATTTTACCTATGGCAACACAGACACAGAGCAGACTGTGGAAGGCTGTCACTCTTAAAAGTGAAATGTGCAGAGAATAAAGAGAAGACTTGATGCTGAAAGTTCCTGATTGTCTAGAAGTGAATGTACAATGATAACACTGAGGGTGCTGACTTAAACAAAAGCATGGGTTATGAAATCACAGAGGGATAGGGAAAAATGAAAGGTAAACAAATGGGGAGGGTAAGAAGTACATTTAGTATATATATCCTCTAAGACATGCAGGTAAATCCCTAGGGAACAGTAATATTTCAGGGATGGTAGGAGGAATAATAGAAACTGCAAGTGCTGACAGAGGTTAAGATAGGCATGCTTTTAAATTTCAGCAGAGAAACCACGTAAAAAGTTTGTCACTAATATGCAGAATCTAAAAAATCTGAACTCAGAGAGTAGAGTGGTAGTTATCAGGGTCTGGAGGTAGGCAAATTAGGGAGATGTGGTTAAAGAATACAAACTTGAAACTAGGTGAGTAAGTTCTGGAGATCTAAGGCAAAGCATAGTGATTATAGTCAATAATACCATATGTATACTTCAAAGTTACTAAGAGACTAGATCTCAGTATTAGCTAATGCTATGATGATAACTAATAATACTGCAATATATAAATGTATCAATCATGTCATAAACTTTAAACTTACACAATGTTATATGTCAATTATATCTCAATTAAAAAAACTTCCCAATGCAGCAGAGAGAATTGGCAGATTTCAGCTTATAAGACACCTTCTAATTTGATATAGGCTGATCTCTGGTGACTTGTGAGAGCAATGACAGGACAGTGATGGGGCAATCAATCACACTACGGTATGGAGCAAAGGAGATGTGAGAAAATAGAGGCAAAGTGTGTATAAGCCCCATTAAGATGGTTGGCAGGAAAGAAAAGGAAGGAGTTGCCTTGGTAGCTTCAGTTATAACACAATTAGAAACATATTTCTGAAGATTGCCAAAAAGTCTTGAGCAGCTTTTAAAGATGAAAATTTTTAAAAAGGAAATTTAAGGTGCAAGAATATATGAGAAAGTTTCAGAGAATTATAGAGATTGGTATCAAGAATCTAGGAGATGAAGTCAAAACAGAATAAAAATAGGTGAAGTTCCTACCCTCTGACAAGATATAAAAAGGTAAATAAGTTTGTAGGATCAACCTCTCATTCTTTAGAATGATTCACCAGTAATAAAGAATACCTACAATGTTTACTTGACTTAACTCTTTCGTTTATACTTTTATTAACTAAATTCTATTTAAGACATACTCAGTTTAAACAGTAAAAGTATTAATAGATTTGGAATTTTATAAGGCTGCCATAAGGTTAATCTTCCAAGATAAATAATCTTCCTGGAACCTTTGTAGTCATTTTTATCTCAATAGTTCAAGGCTCTTAGAAGATTTTACCAACTATCTCTTAAATACAGCGTTATTTTGCCTATTAAAGAATAAGACCTTAAAAATAGAGGAAAAATAGCTTAATTTCCATGAAAATTGCACAACCAATTTACTCATTACTTATGACCATTAGAAATTTTCATTCTATTTCTTAAATTAATATTTTCCCAATAAAAATACAGACCATGAGCAAGACTTTGTTACAGAGTGTAAATATCAAGAAAACAACCTAAGGCTGAACTCTACTCACTGCTATGTAAATTTATTCAGCTTTGGATAATTAACAGATGGTTTTTCTATATTCAGTGTTTATTATCCTATAATCCTTGCTAAAATGAATAAGTATTTTATATAATATTCCATCTAGAAATATAACCAAAAGGTAACAATTCATTCAATTTATAGTCTAATTAAAATTCCTTATTAACATGCATCATTTTTAAAGGAAAATGAGCATCCTGAAATCTAAATGGAGTAAGACTAGCATGTTTTTTCCATACATGTTTTTGTACATGTTTGTTTCATAGACAAAATACTATGTAAATAGATTATAGAAAGCATTTTTAAAGTACCTACTTACTACTGGGCATTTTGCTGATTAACTCATTTATTCCTCATGACAACCATCTGAGGGAGAACCTGCTATCTTTATTTTACAGTTGAAAAAGTGAGAAAAGAGGTTAAGTAATTTTCCCAAAGTCATACAACTACTGGATGACAGAGTAAGGATTCAAACCCAGACTGTGTGGCTACCAAGTGTGGCACTGTGGATGCTGTGCTATTCTGTCTTCACTGGTTTTGACTATGGATTAAATACCTGGCTTGGATTAATCGCAGATAACACCAAAAACAATTCACTGAAAAACATGTATTCAATAACTAAACAATCTTGTCTATATAATTTGAAACAGACTATTTGAATTGAGTGAAATTATTGCATATTCTGAAATTGTGTAGACAAGCCCTTTGCTAGGCACAAATAGACAATCACTAAAGGTTAGCTTCTCATTTCAGTAAGCAACTATTGGGATTTGAATTCATATTCATATTCCAATGAAGGTTGCATTAACTCCTTCAAGATCTAAGAGTTATCACTTAATATGTTAATGTATTGGGGGGCGCCTGGGTGGCTCAGTCAGTTGAGCGTCCAACTTTGGCTCAGGTCATGATCTCGCGGTCTGTGACTTCGAGCCTCGCATCAGGCTCTGTGCTGACAGCTCAGAGCCTGGAGCCTGTTTAAGATTCTGTGTCTCCCTCTCTCTCTGCCCCTTCCCTGCTCATGCTCTGTCTCTCTCTCTGTCAAAAATAAATAAACATAATTTTTTTTAATATGGTAATATATTGGAGAAGTAATTTATCTTGCCTTTCTCCTTAGGAGTATTTGAATAGAGAATCTAACAATTTTTTGGGTATCTATACCATATTAACCTCTTTCTGGAAAAAAAAAAAAAAAAAGACCTGTGAAATTCTCTAGGACTATCCACTTTGCTAGCAGATTTTTTCATGTACCCAAAGAAATATCCCAGCTCATTGCTGCTTTGGTAACCATGGACTCCAGAGCAAAGTATTCATAAACAGGAAGCTGAGTCTCCGTGGTGTCTATCCCCTGACTAGCCAGGCAAGAGATAAGCTCTCTTTAACAAACAGCCTTCCTGTACATATGGTTGGAGAGACATGAGCAACCCATTGTTACACAAGTTCTTAGCCAAACAGACCTAACTTGAACCTCTATTAATCTTGTATGTATGTTTTATTATTCAATTTTTCAAGGGTTCTAAACAAAACCATTTTCATTAATCTTTATTTAAGAAACATAGAAAGAGCTTTCAAGTGTCACAAACTCTAAACCATTTGATTAAATTCCATTGATTGATTTTGATTGAAGGCTTTTTCTCTTATCTTTACCGATCATAATCTAACACTGACAGTACTGTAACTTCAATTAATACTATTTAATATAGATACAAGTGTTATTTGAATCCATCAACTACCTGTAGTAATTTTCTCTTTCTTTGGGGGAAAACATAATTCATATCAATGGGAAAACCTCTATATGTTTTTTCTCTTTGTAGCGATGAGTGAGAGAGACAAAAGTTAAGACTCAGGGTTAAAGGGAAATTGCTTAATAAAGCATTTCACTAAATTTTTGGATATAAAATAGAAGTCCAAAACTGATCTTGGACTGGGCTAGAGGACTCTGAGTTACTCTGATTACAATTAATAAAGCTAGAGACAAAGTTAGCAACAATGACTAAAACACTCCTTTTAGGAAGAGAAATGTCTTATATTCAGTTACAAGTCTCTTGCCCTGTGGTTTAAAAACATTCTCATTGCTTCAAAACATCAAGGTTCACTATTTACACCTGAAAACTTGGTCTACTGAGAATGTGTGAGTGAGTGAGTGTGTGTGTGTGATTTAAGGGATGGAGATCTGTCTAGGCATGTCATGAAACAGAAAAAGGAAAGCATATGTGACATTTCAAAGTGATCCAGAAAGAGACCAATTTGCCAATAAAGAACATGCAGCCCAAGATGTCTAGGAAAAAAAGGTAAACAGCCCCATTCAGCCACACTTCATTTGGATTTTAGGAACCAGTGCCCCCTGTCAATCATCTGAGTAACCCCAAAAAACCTTGGTGTCTGTAGCATTACTGTCACACCTGCTATAAATTTGAACTATACAAACACTTGTGTACCCAATACCAGGATGACAAGAATATATATTTTATTTATATTCATCAATTCTGGTAGACTATTTTGTTAAAAGAAAATCCCTTAATATTATTTAAGAATAAAAATAAAGTCATGCTAAATTTATTTTCACATTTGTCCTTATTCTAGCCTCTAATATTACTTTTCTCTTGCATATAGAGAGTTAGAAATCAGAAACAAATGATCAGTCCTAAATTATATAATTTTAGTGATTTAATTACTTTGAGACAAACTAAACATGTTCATCCTCAACCTTCACTTAATTCAATTTATGAACCATTCATTGAAAAATAAAGCTAAGAGTGATCTATATAACAATAATCCCAACCCTAATTTTATATCCCTTCCTTCTTTTATTTTCAGAAATATTTGTTAATAGCATATCATGTGTCTGGAACATTATACACCAGTGGGAAAAGATCCAGAATAGGGTGTAAGTGTGTACAATCAAGGGAGGGCTTACTCCTCAGACCATCTTAACCTAATGAGCTCCAGCCAAGTGGACATCACACCCTCTACACATCAATCTCAAATTATTTTTCCTGCACTTGTATTGTTTTAGGTTTCTACAAAAATCTCTCTCAAAAGAGTACATCAGGTGCCTAAAATTCTTTTTTCCCTCGCTTTTCAAAAATTATGATGAAGATCTAATTGGTACATTTATATTTAGTCTTTTAGAATGAGTGCCCCTCCTATGGCATTGACTTCATAGGGATAGAATCAAATGTTCAAATTCGATTCCAAAATTACTGAATTATTTTAGTTTTTTCCTTTCCAGTATCATTTCAAAACTGAACAGCAATAATAATATAATCACTCTATATGTTCATATGAAAATTCCACTTAAAAACTTTGGGCTATATTCCTTCTAGACAAAGGACAAACATAAAATTCATTAATCCTGTTCTACAGAACACTGTCATTAGAAGCGCTACAATGAGTTGCCATAGTGGCAAAGAAATATTCAAGGTTTTTTTTAAAATACCAATTCTAAGATATGCTGAATCATCTCTAAAACACCATTTGGGATATTTTCAGAATATTGAATGTGTTCTTGTTCATACAATTACCTGAGGCAAGTGCTTCCTTAGTGGTCTGGTGAACACAATTCTGTCACGAGAATGGGATGATTCACATTCACAGGTCTCTTAAATCAGAAAAAAAGTGCGACCTTTTACAAATCCCAATCACATACATTTTCTCTCCATCTGGAAATTACATATCCTGTACCAATACCCTTTGCTTCTAGTCATTGTTAAGAGAAGTGACAAATCATTCTCTTTATGATTTATATGGCCTGGAAGGAATGATGATTATGTTTCTTCCCTAGTTTAACTCATCAAGATGGATTTAAAAGTGCCTGTGCTGAAAGTGAATACTACAATGATGTCACAAAATGAAAACAAAACCCCCGTAGCAGGGATGATAATTTAAAAGAGGAATTTCCTTCTTATATTTAGTCTTTTTCATCTTTTATAAACACACATTTTAAAATTACCATTGTCACAGACAGAATAATGGCCTATGAAAATGTCCACATCCTAGTCCCTGGAACCTGTGAATATGTTACCTTACATGGCAAAGGCAACTTTGCAAATGCAATTAAACTAAAGACCCTGATATGGGGGGATTATCCTGGATTACTCAATGTAATCACAAAGGGTCCTATAAGAAGGAAGCAGAAGGATATGTCACAGAAGGAGATGAGACAATAGCTGCAGAGCTTGGAGTGATGTGGGTCCACTCCAAAGAATGCAGGCAGCCTCTAGATGTTCTAGACATTATAAAAGCAAGGACAAAGACTTTCCCTTAAAGCCTCCAGAAGGAATGTAGCCCTGCCAATCCATTTTAGATTTCTGACCTCCAGAAACACAAGAGCATAAATGGGTGTTCCTCTAAGCCACTAAATTTATACTAATCTGTTACAGCAGCCGTAAGAAACTTATGCATCCATATTTCGTATTTAAAAATAAAAGAATGAATTCTGCTGTCACATTTGTAGGAAAATATTATAGTTTAATATATGTGACAAAATACCTAGAAGTATCATCTTAGATAAATTGGTTTTACTTAATTTAATAAATTCTCAGACCATCTATATCAGTCATATAAATAAAAATTCAATCTGCACCATTTTCCTCCCTTTTAAGAAGAAATAATAGAAGACTAAGATGTTGTCCAACCTTTAAAAGGGAGACTTTCCAATGGCCTATTCTTCTTTCAACCTCTAATAGTAATAAAAGATTTTCCTTTAAAGTGAGGGTAAAATTTCTTGCTCCATTGGGGAAGACATAAAAGCGTTTGTATATTACCACTTACTTCTTTAGAACAAGTGTAATAGCATTTCAGCAATAGCAGAGTAAATGCATAAATATGTCTTGACAAAAGGAACCGAGATTGGTAGTCCTTCAAAGAAACTTGCATTCATTTTGGTGGCAGTAAAATATTGCATACCCTCTTAAAAGCTGAAATAATAATGTCTGAAATATGTATGTGAAAGCCCTTTGAACATGCATCACATGGAAGGGATCACAACCACAAAAACAGACAGCATTCAATTCTGAAGTGCTCTGGGTTTTGCAAATAAAAAAAAGAAGAGAATTTATTTTTTTAATGTTTTTATTTATTTTTGAAACAGACAGAGACAGAGGATGAGCAGGGGAGGGGCAGACAGAGAGGGAGACACAGAATCTGAAACAGGCTCCAGGCTCTGAGCTGTCAGCAAAGAGCCCGACACAGGGCTCGAACTCACAGACTGTGAGATCATGACCTGAGCTGAAGTCAGACACTCAACTGACTGAGCCACCCAGGTACCCCAGAAAAGAGAAGAGAATTTAAAATTTTGAATGTATGCAGACCTTTTTCAGGGAAGCACTGGAAAATGTTACATTGCTGATGCATGTGAACAGAGATGAGATAATTCATTGTCATTGGTAAGCGGAATAAAAGGTACTGTATGAAGAAAAACAAATATGTTTCTCAAAGCAAGTAATAATTCTAAAACTACATAGTCAAACTGGTAATCATGACCAGAACTAACTGCAGGTACCAGATAGAATATTAGTAATATTTTGAACTCCTACTGCCTTTTTCTGATTGCCCACCCCCATTTTAAGTACATATGTATATTAACCTTTTATAACTTTATTTCTTTTGTAGTAAACTAACTGTTGCCCTGCAGAGGAATGCCCTTATCTTCCTGCAAAACAAAACTTCTCTCTCATAACTAAAGGAACAGTCAATCTTTAAGATCCTTTCTTGGACTGCTATTCTAAGGCACCAGTTAAGCAAAGAGCATCTCAACTGAATTACATCATCCTGGTAAAAAAAAATATAGTTTGGGAGTGTAAGTTCAAAAAGGCTTAGCTAGATATACTCTTTTTCAAGCATTTACTATAGAAAATGGCTCCTCCTTTTGTGCCTAGTCCATACTAGAAGTAAATGTAGAGATAATAAAGATATTCAGTATAAATGTAGAATTCACATGGAAGCCAATTTTAGAGAGAAGGGGAAAAAATCCAAATATCTTTAATCAGCATATCACCATTAGAACAACTGTTTGCAACCTTGACAGAATTATAAATCAATTACTGAGAATTCTCTCAATTTACCTCTGATGAGTATATGCATGTGAAATACAGGAGAGTAGACCAAGCTGCTAAAGATAATTGTTCACAAAGCATTTTAACCTACATTTCAGCTGATTATTATTTCAGCTGATTCACATAACCACCTTCTTAAATGTATGTCACTAAACTTAAAACAGACTAAGGACCCAAAGAACTTAATTCAAAGTCACATATCCAGTAATTATAATGATCTAGAGGCAAACCCATACATGTGGACTTCAGGACCCATTTTCAAATTTCAATTATTTATTCATTGTATTAGTAGGCTGTTTTAACATAACCAGTGCTGTCAAATTAAAATGCCAAAAATAACTATACAATCCCAAAGTTGCTAACCCTTACAGAAATATTGCGAGGAAAATTAAACAAAAAGCATGAAAATGTATTGAATATTGCAGTACCTAACAGAGTAGCCCAACTGTTGGATGGACTCAAGGTCAAAAGCAGAAAATTAGATTGAATAATAATGACAGGTTGCTTTTTCATAAGTGACCCGAGCACAATGCTATATTCTGGTATCATAAATAGTTCTGCAGTATAACAGCCGTAAGCCTCATCCATGACATTGATAATGACATTGGAAAGTGATAAACAACAAAAAAAAGTTGATTTTATGGAAGGACACATTCTATTGAGTTGGCTTTATGTTCTGTTATTAATATTTCATTGGAAAATAGAATGGATCAATTGTGGAAAATTTTGCTGTGAGCCAATGCCAAACCTGCCAGGTAATGTTTAGTGATCAGGGAGCTTCACAGAGGGGGTGGAAACTGTGATGAGGGTTGCGGGAGAACTATATCCTTTAAAAATACAGTTCCATAATCCATTTTGTCTCTGTTCATTGTCAGGATCAATAAAAATGAATGTCACAATCAGTTTGATACAACTAGTTTTAAAATAAACTCTCCATTCTAAAAATACTTACAGAAGAAGTCTGCCAGTTATAAAACAGAAAGAGAGAGAAATTAAAAGGATCATTTGATACAAAAGCATTGCAATAATTATCACAATGCATATCATTATCTTTTTCATTACTAATCACTGTTCATTTTGGCTGGTTCACTTAACTGACTATTTTCAATCACTACATTTTTTCAAATTTAATTTAACTAAATGTAGTGATGTCAATTATAAGCAGTGAATCAAGGAGAAACTAATGATTATAGATAATGCAATTGTCCTGGTTAGTTGCTCCAGGAGAATATGCTAAAGCTTTATGAAGAGGAAAGCACAAAGCCAAAAAGCAGTTAATATGAGTACAGTAATATTTCTTCTTTCAAGTCTCTTGTATTAACATTGATTAAATACCTAGAATGTACTAGCATCTGGATAGATCATGTAAAACTTCACTGTTTTCACCAGTAAGGACATTAAATAAGGGCCATAAAGTTCTAAGTTACAGATAGCTACTGATCCTGAGCTTTCATCTCTAAAAGTAAAAGTTGTTAAAAACGTCTACTAGGGATGATATTATGCTAATAACCATTAGCTTAAGGGCACAGTTATCTTTAGCATAAGGGTATTGCATTATTTACAATACATGTAAGATATTATCAATTAATAAGAGGATCTGACCTGATTTTTTCTGGTTAAAAAAAGAATTTAGGCATTGACCTTAGTTACCATATTCTCTATTCTACTAGTTCAATAACTTGCCTCAAATCTCAGTGTAATCATTTAATAAATTGGGTAATCCCAGAACCCCGACATTCCCCTAATGTTTTGCCAAAGCTAGAGGTGAGGTTGGCTAAGAGTCCTCTGCAAGTTAGGTTCATTCATATATGTTGGCCCCAATAAAGGCCCCAGTTTAGGTCATTAATAATGTCATGTTCTTTATATACACAGCTGCAGTTCTGATTATATATCAGCAGTGCATGCTGTCAGGATTGATTTTCTAGTAGAGGCAATAGATTTTGTATTAACCCCAACTGTATTTTCTCTCCTAAGTGAGACAGCTGACCTGGGTTGGAAATGCAAATTGTGGTTCATATCAAGCCAGCAAATATGTTTTGACTCAAGTGCCAACTGAAATGTCTCAGTATTCAAGCTCAGTTGGAAAACGCTCTGTAACTGATAATCATTATCTGCCAGGAGCTCAGGAGGGGACAGCAATTGCAAATGCACAGCACAACTTATTTATCATTCCTGCTGAGAACCTAAACTGTTAAGCTAATCTTATTTTTATATTGTTTTAATCAGTTGAACCTAGCAGTAACATCATGAAATAACCAACTAACCAATAAAAGTGGTCTCTGTAAACACTAAAAAGCTAACCGGGGAATTTTTGAGATGTTGATTTAGCATTCCTCTTCACACGCCTCCCCGCCACCACACACACACACACACACACACACACACACACACACACACATACACACACACAATATAGGGATATAGAACTTTAATTTTTTCTTAGAAATACTAGGGGAGAAGAATAAATTTGATCAAATTGAAAGAACAATCAAATTTAGTCCTAAAGGTTACTACTTCATTAACAATACTAGCATTACTAAATAAATCTGTATGCCTGTTTGTGTATATGTATTTTGAGCTTCAGATTATCACAAGGAGCACGCATCATAAAGTATTATAATTCCATCCTACAAAATGATTTAGAATTCTTAGGGATAAAACGCTGTCACTACTATTACTATGCTTTAAAAAATTATACAACCTAATTTGGAGTAATATGTCTGACATCTAAGGGTAGTTTCCCAAATATAAAATTATTCCTGCACCAAAATACAGTGAATAAAAATAAATTTACTTGCCTATTTTAATTTAAATCTGGGAAAGGGAACAGAAAATGGTGTTTTATTTAAAAACAATGAGACAATTGGGGATTTAAAACTTTCTCTGCCTTCTGCCTTTGTTGCAACATGTATAAGGAGTAGCTCTGTGTTTTATTTTTTAGTAATCCATTTTTTTCAGTCTCCAAAGCCCCATACAGTTGCTCAAGGCAAACAAGATGTTTGTACATCCAAACAGATCTCATTCTCAGATTTTACCCCTAAGGCTATCATACTTAAAATCTGCAGTAAGAAGACCTAAAGAATTTGCTAGTACCACAGTTCATTTACATGAGTGATTACACCAAAAATAAAACCTAAAAATTTGTATCATATCTCTGATGACAAGAAAGCAGTAAAAGCACATTTAGTAGAAAATATGCAATAACGCTAATTGCATTAGCGTTCCTGTTTTTCTTCATTTTATATTTCTTAATGTGGCTATATTACATATACAATGAAAATGTTATGCAATTGTTTCTAAAAATGAGTCTTAGAAATCTAAGTTACTTGATACGGCTTTACTCTTTTTAAATCATTCTTTCAAGAAGGTAAGCTGGTCCCAGCCTGCTACTCCCAAACTGAGGTACCTAAAACACCATAAAATGATTTTAAGGAGGAGGAGAACACATCAAAATCCAGCTGATGAACCAGAAATGTCCATTACAAGTGGCAAGATTAGTTCCTTATTAAAGACCACATATCTTACAATTTTTTTACTAAATATATCTTATAATTTCCTAATAAGAAAGTTATATCCTAGAATTGAAACATGGCAACCTTTTTCTTTTCATCAATCCTATGATGTATTACCATAAAATGAATATTCCAAGAATTTGTTTAGGTATATATTCTTTTAGCTCTCAGCTGGTAATACACACATCCCAGGAAATGTAGCAAACTTCTTAGTTAAGATATTTTTGAAATTTGCCTCTGGAAACAGATGATTTTCTAAATGATGTCAGCTGTGATGAGCTTTGAAACTGGAGGCCTGGAGTTCATCACCAATACTGTCAACAACTCAAATCAGTACAAATAACTAAACAACTCCTGTGATCAGGTATTTCCTAGCTGCTGGGACAGAAAGAAGTATGAGACACAGACTCTGTTCTACTTGCTGTCCATTTGGGAGTTGTCAATTAGGCTCTTTTCATTTGCAAGAATCAGAAAACTCAAGATTAAGATAGTTTATTAATTAATATCAATGGAGCGCATACAGATAAATGAATTTCAATTTTGATTAGGTATCTAAGTTGACTTAATTCTCATGCTGCCTTTTCTTACAGTGGTAAAATGGCTGCAGTGTCTCCAGGTTCTTATCTGCACACCACAAGAAAGAGGGCTTCTTCATACTCAACTATCAAACAAAGTCCTATTTGGGCCAAACCAAAATAATCACTGTGGCTATGAAAATATCAAGTAAACAGTTAGGCTTCAGTTACAGTCCATCCTTGAACCAATCAATAAGATTATATTGACTGGCAATTATCAATCAGAGTCAACCACCAAGGCTGAAGATAAAGTTCATATCATCCATATTCCATGGATACGATACAAAGGCAGAAGATTGAAATATATGCTAGGGAGGAAACTTCAAGTTTTATTAGAGTGGTCAATATAGTAATAATGAAAAGTAGTAACAAGAAGTCAATAGAGTAATCTAATGAAAATATTGTGGACAATTTTGGAGTATAAAGTCTTAACATTTGTTTTGTTTTTTTATGAATATTTGTTGAATTATCATTCACTGAATTTAATTCACAATTAATTGTTAATATAATAGTAAAAAATATTTTATAGTTCAGAAAGATAAAAGGATATCTGTTAGTTGTGGTAATTCTGGAAAGGCACCTGAATAAAAGGTCTTGAAGAGGTGAAGGTTAAAGATACTCTGGCTTGTGTAATTGAGAAGGCACCCTAGTGGAAGAAAAGGCTCCAGCAAAGAGAGGTGTGAAACAGAACATATTTCCCAGAATAATCTAACCTAAAATAATAAATTGCAGTGCCTTGTTCAAGTCTTATATTTTTAAAGTACCTATGTACATTGACTCCTATTTTTGGAAGATGCTACAATAACCATTAATGGAGACTTGCAGTTTTTGCTGCAATTATACCTTCCTACCAAGACTGAATTAAATTCAAACTACACAAACTACACACACACACACACACACACACACACACACACACTTTTCTATTTTTACGATAGTTTAAAAGGAGATTTGAGAACATAGTCACATTGCCATCTCATGTAATAATTTTAACCAGACAATATAGAAGAGTAACTGAATGTTACTCAAGAAAACCTGGGACTCTCTAGTTGCAAGACTATGCTATCCAGTGTATTTTAAATTGTAAAGTATATTCTAGGTAACATTATGTCAGAAAATCTTGTCAGGTGGAGTGCGTCTGAGTTTCTTTTTCCTATTTATTCTCATATCAAAAGGAAATGGCAAAATCTGAAACTCCTGTACTCTCTGACCTCATCATTTAATATTATTCCTTCTACACAAACCAATGTTGACAAAGTTACCAGCTTCTAACTAGAAAATTATTGAGTTCATTGACTCCTCAGATAAACTCTTCCTAGAAAATAGGATATATCTGTAAGTTTCAATTAACTACAGTCTAACTATAAAGAATCCTCAACCAGAGGATCTCTGTATGGTGTATAGTTTATTGAGGGGATATGAGAATTATGAGGAAACAAGTTTTCATAACAGATCAAGGAACTACATCACTTTCAACGTAATGTCCAAGATAATTTACTCAGGCCTCCATTCATTTATTCAACAAATTGTTTTTGAAAGCTTACTATGTATGTGCTAGGTATCATGCAAGATATTGGGTGAACACAAAATTATGGCTGATATGGATTCTGCTCCAAAATAGGAGAGACTAGCTGGTAGAGACAAACAAATTGGCAATAACAATACCATAAGATGCATGAAATAATGGGAGCAAACAGTATAGGTATCTAGCTTGGAATTACAGAATTAAAGAAGCCATCCTAGAAAAAAAATTAAATGACTAAGCTGAGAGTTAAATGATTACTAAAGTTATCTAATCAAGGAAAAGGGATCAGAAAGAAATAATATGCAAGGGCCTAGAGGCTAGAGAGGATGCTACAAACTCTAGAAACTAAAAGACCTCATGAAAGAGAGCTAGCCAGGTATTCATGATATATAGCGAATTATGGCCTGATAAATTAAAAAAGAAAAAATAAAAAGGAGGAGGAGGAAGAGGAGGAGCAGGAGAAGGAGGAGAACAACAACTAGGTAACCATGCCAAGGATGTACAGAACACCCAACTTTTGCATATCCCACTAACTAGTACAAATAGGGGTCTTTAGAAGTAATTTTTCATTGGTTCAAGAAATAAAAGGAAATAGACTGTAATTGTTTAAGAAGAGACCAAAGCTTGAGCAAGTACTAAAGAATGACAAGACAGCTACATCTATAATCACCCCTTAACCAAAGGAATCAAGTCCTACTGGTGTTCTTACAATTCTAATGCAGAAATCTGAGAGATACACACCAACTATAAACATTCTTGAAGACAGACTCATTCCTTTAAATGAGCAGATTCATTCCTTTAAAATACTGGAATGGCAAAGATAATTTATTTAGGCCTCCATTCATGTATTCAGCAAATTCTTTTTGAAAACTTACTATGTATGTGCTAGACATCATGCAAGATATTGGGAGAACATAAAATTAAGATTGATATGGATTCTGCATATTGAGATTTACATTCTCGAAGACCGATTCATTCCTTTAAAATACTGGAACCCTTAGAGAATCACTGAGCCAGTCCACTAACAAACAACTAGATCAGTCTAAGAGGTCTTATTCCAAACTTAGCTCTCAAATAAGAAAGAGTAAGTCCTCTCTTCTCCTCTAATATTTTTGATCACAAAATTATACAGAATCTATAGAATTCTAAGATTAAGTATATTCAGTTTCTAAAAAGTTATCTCTATTCTAAAATCATTTACAAAATAAGATAACAAGCCCAATGTAAGGGAAAAAATAAATATATCTGTCTTTATTGAACATTAAAAATAAGATATGATATATTGAGATACAATTTAAGACTTATTTTGAGTTTCAGTTATCTCATTTTTTTCAAGTTTTTATTTAAATTTTAGGTAGTAAACATATGGTGTAATATTAGTTTCAGTTGTAGATTTAGTGATTCAACACTTACATACAACATCTGAGGCTCATCACAAGTGCACTCCTTAATCACCATCACCTATTTCACCCATCCCCTCACCCACCTCCCCTCTGGTAACCATCAGTTTGTTCTCTATAGTTAAGAGTCTGTTTCTTGGTTTTCCTGTTTTCTCCCGTCCCCATGTTCATTTGTTTTGTTTCTTAAATTCCACATATGAGTGAAACCATATGGTGTTTGTCTTTATCTAACTTATTTTACTTAGTTAGCCTAATACTGTCTAGCTCAATCCATGTCATTGAAAATGGCAAGATTTCATTCTTTTTTATGGCTGAGTAATGTTTCATTTTATATAGATAGATCTCACATCTTCTTTATCCATTCATGAGTCGATGAACACTTGGGCTGTTTTCCATAATTTGGCCATTGTAGATAATGCTGCTATAAATATCCAGGCTCCTATCTCCCTTTGAATTAGTATTTTGTATCCTTTGGGTAAATACCTAGTAGTGCAACTACTGGATCAGAGGGTAGTTCTATTTTTAACTTTTTGAGAAACTTCCATGCTGCTTTCCACAGTCTGCATTCCCACCAACAATGCAAGACTTACCATTGCATTTTGCAATGGTTGGGGCATTTTAAGGAACTGTTTCTAGCTAGAAGGACTGGTATCCTTCCAAGTCTAGCATTTGGGGTATGGAAAATTGTTGTGGGGTGCAGTAAGGTTTTTGTTTTGGTTTTGGTGGTTTTTTGTTTTTGTTTTTGTTTTGCTTTTGTGTTTTCTTTTTCTTTTCCTTTGGTCTCCTGGTTTTTTCCTAACCCCTTCTTTTCTCCTACATTGGCCAGCTTGGGCCTTCTCTCCATGTCATCCCCTTACGAAGGCACCCACACCCCACCCTCTGTTTGCCTGTAGCATGCATCCAAGGCCAGAGCTCAGGACTGCCTCCTCTGTCTTAAGGGCATGGGAGCTAAGGAAGGGGCTTTTACGAAATAACAAAAGGAAAAAAATAACAAAGTCTTCAGCAGTTTCCACCTACTCAGATCGTCAAAGGCTGCAAGGTTTTGATGATCTAGATTCATTAGGAATGTCTCCTTGCCAGCTAGGACCAAGCCCCAGGCCTGCTGAGAGCCAAAGGCCCTCCCAGTGCCTAGGTTTCCACCACCCCAGGGACCTTGTCTTACAGAGGCCCAGGACTGAGGATGCAGAAATCTGGGGCAGGTACCATCAAGAAGCCCGTCTCAGGAGCCAGAACTCCTTTGCCACCATAGATTCAAGTCAGGATTGCATAACTAACGCATTTGCAGTTTTGGGGTTTTTTTTTTGTTTTAGTTTTTTTCCCAAATATAATCTGTAGTTGTGTGTGTAGTGCTTTGCCCTGATATGTGTGCTCTACAATAAAAACCAAATCTAATATATTTAGAAACAGTTGTCCTTTTCCCTACATACTTGAAAATACCTGCTGTTTCTTGTATTGCAGATTTTAGCCATTCTGACAGCTGTGAGGTAATACCTCATTGTAGTTTTGATTTGTATTTCCCCGGTGATCAGTGATGTTGAGCATCTTCTCATGTGTCTGTTGGTCATCTAGATGTCTTCTTTGGAAAAGTGCCTATTCATGACTTCTATCCACTTTTAATTGGATAATTTGTTTTCTGGGTGTTGAGTTTTATAAGTTCTTTATAGATTTTGGATACTAACCCTTTACCAGATATATCACTTGCAAATATCTTCTTCCATTCCATAGGTTGCCTTTAGTTTTGTTTAGTTTAGTTCCTTTAGTGCTTCCTTCACTATGGAGAAGCTTTTTATTTTGATCTACATATTTAATGCAATCCCTATCAAAATAGCACCAGCATTTTTTTGCAGAGGTAGCAAACAATCCTAAAAATTGTATGGAACCACAAAAGAGCCCCAATAACCAAAGCAACCTTGAAAAAGCAAAGCAAAGCTGGAGACATCACAATTCTGGACTTCAAGTTATATTACAAAGCTGTAGTGATCAAGATAGTATGGAATGGCATACAAATAGATACATACATCAATGGAATAGAATAGAAAACCAAGAAATGAACCCACAATTAAATGTTCAGTTAATCTTTCACAAAGCAGGAAAGAATATCCAGTGGAGGGGCGCCTGGGTGGCTCAGTCAGTTAAACGTCTGACTTTGGCTCAGGCCGTGATTTCACAGTTCATGGGTTCCAGCCCCGCGTTGGGCTCTGTGCTGACAGTTTAAGCCTGGAGCCTGTTTCCGATTCTGTGTCTCCCTCTCTCTCTGCCCCTCCCCACTTCATGCTCTGTCTCTCTCTGTCCCAAAAATGAATAAACGTTGAAAAAAAAAATTAAAAAAAAAAAAAAAAAAAGACAGTCTTTTCAACAAATGATGTTGAGAAAACTGGACAGCAACATGTAAAAGAATGAAACTGGACACTTTCTTACACTATACAGAAAAATAAATTCAAATTGGATTCAAATTATTTTCTTACTGTCTAAGGCTTCCCCCACACACATTATGCAATATGGAAAATATGTGACAATAGTTAAGGCTAAAAACCTTGATTCTCAGGTTTATTTTTTCAGAAATTGGCTAATGTGATTATTCCAAAATTTTATGATTCCAACCTATGTTTACCTATAATTTTTAAATTAAGCCACATAACTACCTATGAAATACAAGTTTGAAAAAGAACACTGACCTTTTTGCCAGCATGCAGAGAATACACACACACACGCATATATATATATAGATATATATATAGATATATATGCGTGTGTGTGTGCGTGTGTGTGTATACATATATCTTCTAAAGCCATAAAATTCAAACTTGGCAGGTTTACAGATTTCAGTAAGGAAAATCAAGCCAACTTTTAGTAAAGCAGTTGAGCAATTTTTAAGCAACAAAGTTCTGAAACAAGAATATGAACATATGAAACTTTTCTGCAAAGGTTCAAGGGCAGTTGAGTAGATATAGCTATTGCTGCTGAAATAAACATTATATGTAACAACCCAAAATATAGAAATCCAGCTCTCCAGCTCACCTGGACTCAGGTTAGATAGAAGTGCAACAAATGAGAGAAACAAGGCTTCACTGCTTTACTTCCACCCATTCTTCACAAAATCAGCCTATAGTTTTGAGACCAAACTATAAAGGTCAAGTCCAATAGAAGTGTACCAATTGTTAGAATTAGCAGCCTTAGAAATTCTCTGGGAGATGAATTACCCCTAGAGTACACTGAATAAAAGTTAAGTGCTTTGCTGCCCATGATATCAAGGGTTCTTTTTCTTACATGAAGAACTTCAAAGATGGGTTTCTAAAAGCATGATGCATTTAAATAGCCACACCTACACTGCACTCCTGATAATGAATGAAAACCTCAATATATATTAGTATTCAATAACTCCCTGTGAGACACATTTGGCACCCACTATCTCATTCCTCTGTACATCTTGTTAACCAGGAAATGTCCAGGTATTTATAGCATGTCTTTATAAAGACCATATAAATATAGGAGGAACCTACTCTACTAATCAAAGGTTATTCTTCATTTCTGTCACTGTATTTTTGATCTCTAGCATTTCTTTTTGATTCTTTGTCAGGATTTCCATCTTTCTGCTTACATCACCCATCTGTTCTTGCTTGCCATCTCCTTTACCCCTTAGAGTAATTAGCATATTAATCATAGATGTTTTAAACTCCTAATCTGATCGTTCCAATATCCCTGCCATGTCTGGATTTGGTGCTTGCTCTGTCTCACTTAATTGTATTGTCTTGCCGTTTAGTATGCCTTGTAACTTTCTCCTGGTAGCTGGACATGATACCCTGAATAAAAGGAGCTATTGTAAATAGTCCTTTAGTGATGTGATGGTAATCTGTTGAGGGAGGGAAGCAGTCTATAGTCCTATAATTAAGTCTCAGTCTTTTATGAACTTGTGCCTCTGGACTGTGGACTTCACACATGCTTCTCAATACCCCCCCCCCCAACTTAAATAGGACAAGATGGCTAGAGTAGATTAAAGTTAGATATTTCTCTTCTCTTATATGGAATCTAGATCTGATTGGAATTATTTCCTCCCCAGCCAAGTAAGTTAGGCTTTCATAAAACCCCAGCACAATAGACACCAGATGATTAATTTCTCCTGAGTGCTCTGGTGTATTTCAAAATGGTTCCTTTTCCTCGTCCCCTGCTAGAAAAAAGGAAGGAATTTTTCTCCAATATTTACTGTTGAGAACTGGTCAAGCTCCTGGAAGTAATATTCACAGCGATCTAGAGATTCCCCTATGACAGGGTCGACCTGGAGTTTTTAACTCTCAGAGTTGTCCACACTGAGCTTCCAACAATCTGTCAATTACAGTTCAAGTTTCCTACCCTTATACTTTCCACTGGTAAGTCTCTGCTCTGAGAAGCCATGATCCCTGTATCCACCTGCCTGTCTCTCCAATCTTGGGAGCATCATCACAGGGCACAGTGATTTACTCTGTGTTCTCCCATCTCTTACAGATCCAAGAAAAGTTGCTGACTTTTCAGTCTTTCCAGCTTTTTACTTCTTGTTAGGATAGAATGGTGACTTCTAAGCTCCTCACATGCAGAAAAGGAGTAACCGAATCGGAGGATGTTTCAATCCTTGTATGCATGACAGCATTGTTTATAAAGCAGAAAAATTGGGGGAAAATGAAGAAAAAAACAGAAAAATTGTGGTCTAATCATAAAATAGAAGACTCTGAATAAGTTAAAATGAATAAACTAAGAGGTATATGTATAATCATGCATTAACCTCAAAAATATTTTGAACTTAGCATGCCATTCACATAACATTTAAAATTTTTAAAATGATCATATATGATTTTGACACAATAGTTTATGGAATAAATTTATTTTTTAAAAATAATCTTTCACGAGGCTAATAAATACTGAATTCTTAGTTTTTCCTTCTAGTAAGTGAGGGAATTAGGATCAGGAAGAATTCCCAGAAGGCAGTAACTATAACTATATTTTCTTTAATTTGATGATGGTAAACAAATGTAGTTACAATATTAAAATTTCTTAAGCCTGTGTGTGAGAGTGAAAATATTCTATATTCTTGTTTCTGCATGTGAAATATTTTATCTTAAGAATTATTAAATCTGTGTTAGTTTTGGAAGCTAATTATTCATTATTCCTACATACTATCATTTAGTCTTTTGGCCAAGAGAGGCAGTATAGCTTTATGATTAAGAGTCTGTACTCCACACTTGTCTTGATGAACACTGAGTAATGTATAGAACTGCTGAATCACTATCTGGTACACCTGAAACTAATATAACACTGTATGTTAGCTACACGGGAATTAAATTTTTTAAAAAATGGGCAGAGGGGAAAAAAATGACTCTGTACTCCAAACTAAAAATGCCAGAGTTCAAATCCCAGTTCTACACCTAAACATTTTTGTGTCATTAAGCTAGTTAACTAAGATAGCTAAGCTTCAGTCTATATGTATTCTGGGAAAATAATATATCTTATATTCTATGGTTATTAAAAGTGCTACGAGAGGCAGTAAATGAAAATACCCCTTCCTTCTTACTTGAAAAAAGCATTTTAAAATGTTGACTGATATTAGGGACAATTTAATGTGTATTTGATACTTTCCTCTTTTCCTTTGGTCATCACAATCTAATGTATCTTTATAATCTCTTTAGGAAAAAGATCTCTCTAATCACAAGTAAGTATATATTTTCTCACTTCTTTCAATACATTCTTCATACCAGCTGACCATGTATTTATCTTACTGTTCCCCAATCTGCTCAGTTTAGTCTATGAGGCTATGATCATCCTGTTTCCTCTACCTGTAAAATTTTCTTTCTCCATGGATTATCCAACTCTTATTTTCTTTGCAGCCTACATCAAGACCAACTTCCATAATGAAACTTCCTGAAATCTTACCAGTATACCTTGCTCTAAACAGCCATGTCTGAATAAAAACATATTACTATCAATGACAAACAATAATTTCAGGGTCTCACATTTTATGACACTCTACAGTTTAAAATCACTTACACATTATGTCACTCATATGACATTCAGGTGAAGTAGAGCTACTGTGCAGAACTAATTTTATATATGCTGACTCTAAGTTTAATAGTTTGCATCACTTCATGTATTTAAGTACTAAGATCTCTTCAAAAAGTTCGCAGTTAAAGCTGTACCTCACTACTACTTTTTATAAATACTTTCCCTATATAAGGCCTGTTAAGAAACTGTCAACCAGAAGATGTGTTAGCTACAAGCATAAACTGACCAGTGATAATAAAAATGAACCATCAGCTATCTTGTAATGTCTTGCCGGAGCAATGTGTTCAGAGACCTGCCTATCCAGATTCATGCCCAATAGTGGGTTAACATGTAACAGAAATATTCCATTAAAAAAAACATGGGAGAAGGGAAAGGTGGAAAGTTTGAAATTATATTTATGCTACATAATCCCTCTAATAGAAATCCCCATCCAAGTTAGTTGCAAGTATTATAGATAGAAGGATCCTATACAAAAGACCCTGACTCTCCAGGGAAGACATGTTCACACTTCAATCAACTCATTGTCCATAGGGTAAACATCTCATAACAGCCTAAAAAGAACTAAACCTCTGCCTACATAGTGTTCCTATTTGTTGGATTTACATGACCAAAAGGCCTGACCTTGAGGAGCCCTATTGGCCTAGGATCAAGGAGTAGGGGGATAGAAGTCTGGGGATGATGAGGAAAGCAGAGTTGTACTCTTTCTTTTTCACTAATGAAATCTTACATAGAAGCTTTGGTTTTAAAGCCTGAATGTTAATTAAATGTTAATTCAATCAATTCCATGCAAGTGAAGGCATACATTAGAAATTTCAGCAAGAGAACTAAAAATTTCCATGTCAACAAAAACCTACCCAGGAGCCATTTCTTCATAGTATTTGGTCCTTATTCTGCTTTATGTTGTTTTTCTAAATTAATGTGCCTGCTTTCTTATATTTCTGATTAGTTTGCATATTACTCAACATTAAGTCATGTAGCATATTTCTTTAACATCCCTCATATTGCTAATGTAAAAGTAGCTTAACATTTATAAATTTTTAAATGCTTATTTTTTTATACAACTTTGACTACAGGAAGACCACGATAATTTTCATTGTCAAAACCTATTTCTTGGGGCACCTGGGTGGCTCAATCAGTTAAGCATCTGACTCTTGGTTTTGGCTCAGGTCATGATCCTGGGGTTGTGGGATGGAGCCCCATATCAGGATCCACAGTGAGTGTGGAGCTTGCTTAAAATTCTCTCTCTCTCTCTCTCTCTCTCTCTCTCTCTCTCTCCCCCTTGGTCAGCCCCCCCCCCGCGCATACACTCTCTCTCCCTAAAAAAAAATTATTTTTAATTTAAATTTTATTTAATTTAAATTATTTATTTATTTAAATTTAAATTTTAAATTTAGGATACCATGTTGAATCCATGTCCCAGTAAAGGGGATAAAGTAAACAATACAGAAAAAAAGAAGAGATAAATCAGGAAGAAGGAAAAATATAAAGAGTAGTTTAGTCAAGCAGAATTGACTACAAAAATAGATGCAGCCAGGTTAAATGTAAATATAAACTGGAAAGCTAAGAAAAACTAGGCAAATTATTCATCTTGAAACATGAAAAGTGGACCAAGTTATGTCCAACACACACACATATAGTTGGACTCTGCCAATAAGTTAATAAGGCTGTATAAACTATAGATCTCTGTCAAAAACCTTAGAGACTGTAATGCAGATAAAGACATTATGTATGTAAAAGACATACTTCACTGCCAACATGACTTGGAGTGCAAACACCTAAGAGAATAGGCTTTCCTTGACATTCGTGGGTTAAACTCAAAGTAAAGTCAAGAACGTAAACTGGATGTTTGAGGATCCACAAAAATTCTGACTGAGAGCTCTCATTTATAAGAACATGGATGGACCTGGAAGATATGATGCTAACTGAAATAAGTCAAACAGAGAAAGACAAATACCATATGATTTCACTAATATGTGGACTTTAAGAAACTAAACAAAGAAACAAACAAGCAAAAAACAGACTCTTAAAAACAAAACAATCTGGTGCTTGCCAGGGGCATGGGGGTGGGGGATGGGTGAAATAGATAAAGGGGATTAAGACTCTTATCTTGATTAGCAGTAAGCAATGCATAGAATTGCTGAATCATAGTCACTATATTATCTACTTGAAACTAATATAACATTGTGTGTTAATTATACTGCAATAAAATTTTTTTCAAAAAAGCAGGGTTATCAAGGCTGACTCTATCTTTTTACACTCAGTATTTTATTGAATGCTGCTGCCAGTGTGTATAAAAGAATTATCCCTGTGAAACAGAAATTTATGAAAATTTAAAGTAGATGTTAAGGACTGATAAAAGTAGAAGTTTGTATAGTATAGCATGTGTTATAGGGATAAGCTTTTGTACAGGCTTCAAATTTAGTTCTCTTTTGAATATTCACTGGTTCATGAAAAGTGGTTTAGAAAACCATCCAAAGATTCATACAAAAATGAACAGACATTCTGGAGTCTGAAGGAATTTATACTTGAAGATACTCCAGTCAGCAGGGGGTCATGTTGAGCATTCTGCAGACAGAATTGTTTCCAATCTGTAGCTGCCTAGGAAACCTTCACGTGGTTGAGCCTGACTAGGCTACCAGTCAGAGCTGTTGAACCATTTTCTTCATAGTGGTGATGGTGGAGGAACCAGACATTGTGCTCCAGAGAGCCAGTAGATTCATCAGTGGTGCATACATAGGTCAGGCAAGGCTGACTCTCTATCAAAGGAAGCCAATGACTTCAACAACACAAAACTATCCATGGTGCTGAATTTCCAGCCTCTACACCTGATTCACCAAGGATGATTAATTGGGGAGCTAGAAATGAAAAGACTGAATTTCAGAAGTTAACAAATAAATAAATATGACTACTTGTGAGAATTTATGTATGAATGTGCTCAAAGCTTAAATAGAAAATACAGATAGGCATACAGTAAAATAAGCTCCTCCTATATCAAAAGGCAATAATTTCACTATAGAATTTTGGGGGTTAGCAAAATTTTTCTGAGCAGAGGGATACCAAGATGGAGGTAGTACTTAAGAATTTTAATTTATGTTGGTATAGAGTGAAAATTGTGCAAATTATGTTTTAAATAACTGAATCCATAACAACATAATCTAATTTCATTAGGACCTTTGTCAATGCTTTGTCCCTAATGAGTCAGTAATAACCAGAAAGAATATAAATGCTGGACTTTAGATATAAGACATTTCAATTGTCTTCATGCAGCGGAATTAGTGTAAATTGAGCTTTCCTTGGAATTCATACACAAATGTTAAGTTTCCAAATGATTCATTTTAATGATATTAATACCTATGAGTTCACAGATCACATATGACCAAAGATATTTGTACTTAAAGATATAGAAGTTACTCACATTGGTTATATGTGAGTATATATATATATATATATATATATGTGTGGTTATATATGTGGTTATATATATATGTGGTTATATATGGAGAATTACAAAATTCTCAAGGGTGTATTGACTGATACAAAGATTAATAAGAGCAAAGACAAATAGATATAAATCAGATGCACACACAATGTTCCTTATAAATGAAATAATTAAACTACTTTTTAAACCATTATTTTTATCTTTTCTTATCTAAATTTAGATAAACATCAAGATATTTTTGGTAAGGTTAAGAAACAACGATCACAAATATCTCTGAAATAAACTCTATTTGTCTTCTAGTGACATATTTCCCTTAGCAATGGAATACTCTCTTTGGGGGGAGACTCTCAATTTAACAAAAATTTTCTTTTCTCATTTAAAATTTAATACTAACTCAACTAATCCGGACACTAGGGATGATGTGATGTCTTTAATTTTTTCATATAATGATATGTATGTGTGGTAAGAAATACATCTTTGCTAAACTTCAAGTTTTGTTTCAGAAGATAAAAGTTTATTTGGGCACTGTTCCCAGAAGTTCCTTTGGGGGAAAATGACACATTTCAAAATTGCTGAGTTCCAATTGCATTTGATTAAAATAATAACTTTGGAATAATAATTTTTTGTGTCTCTGTTTAAAGAACTGTCCTGTGTACCTGAGTTCAGATTTCAGAAATGGCAAAGTATGTGGACTCCAGGATATAGAAAGTCATAGCTAATAATAAGCTTAAGTGTTGAATTGTAACATCAACCAAACATACTCACATGTCTTTCTTTATTTGAGTTTAGGAACAGTGCTCTCCTCATCAAAAATAATGAAAACCAGATACCTCGGTAGCACAGCTGGATTTAGGACAAATATGACACTAAAAAATATCTACTTCTATCCTGAAGCAGAAAATGATGTCTTCTTAAAAATAAAATCCTCTTATGGCAGCAAGATATACAATTATATTGTAGTCTTAGTTGCTATATCCACTTCCATAAGTAAATTAAGAGAGACAGAAATGATCCCAGAAAAAAATATAAGGACTGAGTCTGGTAGGGCTGAAGGATGTAATTGTCTTTCCACATGACACTAACATTTTTCACAGAAAAGACAATATTGAAATATTTGCCAATGATAAACAATGTTAGTTAGAATTCAGTGGTTGACAAAATATCAGTTTTAAAAGTTGCATATAGAGTCAGGTACCTGGGTGGCTCAGTGGCTTAAGCGTCCAACTCTTGGTTTTCGCTTAGGTCATGATCTCACAGTTCATGGGTTTGAGCCCCACATCCGGCTCTGTGCTGACATGTGGAGCCTGCTTGAGATTCTCTCTCTCTCTGCCTCTCCCTTGCTTATGCTCTCTTTCTCTCTCAAAATAAATAATTTTTTTTTTAAGTTGCATATAGAGTCAAACATTTCCTAGCGAAAGTATAAGTAGGATGTTAGGAACACTCTTGAAGGCTTTTACTCTCCAGATATAAAAGCCACTTAGAATGTATTATAAAACTTTGAATTCTTAACATTTTCCAAATAAAACAAAAATGGCAAAGCATTAGATTCATTTTTATGCCCACTTAGTCAAAATTCAGTAAAAAATCTATTCTCCATTGCCAAGAGAAAGATGTTGAGGAAAAGGAGTGCATAAGTCATGATGTTTTAATGAAGTGTTTGCTCCTGGGAATTTTTTCTTTTTTTTTAAAGGGATATCTGAGGATTAAAGGGTTAGATCAAACTCATAGTACTACCAGTGTTTAGCTTTTCTGTTAGGGATTCTGGTCTAACATTAGTGATGTTGTTTTCAGTGGAAAATTAAGTTATTACTGACGTTAAAGAGAAAAATATAATACTTTAAAAGAGTTCAAGTATTCTGTTTGAAATAATGCCAAAATAATTATATTCTATATATCTGTATCTAAAGCACACTTTACAATCAAAATATTAACTGTAAATGTTCATAACTAATTCAAAGATTTTTTTTCCCCAAACTCAACGTCAACACCAATTCTTATTCAAAATACAGACTGCACATGAAGATCGTTTTTAAATGCCTATCTGTTCAACTTTACTATTTTCAAAATAAAGAATATATACCTTGTTTCAAACAAAATTTGGCTTTCATTATTTTATAGCTGTGAAAAACTAATTTCAGTTGTTTCTTTTCTTTTTCATTTGTAGTACAGGTCTTTCAAATATATTTTTTCAACCTTTCTAATAGCTAGTATATCTACAAAAGATCAATAAATATCAGATTGGAAACCCTGTCAGTACAGGCTAAAAACATCCTACACTTTCATCTTCCTAGTAAGCCCTAGTATGACAGAAAAATCTATTTCTTAGTGAAATTCTAAATGAAGATATTTTTATAACTATTCACATTAGAATCAATTAGAACACATTATGTTTGGAGTAAAATTTGGTATAAGTGAAATTGTCATGAACATTATGAGAGTTGAACAGTCTTTGATGTGCCTTACCATTAAGGAAATAGAAAATGAGTAAGACATAGTCACTATTCTCAAGGTGTTTAAAATATTCTAAAGACATACAGAAGTACAAATAATTTTTAAAAAATAAAGTTAATTTCATTACAGGGTATTTTTACCTGATGTGGCCAAACATTTTAGACCTGGAAATAGCAAGATTTCTTTGTGTTCCTAAATATTCAGATACAGTTCTTTCTTTTTTTTTTTTTTTCAGATACATTTCAAACATATCTAGGAGTGAAGTAAAATAGTGGTCATCAGTTTTGTATTCTGATATCATTTCTAAATTATTAAAAAAAAACAAGAAAAATTTTTATATAGGTTTATTCTTTTTTTTCTTCACCACTATTCTCCTCAAATAAGACAATAATTCTAATGGGAACACATTACTAAACAAAAGTTCATTTACTATATTATTGTTTATTCCCTTTTATTTGCATTTTAGTTTATAAATATGAACTTTGACTTTTGGAACATTTCTTGAAATCACTTAAGTAAAATCATGCTAAGAGATTTTAGTCTTCAACCAACATATTCATGACCATCCAAATGATAATGCTAATAAAAACTAGCAATGGGTCAACTAGATAAACCCATTAAAAATGAATACCATATGAATACTGTGTTATCTATATATCCACATTGCTGAACCTGGATTACCTAAAGCTTTTTTTTTTAATCCTGCACCCCCTTTTTTAGAAAGAGTGAGCAGGGGAGGAGCAAAAGGAGAAGGAATCTCAAGCAAGCTCCACACCCAGCACAGAGCAGGACAGAGGGACTTGATCTCAGGACCATGAGATAATGACCTGAGCTGAAATCAAGAGTCCCCACACTTAATCAACTGAGCCACCCAGGTGCCCCTGAAAGCTTTTGAATTAGACTTCTTGAACTGGATAAAAGTTAGAGGTTTCTTCCTCCTCATTTTCATCACAAGATGACTTTGTAACTGAACATGAAATTGTTACTTTATTCAGAGCAAAATGAGCCCATTTTTCCTGACTTTACTTTTGATTTTATACAGTAAATAATGTTTCTTTACTGAAACTCTGCACATATTTTTGCTAAATAATCAGAAGTTAAAACATTGAGCAATTAACATGTGGCAGAGATTGTGAATTGTCTTAATGAATTCTTAAAACCTGCCTATATATAGGTAGAATTTCACTCCCCATTCTAAATGTAAAGGAACTGAAAGCAAGACTAGGTGGTAACATTCCTAAAGTTCAAGTTAACAAATGGCATATTCAGGATTGGAATCCAAGCCATCTGAGAGCTGAGCCAACACTCTTAGTCACTATTATATGACCGTTTCCAAAGGACATAAACATGCCTTTAATTTAACAAATATTAACTACTTGCCAACATGCCATACAGGAACAGGCCTTGCTCATATATCATCAGGTATTGCCCACCTTGTTATATACAATTGCTACAGAATCTAACCCATCCAGGTAAGTTGGTAAAAGATTACTTGGAATATCATTTAAAATTTTTTAGTTATGAAAAACAGAATCTACACACTAAAATCTATATTTTATAATTTTTATACTATATATCTTAAATGCATATAGATAGACATAATAAAATTTTAAAAATCACACATATAAAATACAGTTGTTAGAGAAGAAATAACACACACACACTCACACACACACACACACACACACACACACACACACACAGTAAAATAAAAAATAATGGGCTATGATTCTGTTCTGAATCACATATCCCCCATCACTGACCAGAGAAGCTTATAAAATGTCTGCTCCATGTTGGAGATTTCTCTGTTACAGCTGTTCCTACACTACGCCCTGGCCCACTTTTAGTATAGCACCCCAGTCCATGGCTCATTGTCATCTCTGCCAGTTCAGATCTTATTATTCTGTTGTATCAGGCTCCAACTCTAACTTCAGTACGGTATCTTTCCACACCTTTGTAACTGCTCAAAATTAAATCTTTAAATAAAGACCTCAAGTACTTCTATTCCTATTTGAAGATTCATACCAAGGAATAACCTTCAAAAGTGTGACTATTTTTCAACTCAAGTCTTGAAAAATACTTACTATGAAAATATTGTTTCTGGGTACACCTGCGGTGAAAAGGTTTTTATAAATCTTCCAGATTGGGGTGTAACAGAACAAATTCCAGATTGAATACTACCTGAGAGTTCCTCAGCACTCTCAACTCAAGTGCCACGACAATCTAGTTGCTATAATTACTTGTAAGGCTTGCCACACATAATATGTTGCTTATAGCAATGAAAGTTCTAAGAGTGTCCTTCCCTGACCATTCCAGCTACAGCCCTTTCTTTCATTGAGTTTCTAATTTCTAAAGGGTATATATTTGCTTGGTTTTTGTGCACCTCACTCCACTGGAGTGTGTTATACTTACACTCCTAGGGCTTCACACAGTGCCCATTCTCTAACACTGCTCAGAGAATATACAAGGAATGAGTAAACCTTGCCCCATATGGTTATATCTACCACAGTGAAAATACAGTTATATTTTTGAAATGCCAATCAAATCCTCTGATTTATCTTAAACTTTTCAATGGCCACCTACTTTCTAAGGTAGAAGCTTAAACCTTGGAAAATCTTTGACTACTGGGCCTATTCCAATCCCCAGCCTCCTTTTCCTCCATCTCTGCACTCAAATTTCTGCTCCATGAGTCCAGAAATACTGGAAGTTCCCCTAATGTTTCAAACTTCCGTATCTTCTCAGATTTTGGACATGCCATTTCACACAACTTAAAAACTCTGCTCTCCATCCAATCCTTAGCCCCTGATAAGTGACTAGCAAAACTACTCCTTCTTTCAGGGGTTATTCAAGGGTTCTGTATACTTTTTCAAGGATGTCTCTCCTAATACTTCTCAATACAATTAGGTTTTCCTTTGCCTGTGCTTTTGCTGTATTATGTCCACACTCACATTAAAGCATTATTTTATTGTACTCATTATTTACTTTAGCTTCTGCTTTTCTATCAGACTAAAATTACAACTATATAATCATTTTATAGTCAGGAATTACAGGTTTCATCTATGTGTTATCAGTATCTAACAGCGCGCCTATATTAAAAGAGGAGGGCACTTGTTGGGATGAGCACTGGGTGTTGTATGTAAATGACGAATCACAGGAATCTACCCCCGAAACCAAGAGCACACTGTGTACACTGTACGTTAGCTAACTTGACAATAAAACATATTTAGAGAGAGAGAGAGAGAGAGAGAGAGAGAGAGAGAGAGAGAGAGATCTTCTTAGAGATAAAGTGAATGACTGGAAGAATGGAGGTCTCACTATTATTTAATTAATATCCATGCTAGGATGGCTGAAAAATCTTTCCATACTTTGTGTGTGTGTGTGTGTGTGTGTGTGTGTGTGTGTATTTGTTTGTGGTTTTGTTTTGTTTTGTTTTTCCTCTGCAGGATGGAAATAAACTCAACCTAACTCAGAGTATTATTCTAAGTGGATATAAACATACCCTCTAAACTGAATGTTCTACAAATGATTCCTCAAGACATTTACATATTAAAGGCGATTTATAGGCATGAATTCTAAATCAGAGAGCTTACAAACAGTATGATTTTAAGTTGTTCATCACACTGCACAAGAGAGAGAAGGTTCTTTTTTTTTCCAGGAAGCATGTTACAAAGACTATGAAGGCTTACCATATCTCACCATTCTTGGTTCTATGCTAGGGAACTGCCATATAGTGATACTTCAATTAGAAAATCTTTTGGGACAGAATCTAAGACAGATTCACCATATACTAAAGGCCCCTTTAATAACTGATACTAAAGACTCATTGAATTTTAAAGCTGGAGGCTGCTATGAGAGAATAACAAGTTTCAAGTATATATATATATATGTATATATATATATATACATATATATATATATATATATATACATATATATATGTATATTCGTCATAAGACAATTCAGAATTTTAAGAAAAAAAAAAACAAAGATAACTATAACATCTTTATCTTGTTCAGGAGTGATGAATGTAAATACCCTGAAGTAAACTTTGAGAATTAACTGAGCATTTCAAGGTCTTTATCACCACTACCAGCTCATCTACATAAAGATGACTTTGTGGCAACATTTTTCTCCATTATTTCTGTAACAAAATGACTGCAGAGGGAAATGACACTGACTGCATTTTTGAACTGTGTAGCACAAACATGAAAGTATAATAGATTTTCACAGCACTTAAAAGACATTTCTCTTAGTGCTAAAAGCAAAGTTCAGAAAAAAATATTTTTCCTGGGGAAAAAAACGTACTCAAAATCCCACCATTCAGTAATAATCTCCCCTTAATGTTAGATTTTCATTTTTAATAAATGCTGTTGAAGAGCTAATGATGAATAACAATGCTAATAATGAACAGCCTAATCAAAATGCCAGTCCCTTTCTCCAGCTCAGACATTAAGAGAAATGAAAATTTTCCATTAGTACCTTCAGAGAAGACAATATTACACTGTTTCTAGAAAACTTTGATTTTGGAAACAAAATTAAAAACATATGTAGAATGTTTCCTATTCTAGAAGGTCCTCTGAAATAATACATAAAAGTCTTTTTTTTTTAATTAGATGAAAAGTAATGTTATTTGTTGCCCTGCCTTTAGTCAAATTAGTAAAATTTGGTGTGTTTTTTAAATGGGTTGGGGAAGTGGCAGAGAGCCAAAGCATAAGAGACTGTTAAAAACTGAGAACAAACTGAGGGTCGATGGGGGGTGGGAGGGAGGGGAGGGTGGGTGATGGATAGTGAGGAGGGCACCTTTTGGGATGAGCACTGGGTGTTGTATGGAAACCAATTTGACAATAAATTTCATATATTAAAAAATAAATAAATAAATAATAAATAAATAAATAAATGGGTTGGGAATTATATATGGTTATTATAAAGCTTTAGTGATTGTCCTTATATATTTAGCAAATATTTAAGCATATAGTTTTACTATCAACTTTAAGACTTAATCGGTATTATTCCAGTGGCATAAAAACCTAAACACCCTGAAGACCTTTCCACTGAAAACAACTAAAATTCTGAATAAAATAAGAAGAAAATGTTTAATGCTTAAGATAGCATAAAAATAAGAATCTATCATAATTAGTTTGGTTTCACTTAAGACAAATGTAGAAAGCCACAAGAGAATGTTGCTTTCACACTAATAATAAGAGAAAGACAAATAATCTACAAAATCATAACTTTTCCAGAACCCAGAAGAGAACTGGGATTTCCATGCAACCAAAGAAACTAAATTCTACAGAGTGACAACCCTCTTAGAGACAGAAGACATAAATCATTTCACCTATGTTAAGGCACAGAAGAAAGAGATGGCCTTCAACAAGCAGATAAAAATAAATAAGCTAAAATTTTAACAAAATTTTACAAGACAAATATATTCCAACCATTGGATAAATTTGAAGCTTATATTGCACTGAAGGGATCATAAAAAATCAAAACTCTGCTCAATTCCTGATTAGATTGATTCAAACCAAGGATTTGACCACAGAAGAGGCATTTCTGTCATAAATACTACTAACCTCAGTCTCAATTATTCTATATATAATAAAAGCATTCAATAAAAAATTATGAGACAAGCAACAGAAAAAAGCATGAACAATGACTCACTGTGAAGAGACAAAGCAATCAATAGAAGCATACTTAGAGTCAATCCATAAGTTGGAACTATCAGACAAGAACATAAAAATAACCATGACAGATACATTAAACGATCAGAAGAAAAGATAGATAATATGTATGAGGAGATAAGGGATTTCATCAGACAGATGAAAACTATGAGTCTAATGGAAATGCTAAAATAATAATAATAATAATAACAACAGAGTAACAGAGATGACATATTCCTTTGATGTACTCATTACCAGAGCAGAAATGGCTAAGTAATCAGTAAACTTAAACATGAACCTAAACAAATCATCCAAACTGAATTTTTTTAAAAAAATGACTGGAAAAAAACAAAATAAAGAATTCAAGAGCTGTGGGAAAACATCCCCAAAACAATAGGACAGAAAACTGGACATACCATAGTCAAGCCGCTGAAAAATAAAGAGAAAAACTTGAAGCAGGCTGAGAGGGAAACAAAGATAAAGTTTACCACAAACTCCTTACCAGCAGCTAAACAAGTCAGAATACAACAGCATGGTATCTTTATAGCACTGAAAGAGAAAAAATCTGATTCTGAATTCCATTCCCAATATAAGTATTTTTCAAAAATGATAGCAAAATAGTTTTTTTTACAGATCAGCCAAAGATGAATTCATTGTCAATACACACACACACACACACACACACACACACACACACACACACACAAGAAATGTTAAAGGAAGTTCTTCAAGCAGAAGAAATGTGGTACCAGATGCAAATGTCAATGTACACAAAGAAACAAGGAGCCCTAGAAATGGTAAGATGAAGGTAATCATAAAAGACCTTTTTCCCTTATTTTCAGTCACTTTAAAGATAACTAACCATGTGAAGCAAAAATAGTAACACAAATGTGGGTAAGATACGAAGAAGCAAAATGTGTGACAAAATATAAGATAAAAATGAGAAGGAGCAAATGTAACTATAGTGTTGTAAGCTGCTTAAATTATACATGGAGTGACATTGTAATATTTTGTGGTTGACAGTGATTAAGTTACAAATATACACTACAAATCCTAGAGCATTCGCTAAAAAATGATTTTAAATGTATTAGTAACAATCCATAGTGGAAACTGTAAAAATCACACAAATAATTTAAAAAAGCAAAAAACAGATGGGACAAACAACAACTAGATGGCAGATTTAAAACAACGTAAGTAACTGTAGGTACATTACAATTAAATGATGTGAAAATCTCAATTAAAAGGCAGAATTTGTCAGATTGGAAAATATAAAAGAATTAATTATTAAAACTGCAAAACATTTTTAAATATAAAGGCATACATAGAGTAAAAGGATAGAAAAGATATGTCCCGTAAGTACTATGTAAAAAAAGCTGAAACAGATAAAAATAGATTTCAGTAACAAGGAATATTACTAAGACTTACATAATTTTAAGGAAAGCTATTTATCAAGAATTAATGAATTATATAGATTCACTGCCATTATACAGATCATAACAATCTTAAATGTTTACGTACCCAAAAGCAAAACTTCACAATACATGAGGGAACGCTGATAGAACTGAAGAAAAATAGATATATCCATAGTTATAGTTGGAAACTTAAACACTCCACTCTGAGTAAATGGCAGAAAAAGTAGATAGAAATTCATAAAGATATAGCCCACCTGAAGAATACTATCACACTAGTTGATATTTACAGAACACTCTCCTAATCAGAGCACAATGAACATTATTTTCAAATACAGTGGAATGTTCACCAAAACAGACCACATTCTGGGCCATGAAACAAACCTCAGCAAACTTTGAAAAGAACTGAAATTGTACAAGGTATATTTTCAGATCACAGCAGAATGAAACTACAAGTAAAAGAAAGACATGTGAAACAAACCAAATATTCAGAAATTAAGTAACACATCTACAAATAACACATGATTCAAACAGATAAACAAAAGGGACATAAGAAAATATTTTTAATATAATGAAAATATAAATCTAATATATCAAAATTTGTGGGCTGCTATAAAAGCATTAAATTTAGGGGTGCCTGGGTGGCCTAGTTGGTTAAACGTCCATCTTCAGCTCAGATCATGACCTCACACTTCATGAGTTCATGAATTCCAGCCCTGCATCAGGCTCTCCAGTCTCAGCACAGAGCCTACTTCAGATGCTCTTTCTCCCTCCTCCTCTCTTTCACTGCTTCTTCCCACACACGTGCATGCTCTCTATCTCAAAAACAAACATCTCTTTAATGTTTATTTTTGAGAGAGAGAAATAGAGCATGAATAGGGGAGGGGCAGAGAGAGAGAGGGGGAGACGCAGAATCCAAAGCAAGCTCCAGGCTCTGAGCTGTCAGCAGCAGAGCCCAACATGGGGCTCCAACTCACTAACCCCGAGATCATGTCCTGAGCCAAAGGCAGAGGGTTAAATGCCTGAGCCACTCATGATCCCCTGTTTTTTTTAAAGGAAGAACAAATTGGAAGAACTAAGTTCTCACCTTGAGAAAGAAGAGCAAATACATTCAAATTAAATACAAGAAATAATAAAAAGGATAATAAAAGGATAAAAACAGAAATCAATGCAATACCAAAACCAAAACACACAGAAAAAGTCAGTGAATCATACTGTGCCATAAAAATAAATTGTTTCAGTGCCATAATACTTAAATCAATCTTGTACTTTATAATTAAAAGAAGATAAATATGATATAATGCTTAGTAATTATATTTTTCACATGTAACAGAATATGCTATTTCGGTAAGATCTACGTTGTAGCATTGTCTAGTGACATTTTTCCAAACAGTTATTTTAAAGAAAGGGAGTACATCTAGGTAATTTATCTTTTATCAGTTTCTTTACACTTTTTCTAAAATTATGGTGGGAAGTAGTGCTGAGAAAGGCATGCAGCCTATTGGCCCTCCCTCAGCCAAATAAGACTGGGAATTGGAACACTTCCTTACAAAGAGATAACCCTCATGATTTCTGTTGGGCTTATAACCTTGTGTGGGAATATCTTTCCCCTTTATAAGCCCAATATATGCTCTTTTGTTCTGCATAAGCATATGGTACCTGGTATATCTGCCCTCTGTGGGGAGTGTACAGAGTCCTTCTACTCGGTCATGAGAGGATGAGCATAGGCCAACTGCCCTGAATCTGTTGCAGGGAGAGAGAGACCCATCAGCCATGGAGGACCGATGGCCACTACTGAAGTAACTTCTCCAAAGTAAGGTAATAGAAGTTACTTCCATTTTTAAAAAAATAATTGACTAGTAAATGTATTAAATCTAAATGAATTAAATCTAAATCCTTAAGTAAAGAAATGTGATATTTATTAATAATCTATTATGTGCTGTATATTTAGCAATCCCCATCCATAAATCTCATTCCAGAATATATCCTAAAATTAAAGGCCATCTACAACTGGCTGATGACTTTCCTTTCTAGCTTTATCTTTACCTACTTTCACTCTTGAAACATGACTTAAAACTAGACTGGAGTTTCTCCTCACCAAATTCAACTCTGTATCTTTTGGACTCTAATTAGAATCAGCCCTTCAAATTCTTACCCATAATTAAATGTTCAGATTAGTGTGTCTACACTTTCCTGTATATTAATCCATAATTAACTTCTATCTTTTTTGAATTCCCAAACCACACTGTTTAATAATGACTATCACATTCTTCTTTACCTCATAGTCATTCTTCAAAATGGCTTATATTTTCTTTGTGGAAACATACTCCCCGCCTATGTTCAGTAATATAATCTTTGAATAGGCTTCCTATCTAAATACTACTTTCTCATCCTCCCTTGAATGTAGGTGTTGTCATATGACAAAAATCTCATCAAGGGTATGCAAGCTTAAGTGATATGAGTAATTTCCATATTGTGACCTTAAAGAGAGTGAAATATTTTCCTTCCATCCCTTCTTCTGGCATTCTATCATCCAGATGTGACAGTGTTTGTGAAACAATTTGGTCCTAGGAGTAGTAAAGCAACTAGATAGACAACTAGAAGATACCTGGGTCCTTGACATCATGGTTGCACCATATCAACCCTGAACCACTTATACTAGATTATAGCTTGAAGAAAAAAAAACTACGTTATCTTATTTAAGCCACTACTATTTTGGGTTTTGTTATAGTATATAAATCTTCATCAAAATTAATATGTCCTACAAGTTCCTTGGAAGCAGGAATCACATCTTCTTTACCTTTATTTTTGAGAGAGACAGACAGACAGACAGACAGAGTGTGAGCAGGGGACGGGCAGAGAAAGAGGGAAGCACAGAATCTGAAGCAGGCTCCAGGCTTTGAGCTGTCAGCACACAGTCCAAAGCAGGGCTCAAACTCATGAGCTGTGAGAACATACCTGAGCCAAAGTTGGATGCTTAACCAACTGAGCCACCCAGGTGCTCTACCTTTGTAGATTTTGTATTCATACCTTGCTTAGCAAAATGCCTTACAGTTAATAAGCAAGTACTCAATAAATATTTGTTGCATTGAACATACTTTGCAAAATCTTCATTGGATAACATCTTTACACAACACACACACAGGTTAGCATGCACACATATATTTCATTGCTCTGTTATCTGAGTGGATCTAGAAGCAATGACACCCCAGCAGCAATGTACACCCAACCCAGATTTTGGTTTCAAATATACTCTTCAATAAAGGGAGTCAGAATTAACTGGAGAGGAGGAAGATGGCGGCGTAGGAGGACGCTGGGCTCACCACGCATCCTGCTGATCACTTAGATTCCACCTACACTTGCCTAAATAACCCAGAAAACCACCAGAGGATTAGCAGAACGGAGTCGCCGGAGCCAAGAGCAGAAGAGAGGCCCAAGGAAGAGGGTAGGAAGGGCGGCGAGGCGGTACGCGCTCCACGGACTGGCAGGAGGGAGCCGGGGCGGAGGGGCGGCTCGCCGGCCAAGTAGAGCCCCCGAGCCTAGCTTGCAAAAGCGGAGGGGCCTGACGGACTGTGTTCCCACAGCAAGCGCGACTTAGCGTCTGGGAGGTCATAAGTTAACAGCTCTGCTCAGAAAGCGGGAAGGCTGGAGGACAAAGGGAGGGAGAGCTGCTGAGCCCCCGGACAACAGAGCTCAGTTTGGTGGGGAACAAAGGCGCTCGCCAGCGCCATCTCCCCCGCCCATCCCCCAGCCAAAATCCCAAAGAGAACCAGTTCCTGCCAGGGAACTTGCTCGCTCCGCGCAAACACCCAACTCTGTGCTTCTGTGGAGCCAAACCTCTGGCAGCGGATCTGACAACCTCCCGCTGCCACAGGGCCCCTCCTGAAGTGGATCACCTAAGGAGGAGGGAGCTAAGCCTGCCCCTCCTGCCCCCGTGCACCTTGCCTACCCACCCCAGCTAATACGCCAGATCCCCAGCATCACAAGCCTGGCAGTGTGCAAGTAGCCCAGACGGGCCACGCCACCCCACAGTGAATCCCGCCCCTAGAGAGGGGAAGAGAAGGCACACACCAGTCTGACTGTGGCCGCAGCAGTGGGCTGGTGGGGACAGACATCAGGTCAGACTGCGGCCCCGCCCACCAACTCCAGTTATACACCACACAACACAGGGGAAGTGCCCTGCAGGTCCGCACCACCCCAGGGACTATCCAAAATGACCAAGCGGAAGAATTCCCCTCAGAAGAATCTCCAGGAAATAACAACAGCTAATGAGCTGATCAAAAAGGATTTAAATAATATAACAGAAAGTGAATTTAGAATAATAGTCATAAAATTAATCGCTGGGCTTGAAAACAGTATAGAGGACAGCAGAGAATCTCTTGCTACAGAGATCAAGGGACTAAGGAACAGTCACGAGGAGCTGAAAAACGCTTTAAATGAAATGCATAACAAAATGGAAACCACCACAGCTCGGATTGAAGAGGCAGAGGAGAGAATAGGTGAACTAGAAGATAAAGTTATGGAAAAAGAGGAAGCTGAGAAAAAGAGAGATAAAAAAATCCAGGAGT